>NC_064616.1:238046704-238381704 GCF_023898315.1 Schistocerca nitens | reverse complement strand
TAAGTCCCATAGTGCTCAGAGCCATTTGAACCATTTTTGAACCGAATGGTCAAAACACGCTCCTGTTGCACTACCTCAAGTCGTTCTGTTTCTACACAGGTTGCAGGAGGTGGTGAATATGTCTTTCTCTGACTTCTGCTCAGTTCCGACTTAAATTGGAATCACATGCGGAAAGCTGTAAAAATGGGACCAGTTGCAAGATGCGTAGGGGGTGACTAAAACCAAGTTGAAACTTTACTGTAGCAACTAGGCTCGGGAAAGATGACTCGTTTCGAGATATGGGAGTGCCAGAAATATGACTGAGTAGTGGTTGTAATCATTAAATGAATTGTCAGTAGGATCCCACGCATGTATGTGCTTGAATGGAAGTAGCCGATTCCAAATCATGGACATCATTTCTAGCGCATAGCATAACACTAGAGAGGTCTGAGAAGCTAGTGTACATTTTCTTACAACCTCAATCGACACATCATCTACAACTACTGTTTGTGCTCCTTCTCAACAGTCATCGCCTATAACTCAGTGGATATATTGCGGAACCTCTGATATGGCCTCAAGACAGAATGCGCTACAAATACTAAAGAATTATCTAGCTGGGGCGGTGTGATGGAGTCGCAAATACAGCTTACATACTATGTTCCTTAGCCGAATCACTTTCAAAGTTCAGTGGTTTTATAGCAAGGTTGCGTCGTGGGCTGATAATACACATCCCTACGATCACCGTCGCAGTATTTGTCCGACAAACAAAAAAAAAAAAAAATATCACCTCATTCAGAGATAACGTCGTACCTCAATTCCTAAAAGGGGTATAGCTTTTAACATGGATACTTGTGTGCACCTGTAGAACCAAGACAGCTTGTGACAGTAATATGTAGTAGTTGTTGCGATCGAGGTTTTTTAACATCTGGTCCTCACACAGCTAATTTTGGGTCAATGTTATTTCGTATCGTAGGCAATCAATTATTGACGAAGTATTATGCTTAGTAGTAGTGGTGGGTGCGTGATACGTTTGCATTTGAGCATCATATTAATAAAGTATGTGTTTGTGGAAAGGAAATGACTATGTCCACACTTAAGAAGGGTATAGATTTGACTTGGAGTACTGTGATAGCAAAGGGAAGAGTATGTCCAGTCATAAGGAAGGTGCAGATATTTCCAGAACCACAGCCTTCAGCAGGGTTTATTTCCGATACTTCGCTCATTGTCGAATGCCGTTCAATTGAGCCCACGATCGTAACATTTAAATGTAAGTATAATTATAACTAATATATGTGACCGGTTTTACAGAATGATTCCGTGTATGGATGGCTTGTGGTGGTAATGATTCATGTTCCCTGTTAACGGCAGCAGCCGTCCAAATGCAGAGGTCTGTTGGAGTGTAGGAATGTATTTGAGTTAACTTTGCCCTCGTCTAGACGACCGAACAGTGAACTAATACTTAGTATGTGTTGGGCGGCTTTCGTGATCAAGTGGAAATTTGAGGAGACTGTATATGGAGGTTTGTTTGCGCTGGACTGTTATTCCCTCCCATGTAAATTGTTCTGTTGACTGCTTCTACAAATTTCGTGCTTTTATTTAGTTGAGGGAAGATCGAGTGTGGTGTGTGCATCTAGCATGTAGAAGACACGTTTGTCTCTTCTCTAGACGTGGGAAAGACCTAAGTTGCCTTGCAAATTATGCGGAAGATTTGCAATTTGTTACATCACCGACTTCGGTATTCGAGAGTGCAAATATGAGTTTCTTCTATTTGTTTCTAGTTACTGAGTGGTTTACAGCATGCTACACCTCAATAAAGTTTGGGGTTTGTAGAGAAATAATTTCCAGTCTATATCTTGGGAATTATGTTGCTCTAGCGATCGGTAGGGTGCTGCCTAGTTCTTGATATCGAGAAGTACCGCGAAAATGGTATAATATTATGAAGAACCACGTGAAAATAGGTGTGTTCTTGTAATCACCGAGTCTGGAGATGGAGCAGGTTTGGAGTAGAAACAGTAACGCGTTTGTGCCGAGGGGAAAGGATCTCGAATTTGCAGCAGAGCCCTGACATCGACTTCGGTCCGCTGAGGGTGCTCTGATGTAAAAGGGATGATTTTGTATGGCGCTGAATGTCACGTCTGTAGAAAGAAAGAAAAGGACTGCGGAGCATCGTGACATATAGCCTGTGTGTTTTCGGGTGTTCTACAGATATAAAAGGTAACTGCACTGTTTGTGTAAAATGTGTATATATTGTGTTGTAAAGTTACTGTGGCTTACATTGTGTAAAATGTGTATATATATATATTGCACCGTAAAGTTAGTATGGTCATATTATGGCATGAGTAGAGAGGATGACTGTGTCTCCTATCGCAAGAGTTTTTCAGTATTTCACGATGAGAATGGTAGTTTGTATGATATAATTGTCAGTGCAAAATGGCGATCTGTGTAAAATAACCGCTGGAAGCCTCACCTGCAGAAGGAAAAAAGGCGGACATTTCTTCGATTTCGGCAGTATCAATAATTCGGCGGGTAAATTCGATAAGAAATAATCATACTGCTCGATTCATTGACGTCCTTTGTGCTGGGATACAGGAGCCTCTACATAGCATTGAGAACGTTTGAGTATGTTGAAAGCAGGAAGGCTATCACGTGAGGTCAACGAGAAAGACTGCATTGGGCGTTACTTTCGTAAACAGGGTCTCTTAGGGTAAAAATTTTCATGCATTCAAGCGGAGACATCAAGTAAGCGAGCGTTAACCATTTCTGGAACACTATACAATTCCCAAAGGGTCGACTTGTCTGTTATTTTTTACAAAACCATGTGACGTAAGAATAACATTGAGATCATTTTAAATGGCGAGTCGGCATGCGGGCGTTTCGCGACGGGGCGAGGTGTGAGCGATGCTGGGGGCAGGTAGGCATGGCTGAACACGTCACGCATGGACCGTTACAAATATTAAGGGGGAAGCAGCCTGTGCTATTCTGTCATTAGCGGTAAAGACAAGTGCTGCCTTGAGGTGTCTCGAGTGTGAAACAGACGTGAACGCGCCTCAGAGTTCTGTGACGTTGGTATAACTGTGACTGTATACTCGGAAATAGAGACAACTTTCCCCTGAATCCGGCGGCGGGTCGCGGCTGTGACGGTGCGTGCGGTCCTGGTGTGTGCTTTGATAGCTGACGGCCGCGTCACTTCGCGGGAGCTGTGGCATGCGCCCGGGTTCCCGGGTTCGATTCCCGGCGGGGTCAGGGATTTTCTCTGCCTCGTGATGGCTGGGTGTTGTGTGTTGTCCTTAGGTTAGTTAGTTTTAAGTAGTTCTACGTTCTAGGGGACTTATGACCACAGCAGTTGAGTCCCATAGTGCTCAGAGCCATTTTTTAGTGGCATGCGTTGAATGCATGTCTGTTGCATTATTTTGGGAGCGGGCCTAGGGGCTGTGCTATGAGCTATTTGGACAGTTTAGGAGTTGATTTCGTGTCTGCACATTTGTGTACTGCATTTTGTAGGGGCAGTTTACAGGTCTGCAGTGAAATTATTTCTTTAATTTAGGAGTTTTTTACGTGTCTGCAGACTGTGTATTGTGATCCCAAGCACATCAGGGCTAGTGTTTTGTGTCAGTGTGATAAATATACTCATTCCCCAAATAAATTGTTTCAAAATAAATAGAGGGCACTCCTTCCTTACTCAATACAGCAGCCCAGCGCAGGCTGAGTCATTTTCGCACCATTTTCCCTATACTGACAACCATCTGGGATTTTGTCACAGGAGGGATGACAGTACCCTCTGGTGGCAGTAACGTGTACTAGGTCAGCTGGAGTCTAGATCTCATGGTGGAGACATTGCTTGCAAAATAAAGACTTGTGCCCAGAGTCGTTTTCCCGCCATTTCCCTCCAACCATCTTGGATTACGTCACAAAACAGACGACAGCGCCCTCTGCTGGTGGTATTGAGTACTAGCTCCAGACCTTGTGGTGAACATCCTGTTTGACGCCATTTTCGATAACTGTACTTGCGTCGTCACCTGACTGCACGGTGGTGCTCTCTGGCGGCGATGAAATGTACTAGGTCTGTTGGGCTCTGGACCTCATGGTGAAGACATTGGCTGCCGCCATCTTGGATTGCGTCACAGATGAGAGCGCCCTCTGCTGGTGGCGATGTGTACTAAGGCAGCTGGTCTCTGGACCTCGTGGCAAGCCCATCTGCATGAAATTGGTTAAATAATAAAAACTTATCCCCAAGTCCTTTTTTCCCATGAATACTTGGGAGGAGGTTGCAGTTGAGCGACTGAGGTTAGTACAAGTGTCCTTTCTTTCGCGCCATTTTCTTACCTTAGCAGTGAAACTCCAAGTGACCTTTGTTCACCACCAAAATTCAAACTCGGCCCCAGTTCATAGGAGGAGGTGGCAGTCGGGTGACTTAGGTTAGTGGAGGTAGGCCAAGTATCTTCCTGCGAGTTTCTTTGCTTAGTAGAGATAACTGGGGTGTGGTGCATTATCCTGTTGGAATATGAACTTCCCGCCATTTTTTCTGGTGGGGGGGGGGGTGTGGCGCTTTCCTGCCAAAATTCAAAGTTGCCACAAAAATCCGCCATCTTGAATGACGTCATCGCCGCCATCTTAGATGACGTCGTCGCCGCCATATTAGATAACGGTACTTTGAGGTCGTACACAGGTCGTCCCACTACTCTTGTTACGCAAGGCCGTTTCAGCAAGGCCAGTTCTCCTACCGATTTCCACGGTGTACCTACTGTCTTGAGTGACAACACCTTCTATCTAGCATAACTGACTCCATTCTTGTATAGTTTCATGTTCTATCTTTATATCTGTTTGTCTCTTCATTGGCTTTTTTAACGGTCATTACCTTGATTTTTCAAGTGTTCATGTTTAGTTATGGTACCTTTAGTGCTAATGCAACACATCACAGCACATAAGTTAGATCCACATGAAATGTATTCGCAGTTGCGTATATGGACTACCATCAGTTGTATAATGGAATAACGACTATGAAAACTTGTGCTAGACCGGCACTTGAACCCGGTTTTCCCGCTTTTCCCGAGCGGTCGCCTAAAGATTACGCTATACGAGCACGACTCACTGCCAGACACAAACTTCCATATGTCGTCAACCATGTGTCTACAACCTGCACTCGTACATCTAATATGTATATTCCCGTACAGGGGAGACATTTTACATGACAGTGACTTGTCCGGTAACTGCGGATAAATACGATACTGCAGTGCCTGTATTATTCCGAATTACGATACAAAGTTCATACGGACATGCATGCATGTGTGAAGGAATTTTGCATCGGAATTCGGAATAATACAATCACTGCAATGTCGTAAATACCGTATTTCTTAATTCCTTCTCCGAACAACGTCATATGCAAATCTTATAAATGGATTTTCTGTCCGTTAATTTTACTGCCTTTCGTCTTGTGCTTGAATTTGGTTATGACCTCCACAACGAACATGTTGAGTGAGTACGGGGATAGTGTGCAGCCTCGTCTCACTCCCCTTTTAATGGAAGCAGTTTAAGTGAATGGAAATGGTTTTTTTAGTTTTTGTACAGCAGTAGAATGAGTATTTTGTCCCTCCTGTGTTTGTTATGGTCTTAAGTAGCATTTCCAGTTCGTATTACCGAAGGTTTTCTCTGTACCAAAGAATACAATGTATGTCTTCCTGTTAACACTTAGTCTCCTTTCGAGATTAGTTTGCGGTGGGCGAGAAAGTTGAGGAACGGCAATGCATCGTCCTTTTCTACCTCTATGTTGAACTGGATTTTAGTGTTAATACCATTGAGGTGTTCCAAGAACTCTTCATGTCTAACGTCCGTGGAGCCAAATGACAAACTTGTCGTTCGCGTATCGAAAGGAACAGTTAGGCATTATGGCGCGGTGTCTAAGGAAACGTCCTCAAAATTCTCCATGAAGACGTTTACATCAGCTGGAGCTAACGGGCTACCCATTGCAACGCCGTCCGTCTGATGGTAATACTGGCCGCTGTTCAGAAAATCATAAGACGTAAGAGTGTGCCTAAATACAGGGTAGGGCAAATAAAACTGGGCAGGGCGAGTGGATACCATTGGACGTCAGTTTGTGGCAGCATTAACGGAGGAGGAAAATACTTGGAGTTACTTCCAAAACGATGGAGCAACTGCCCATAGTGCCGACCGAATCATGGAGCACATTTACACAATCTTTACTCTCGACAGAGTCGTTGGCAGATGTCAGTCTGGTCTTGGCCATAGCTCGCCACTCACGTCACCTGATCTATCAGTGTACGATTACTTTGTGTTGGGAGCTCTCAAGTCTAAAGAGTATCGCAACAACGGTCACAGCCTTCAAGAATTGAAACAGAGCTTTTCGGACGAAATTGCAGCAATTTCAGCGTCCCGATTTCGATCTGCCTTCAGTAACTTTCTCACCAGGGCCCAAAACTGCCAAACAGACGAATGATATTCACTTTCAGCTTCTTGCTAAAGTCAGGTTAGTACTGTCTTTCCTTTCCTCTGCCGTGTTCCTTTGTACCGAGGAACTGTTCTCCGGGCCACTTTTATTTGCCCCACCCTGTAGCTCGACCACTTCACTTACAAAGCACTGGGATACTAGGTTAAACTAGTCATTAACAGGCACATTCGTAAACAGCGACACCACATCAGTACTAACCATAATGTCACCCTCACTAAGTCGAAGACGGTTAATTCGTTTGCAGAAATCTGCTGAATCTTTAGTATGATGCTCGAATGTCCCATATGTGTAGCGAGATTGGCCAAATATTGCACCAGCTTGTATGTTATACATGAAATGTATTTCAACTTGTGAGTATGGATAACCATCAGCTATTTAATGGAATGATCACTATGACAATTTGTGCCGGACCGTGATCTGAATCTGGACTTCCCGCTTATCGCTAACAGTCGCCTTACCATTAGGCAATACGAGCATGACTCACAGCAAGACCCCAGTTTCCATATCTCGTCAGCCATGTGTGTACAACCTGTACCTGTGCATTTATTATGTGTAGTCCTGTACAGGGGAGACAGTTTACTTGAAAGTCACCTGCCCGATGTCGTCCGATAAATACGATGTGGCAATTGCGAGTTACGATGCAATGTTCCTTCGGACGCCGAGTCAACATATGCCCGTATATGGCGATGCCGCGGGCTCCAGCGAGGTCACAGCCGGCAGCTGGTGTATACAGGGTGTTACAGAAAGGTACGGCCAAACTTTCAGGAAACATTCCTCACACACAAAGAAAGAAAATATGTTATGTGGACATGTGTCCGGAAACGCTTACTTTCCATGTTAGAGCTCATTTTATTACTTCTCTTCAAATCACATTAATCATCGAATGGAAACACACAGCAACAGAACGTACCAGCGTGACTTCAAGCACTTTGTTACAGGAAATGTTCAAAATGTCCTCCGTTAGTGAGGATACATGCATCCACCCTCCGTCGCATGGAATCCCTGAAGCGCTGATGCAGCCCTGGAGAATGGCGTATTGTATCACAGCCGTCCACAATACGAGCACGAAGAGTCTGTACATTTGGTACCGGCGTTGCGTAGACAAGAGCTTTCAAATGCCCCCATAAATGAAAGTCAAGAGAGTTGAGGTCAGGAGAGAGTGGAGACCATGGAATTGGTCCGCCTCTACCAATCCATCGGTCACCGAATCTGTTGTTGAGAAGCGTACGAACACTTCGACTGAAATGGGAAGGAGCTCCATCGCGCATGAACCACATGTTGTGTCGTACTTGTAAAGGCACATGTTCTAGCAGCACAGGTAGAGTATCCCGTATGAAAACATGATAACGTGCTCCATTGAGCGTAGGTGGAAGAACATGGGGCCCAATCAAGACATCACCAACAATGCCTGCCCAAACGTTCACTAAAAATCTGTGTTGATGACGTGATTGCACAATTGCGTGCGGATTCTCGTCAGCCCACACATGTTGATTGTGAAAATCTACAATTTGATCACGTTGGAATGAAGCCTCATCCGTAAAGAGAACATTTGCACTGAAATGAGGATTGGCACATTGTTGGATGAACCATTCGCAGAAGTGTTCCCGTGGAGGTCAATCAGCTGCTGATAGTGCCTGCACACGCTGTACATGGTACGGAAACAACTGGTTCTCCCATAGCACTCTCCATATAGTGACGTGTTCAACGTTACAAAAAATGGTTCAAATGGCTCTGAGCACTATGGGACTTAACATCTATGGTCATCAGTGCCCTAGAACTTAGAACTACTTAAACCTAACTAACCTAAGGACAGCACACAACACCCAGCCATCACGAGGCAGAGAAAATCCCTGACCCCGCCGGGAATCGAACCCGGGAACCCGGGCGTGGGAAGCGAGAACGCTACGAACGACCACGAGATGCGGGCTCAACGTTACCTTGTACAGCAGCAACTTCTCTGACGCTGACATTAGGGTTATCGTCAACTGCACGAAGAATTGCCTCGTCCATTGCAGGTGTCCTCGTCGTTCTAGGTCTTCCCCAGTCGCGAGTCATAGGCTGGAATGTTCCGTGCTCCCTAAGACGCCGATCAATTGCTTCGAACGTCTTCCTGTCGGGACGTCTTCGTTCTGGAAATCTGTCTCGATACAAACGTACCGCGCCACGGCTATTGCCCCTGCTAATCCATACATCAAATGGGCATCTGCCAACTCCGCGTTTGTAAACATTGCACTGACTGCAAAACCACGTTCGTGATGAACACTAACCTATTGATGCTACGTACTGATGTGCTTGATGCTAGAACTGTAGAGCAATAACTCGCATGTCAACACAAGCACCGAAGTCAACATTAGCTTCCTTCAATTGGGACAACTGGCGGTGAATCGAGGAAGTACAGTACATACGGACGAAACTAAAATGAGCTCTAAAACGGAAATTAAGCGTTTCCGGACACATGTCCACATAACATCTTTTCTTTATTTGTGTGTGAGGAATATTTCCTGGAAGTTTGGCCCTACCTTTTTGTAACACCCTGTATAAGGTTTGTACCAGCATCCCACGGGCAGTCATACCACTTGACAATTACCAAGAAGTGCTTGGCGGAAAGATCGTGTGATTTAAATTACTTGACGCGACTGGAAACCCGAGAAATTTTAATTCAATTTTCTTTTTTATCCTGTTCTTAATGACTTTGAGCAATGTTTTTGATGAATGCGACAACAATATTAGTTTTCTATAGTCAGAACACTCTCTGACGTTTCCTTTCTTCGGTAGGTGACTCCTATTTTCAGCCGCTCGGGCTAGCCTTGGGTCTGAGGCGTCTTGTGACGGTTCGCGCGTCTTGCCCCCGTTGAGGTTCGAGTCCTCCCTCGGGCATAGTTGTGTATGTTGTCCATAGCGTAAGTTAGTTTAAGTTAGATTAAGTAGTGCGTAGGCCTAGGGGCCGATGACCTCAACGGTTTGGTCCCATAGTCCTTACGACTAATTTCCCAAATTTTTCCCTTTTTCAGCAAAAGTCTTCCGGAATTTATCCATTGTAATAGCTTCGTACAATGATATAAAGTTTTTGTTTCACTTTTTCTCCTATTCTCTTCAGAAGTGCTGTTGGGATGTAGTCTGTTCCTGTTGCGTTCTTGTTCTTCAACTGCTGAAATGCTGGATCAAATTCTTCTGGTATGATTATCGTTCTATTATTATCGTCTTCCACCATATGTTCAGGTTAGAGATGGTTGTAATTTCCAACACTTCCGCATCATAGTACAAGTCTTCAAGATAGACCTTCCGTCGGTATGTCATATCTTCCCTGTCAATAAGTAATTGTCCATTCGTATCTTTTATTGTAGTACTTCCTTGTTTAAGTATGTACTGCAGTGGCTTTATCGCGCTATTTGCTTTATCTGTTCTTCCTCCTCTACATCATGCTCTGTACTTCGCCCAACTTCCTTCATCCTTTCTTCTTTGTCCCGTTTACATTCTGTCACAATGACATTCAGTATTGTTCTGTATTGCATTTGGCTCTCTTTTGTATGTACCGTCTTACAGTGGTTTCTGCGATATAATAAATCTAGTATATCTTCAGTAATCCAAGGTTTTCTTTTACTCCCTGTCAGCTTGAAATTATATGTACATCAACTACTGGCAAAAATCGTACATCCACCTACATATTTTAAAGCACTAACCAATGTATTACCCCAACCTTTAGGTAGTTATTACATGTAACAGATATAATCTTAAGACCCCTGCTTTGTAAAGTTTTCTCTCATACAATCGCTCCTTCCATCCCCTCCCTCCCTCCCTCTCACTTTCTCTTCCTCTTCCTCTTCCTCTCCCTCTGCCACCAACATAACTGTGAATCCCAACCAAAATTGTTATTTGTGTATAATTTTTCCACTGTAGTCAACATAATGATTGTATTTAAAGTTTGTAACATGCCACCTGATTGAATAAACGAGTATGGAGTTTAAGCTGTATCAACTTGTCAAAATAGGATGTATATGCCACCAGAAATATTTATTACAACGCATACATTCGACACCTCAAAACAAACATCTCCAAAAGCCATTAAAAATTTATTCTGTAATAATGTCGTTACGATGTATATTCTTCGTACTTTGTGTTGTCTTCTGTTTGCGAGGTGCCGGGGCTAGCAGTGTATTTATCACTAAATTCTACTAGAATCCACATATGTAAATCATGCTCTAAGGCCCCCCCCCCCTATTCTAACTCCGACTTTTGCTGTTGCACAAGGATAAAAAAATACGTGAACTGACTCTAATCAGCCCTGCCAGTGGAGTAGAAGAGAGTTTGGCACCTGCAATAATTTAATTTGATAAATAAGTTAAATAAACAAAGGTTTCATTAGCATAGTGAGGAATGATAGGGTTGCTCTATCGATTAACAGAATGAAAGTTCTGTCCAAAATAACAATATGATTTATCAAGACTAAACACAGAATAGTAAAAGAAACACAGGAAATATAATACATCAAATTGGCTCAAATTTGGAGATTCATACAAACACTGTAAAGGTGAAGTTGTCCCTAAACTAGATCGTGAGGTTTAAGACGAGGTGGTATGTGGAGCCAATTCCTTGCCACTCAAATCTCAAGAGAGACACACAGCTAACCCAACAGTAATTGCTGCTTCTCAAGACAGAACAAAGTTAGAAAAAGACGAACAGGCGCGCTCTGCTGAGCTCTGATTATCACCTAGGAAAATCCCTGTCTGCCGGTGCTGCGAACATACATTACCAAACTGTCTTCTTGACTGCCAGGACACGATCTGGCGTACCGGAGCCGTTGGCTGGTTGCTTCGACGTCCTCGACCGAAAGGCGACTGCCGACTACTCTAGAGCACCCGTACAGGCCTAACACACAACATTCCCGCCCCCACGACAGTGGCCGTGGTTACGTTCCAATCAGCAACTCGAAAACCGGCGGAAATTCCACTCCATTGCCGGGGCACTACCATTCCATCAATGGAGATTCTTGGTGCCAATTTCTGTGCTGATTTTGCTCCGTCACGGAGCTATGCCCTGAGCACGCCAATCACAGTCCTATTTTGCAGAAAGCGCGGGAATTTTCCCGCCACAGCTGCCTGGGTACATAAGTCATTCCCACGCCTTGCTGGTAGCCTGCCAGAAAGTGTTTTCGCTAAGCTTCTGCGAAGCAACGGAACCTCCAGCCCAGCCGCCACTTCC
This sequence comes from Schistocerca nitens, assembly GCF_023898315.1. Lineage (NCBI taxonomy): Eukaryota > Metazoa > Arthropoda > Insecta > Orthoptera > Acrididae > Schistocerca > Schistocerca nitens. The sequence continues at coordinate 238,370,063 of NC_064616.1, read as the reverse complement.
GGCTCCAAACGGGCGCGTCTCCTGACAATGCCGGCGTCCGGAAAGCATTCACTCGACCCCCCACGCCTGTCGGCCTACCCTTTCAAAGTCAGAAGAGCCCGCCTGTCACTGGACCACCCGGGTGACGAGAGACGCTGCATGGGAAGTCCGCGTGTGAAGGAATAGCAGCCCTCCACCGCATGCAAATAGAGAGGAGAGTCGTAAGATAGAAATATGAGAGGGGGCTCATGCCACCTCTCATGTTCTACGATATATTTTCTTTGTACTTTGTGATAATGCTTTCTCTTCTGCTATACGACCCTTGCTCCTAATAGTTTCCAGACGACATATTTGTTTACAAAATATGGCAGTATAAATGTGATGTGTTATGATAGTGAAAGGAACCTGTGAACACTGTAGGTACTCTACTTTACTTATTTTATTTTTACCGTTAGATATATGATTAATTCTTTTTCGAAAGAAACCCAAAACCATGTTCTGAAATAGTGCTTTGTTTCTCCACTAGACAGTGCCACAAGTTCCTCCAAAAAATCGTAACACAACACACACACAAGTTTCATACTAACCACCGTATGATGGAGGTTTAAACCTATGAAACGCGTCGTGGAGATAAATAAACAGTGACTGGTAACAGTAAACTTGTTGTTTCATTTAATTTCAATAACAGTCACGGTAAAGGCTAGCATAAAATGTTCACATTTAAAGTCTGTTGTTTCTCATCCGCTGAACATAACCAATACATCTCAGTTGGTGACCAGTAACGGTGGCTTCTATTGTATACATCTTGGCCTCCTCGAGAATCATAGTGTTTGATTCTAAGTCATTTCATTTGGTGTTAATGATGTACCTAAGCGTCTGTTGGTTGAAGTGTTCTAGTTTCTTAAGATCACGACGATATAGTGTCCAGGTTTCCCAGCCATAGAGCAGGGTAGAAAGAACAACTGCTCGATACACCATCAGTTTTGTCGATAATGTAAGATCTTTATTCAGGAAGACCCGACGTAGGAGACGTCCAAAAGCAACATGTGCGGCATGCAGTCTGTTCTTCACGTCCTTTTCCGATGAGCAGTTAGTTGATAATATACTCCCTAGATAGAGGAAGTGCTCTGTTTGCTCCAAAGGTGTGCTGGAAATAGAGATACTGAAATCCGGAAAGGCCGTTCCAGGAGCTGGCTCTGCTAAATCTTTGTTTTCTGGATGCTGATGGTCAGGCAAAACCGTTGATATGCGGTACCGAAATAATTTACAGACAGTTGCGGCTCTGTGGGTTTGTGAACTGGAGAAACATTGTCGTCAGTGTACTGCAGTTGAGTTGCTTGAGTGAGACTTGTGAACCTTTTAGAGTGCAGTCTGGACTGATTAAATAGCCCTGGGTCAAATCTGTATTTACGTTCTACTCCGCAGTTGTTTACATACGACGTATCGTAAAGCATAGCTCACACATGTCATCATGGAAAGCTTGGGTCATTTGACCAAAGTGTTCAGGGCAGCCGAAACGTTTTAAGACCTTCCACAATGCTTCTTTGGGCATTGTATCAAAGGCATTTTCTAGATCACAGACCACAAGTAGTAAAGGTTTATGTTATGCCCTGCACATCTTCTGCAGCTGTCATGTAAGTTGATCCTCTGGAGAGGAGAAATCCGTACTGAGATCCAGGAAGTACTGTCTAAGAAAGAGTTTCGAGGTGATTCAATGAAATTAAGAAAATGTTGTACCAGTTACGAAGATCAAGGAGATGTCAGGGCAATTGTCACTTATGGTTCCGTCAACTATTTTGAAAATGGTGGCAATTGTGGAGTTTTCATGTCAGCTGCTACTTTACGGGTTTCTCACATTAGAAGAAACAGGGAGAATTGTCTGTTTTTTAGAGGAAAGCCACCATTTCGAATGGTATCCAGGGGGTGCTGTCAGGTCTAGATGTATTTCTCGGTTTCATTCAATCTAGAGCCTTGTTGAGTTCATGAGATATCGGTGGGACTGCTATACAAGGTTGCACTGGATGTTGTGGGACATGTCCGAGAAAGTCGGCAGCAGCAGTAGAACTACGGTTTAAAAGTGCTTTGTAAAGCTCTTTCCAGCGGTTTAAAATGTCCTGTGATTGTCAGTGAGGATGGTCATGCTGTTGGCGACTTTCATGATTCCTGATGAGGAACGAACAGGCCCGTATTTTTCCCTTATTCCAGCATAAAAACTCGGCAAGCCCCGGCATCTGACAGGCTTTGAAGTTTCTTGGCTTTTTGTTGCCACCAGTGGTTCTTGATTGTTCTTATTTCACTTTGACGTTTCGGCTTGATCTCTTGAAAGTGTGTTTTATGTTCCAGGTAGGATGGATCTTGAGCAATAAATAGGAATATATCCCGTTCTTTACTTTTGAGGCTCTTAATCACTTCGTTGTTGTCATAAAATCAATCGTTTATCTACTTCGCATCAAAACCTTGATTACCTCTGCAGACTTCTTGATGTTTCTTTAAAGTGGACCATTCGTGTTCAACATCTGTTGTGTTAACTGGGGTATTGATAAGTCGTTCCAAAAGTGTGTCTTGCAAGGGAGAACGAACCGTTTCATTCTGGAGGATGTTGATGTTGCATTTCCTCCTGGAAGGATTTAAGAAGAAGGATCGTTGTTTACGATGGACAAGGATACTCAGATGGCTAACCAGCAGTTTATGTTCCGTCCAGCAACCATCGATATTTCGAGTTGTTTTTTGTGGTCAGGACGACTTTCTTGTCATGCTGACATAGTCACTGAGATGCCAGTGTTTGATGCGTGGATGAAACCATGTTGTCTTATAACGGTTAGGTAAGCGGAAGGGATATTGGTGATACAAAACTCATGCTCACCTCAGAGACCTAGAAGTAGCAGCCCATTTGCAGTGCAGTTTCCTACACTTTGATTACCCATTGTTACCCCAAAAACTCTAGAACTGAAGTCGCCTAGTAACAAGAGTTTATTTGCGGTTGGTATCTTGACGAGAACATTGCTCAGCTGATGGGAGAACTGATTCTTTGTATCCTTCTCTCCACCTAATGTGGGAGCGTAGGCAGAGACGAGGGTGACGAAGCTGTCTCCAGAAATGAGAATTCGAAGACTCACAACTATTTCATTGACTCGAATAGGGGTTAATCGACGTTATTTCGCTATTTCTGTTTTCACTGCAAATCCTACACCACGGGTACGTGGTTCTCTTGCATCCTTTCCTTTCCAAAATATGGTGTACCCTGAGCTAGCCTGACTAAGATGTCTTCGCCTGATGGTCTGGTTTCATTTGAGGCAGCAACATCTACATCTAATCTAGCTACCTCGTGGATGAGAAGAGCTGTTCTTCTTTCTGGTCTGTTTCCATTTAAATCCAGAAGAGTCTTGACATTCCATGTTCCAGTAGTCTTTATCATATTGTTCTTTCCTGGTTTTCGTCTGCAAATTAGGAGTAACCTCCTGGGTGCGGATTCCCAGCCTGGTACAAGTGAAACTACTTATGCTTAATCAGCCTTTTTTAGGGCCTTGCCCATTCAGGGAGGGCAGCGGTTATCCTAAATGGGCCTGCCCAGTCGCAGACGAATGACCAGATCCCTGAGTAATCACATGAGTTCTCAGGAAGGCGACCGTTACACACCTGCCGCTAGTATGCAGGTCCAGACTAGTAGCTTTCAGCCTTCCTCACGCCTGCTACCACCGTCTTTATCGCATCGCCACTGGCCTTCAAGGAAGATGGGAGAAGAAACTGCCAATCGCGTGTCTTTGTTTAAGGTACATCTCAACTTATCTCAACTTAACGAGGAAGTAACCCGCTCACTGTAATTCTGCAACAATTCATCGCGGCACGTACGTATGAGACATGTGATTTCAGACACCAGAACTGCAGCGAAGTACCGCGAGCTCTGGGACAGTGGAACAGCGCCTTTGCAGCCAGTTCTTGTGGCATCATCTCTTCCACCTACGCGACCGTCGGGGAACTCAGGTGTGATATGTTCCTCTTTCATACGCTTCGCTGTTGGGTCCTAGGATGTTAGGGGAAGGCGCTATGGAAAGGGACGAAGAAAGGGATGGGGCGTTGTGGGACACACTTTGTCTGGTTCATCCGCTGAGACCTGCCTGGCTTGAGAGACCCGGCCAGTAGCTACGCTACCGCCAGCATAGCCCTCAGCTTGACGTTAACACGCAAACCTCTGTGTCCACAAGGGCAGTGCTACGATAATTCGTTGTCCTATGGAAAAGGAACGCATATTGTGCTGATGACAATCCCTCATCTTATCCAAAGTAAAAGAGGTTCACCACTTACTTCGTTACAGGTACACGATAAACCGTAATTCCTCACCTGTTTCCTGAGTGTAAACTTTTATACCCACAATTAATAAAAAGCATTTTGCAACGAAGGAGAGTTGCTCTAATTCCAAATGGGATAACAACATTCCAATATCAAAGTAAAAACCTCTTGCAGGAAGTGAGTGATGAGTGGGTTCAAATGGTTCAAATGGCTCTGAGCACTATGGGACTTAACTTGTGAGGTCATCAGTCCCCTATAACTTAGAGCTACTTAAACCTAACTAGCCTAAGGACATCACACACATCCATGCCCGAGGCAGGATTCGAACCTGCGACCGTACGGTCGCGCGGTTCCAGACTGTAGCGCCTAGAACCGCTAGGCCACAAAGGCCGGCTGATGAGTGGGATTAGGAAAAAGCATGCAGCATGATTATGTCTGATATGAACAACCTCTGGTGACATTAAAAGCAACGGTGGTAACATTAAGAGTGCAACGGGAATTCCACTGTTAAATGCGGAGGAGAGAGCAGATAGGTGGAAAGAATACATTGAAAGCCTCTATGAGGGTGAAGATTTGTCTCATGTGATAGAAGAAGAAACAGGAGTCGATTTAGAAGAGATAGGGGATCCAGTATTAGAATCGGAATTTAAAAGAGCTTTGGAGGACTTACGGTCAAATAAGGCAGAAGGGATAGATAACATTCCATCAGAATTTCTAAAATCAATGGGGGAAATGGCAACAAAACGACTATTCACGTTGGTGTATAGAATATATGAGTCTGCCGAGATACCATCTGACTTTCGGAAAAGCATCATCCACATAATTCCGAAGACGGCAAGAGCTGACAAGTACGAGAATTATCGCACAATTAGCTTAACAGCTCATGCATCGAAGATGCTTACAAGAATAATATACAGAAGAATGGAAAAGGAAATTGAGAATGCGCTAGGTGACGATCAGTTTGGCTTTAAGAAAAGTAAAGGGACGAGAGAGGCAATTCTGACGTTACGGCTAATAATGGAAGCAAGGCTAAAGAAAAATCAGGACACTTTCATAGGATTTGTCTACCTGGAAAAAGCGTTCGACAATATAAAATGGTGCAAGCTGTTCGAGATTCTGAAAAAAGTAGGGGTAAGCTATAGGGAGAGACGGGTCATATACAATAAGTACAACAACCAAGAGGGAATAATAAGAGTGGGCGATCAAGAACGAAGTGCTCGTATTAAGAAGGGTGTAAGACAAGGCTGTAGCCTTTCGCCCCTACTCTTCAATCTGTACATCGAGGAAGCAATGATGGAAATAAAAGAAAAGTTCAGGAGTGGAATTAAAATAAAAGGTGAAAGGATATCAATGATACGATTCGCTGATGACATTGCTATCCTGAGTGAAAGTGAAGAAGAATTAAGTGATCTGCTGAACTGAATGAACAGTCTAATGAGTACACAGTATGGTTTGAGAGTAAATCGGAGACAGACGAAGGTAATGAGAAGTAGTAGAAATGAGAACAGCGAGAAACTTAACATCAGGATTGATGGTCACGAAGTCAATGAAGTTAAGGAATTCTGCTACCTAGGCAGTAAAATAACCAATGACGGACGGAGCAAGGAAGACATCAAAAGCAGACTCGCTATGGCAAAAAAGGCATTTCTGGCCAAGAGAAGTCTACTAATATCAAATACCGGCCTTAATTTGAGGAAGAAATTTCTGAGGATGTACGTCTGGAGTACAGCATTGTATGGTAGTGAAACATGGACTGTGAGAAAACTGGAACAGAAGAGAATCGAAGCATTTGAGATGTGGTGCTATAGAAGAATGTTGAAAATTAGGTGGACTGATAAGATAAGGAATGATGAGGTTCTACGCAGAATCGGAGAGGAAAGGAATAGGTGGAAAACACTGATAAGGAGAAGGGACAGGATGATAGGACATCTGCTAAGACATGAGGGTAAGAAAAGCGTTACTGCTGGCAAATGCATTTGGAAGATCGTAGTACTTTAACTGCAAAATTGTGGTTCAAATGATTCAAATGGCTCTCAGCAATATGGGACTCAACTGCTGTGGTCATCAGTCCCCTAGAACGTAGAACTACTTAAACCTAACTAACCTAAGGACATCACACACATCCATGCCCGAGGCAGGATTCGAACCTGCGACCGTAGCAGTCGCACGGTTCCGGACTGCGCGCCTAGAACCGCGAGACCACCGCGGCCGGCGCAAAATTGTGACAGAAACTCTAAATTAGAGCACCAAACAATTTTCGAGAAAAGAACGTGACACCGTCGAGTAAATTTCACTTAAGAAGAACAGAACAGTTCGTTTACTAGTAATATCCTGTTTCCGAACTTCATCGATGTAAAAGGAAGTAGCATGTTTAGTAGGTTCAGTGCCTCTTTATTATGTGAGAACACGAGATACGGTATAATTTCCGCCAGAAAATGCACATAACTGATGCAGGTGAGGTATTTAAGCCTATTTAGAACGGTAAGACTACACGGAAGAAGCTAAATTAGAGACTGGGAGCAAATTTGTAAAACAATAGTCTCAAAAGGATGAAGATCATCCACCGTATTTTCCGTAATGCAAGTTAGTCTATGGCAAAAATTTACAGGATGTATATTTATGCGGCGAAAACATTATTACTACTGCCCACTGTGAAGTTAAAAGGGTCCTGGTGGTGTTGCGGGCACATGACGCAGTGAGGAAAACATGCAAGCGGAATAGACGAATGGGCAGTCATTACAGCAAAGATGCGGGCCGCAAATGCGGAAACCCATTGCTATAAGCGGTTTTGACAAAGGGCATATTGTTGTGGCGCTGCTGGTGGAAACGAGAACCTCTGAAACGACGAAGCTGGTCGGCTGTTTGCGTACTGCTATCGTGAGCACCTAGGGAAAGTAGTTGAAGGATGGTGGAACAGCGCGTGGGCCATATGGTACTGGACGTCCACGTCTCAGTACAAAAAGTAGAGGGCGGAGGATCCCCCACTGTGCAATCCACGATCTGTGGCGAATATGACGTCATAGTACAATGCTGGTGCAGGCACAAGTGTTTCGGAGCACACCGTTCAACGGCCATTGTTGAACACAGAGCTCCACATCACACATCTCCTACGTCAGTTACGACTGCAGTGGGCACAGCTACACTGGGTTTTCACAGTGGATCAGTAGATATGTTTCGTCTCTCGAATGAGTTGCATTTCTTGTTACACCATATCGATCTCTGGGTTCTTACACGCCGTCAAAAAGGTGAATGGCTGCTTGAAATTTGCATTGTGCCACAGATGCAGGCCGGTGAGAGCAGAATTATGCCATGGGGTACATTGAGCTGGGATTCTGTGAGACATATGGTAGTACTCGAAGAAACCATGACAGCAGTGAGCTACTTGAACATTACTGCGGACCACCTGCATCGCTTCATTCTTTTAAGTCTCCCCCTAGGCCGATGACATCTTCCAGCAGGATAACTCTCCACGATACACGGTATAAATCGTGCTGCAGTGTGGTTTGACGAACATGATAGTGACCTCACATTAATGTCTTAGCTAGCAAATGTACCTCACCTTTACCTGCTGGAACACATATCGGGCGCCAGGTGCGTGCCCACAAACCGTGGTTCCGTAATTTGCGATAATTTAGAGACCTGTGAGTACCCATCTGATGCCACATGCTTCTGGAAACCTAGCAAGGACTTGTAGAATACATCGCTGCTGCACTCTTGTTTGTGTTTGAAAAATGCACCAACACTCTATTAAACAGATAGTCATAATGTTTTTGTTCATCGGTGTAAATTGCAACTATTAAGGTATAACTCAGCCTAACAACTCATATTAACCAGTTGTTGTTGTTGTTGTTGTTATTGATGTGTTCTGTAGTCCAGAGTCTGGTTTGATGCAGCTCTCCATATTACTCTATCCTGTGTAAGCTTATTCATCTCAAAGTACCTACTGAAAGCTATATCCTTCTGAATCTGCTTAGTGCATTCATTCCTTCGTCTCCCTCTACGATATTTACCCTCCACGCTGCCCTCCAGTACTAAATTGGTGTTCCCTTGATGCCTTATGGAGCCGAGCGACCGCTACGGTCGCAGGTTCGAATCCTGCCTCGGGCATGGATGTGTGTGATGTCCTTAGGTTAGTTAGGTTTAATTAGTTCTAAGTTCTAGGCGACTTATGACCTCATAAGTTGAGTCGCATAGTGCTCAGAGCCATTTGAACCATTTGAACCTTGATGACTTAGAACACGTCCTACCAACTGATCCCTTCCTCTAGTCAAGTTGTGTCACATATTCCTCTTCTCCCCAATTCTATTCAGTACCTTCTCCTTAGCTACGTGATCTACCCACATATTGTTTAGCATTCTTCTGTAGCACCACATTTCGAGAGTTTCTATTCTCTTCTTGTCTTAACTACTTATTGTCCACGTTTCACTTCCATACGAATACTTTCAGAAGAGACTTCCTGACACATATAAACACGATGTTAACAAATTTCTCTTCTTCAGAAACGCTTTCCTTGACATTGCTAGTCTACATTTTATATACACTCTACTTCGACCATCATTAGTTATTTTGCTCCCCAAATAGCAAATCTCGTGACTTATTAGCAGTTTTTCCATTCCTCTGCAAAGAATTCGTGTTAGTGTTTAGCAGCCGTGACTTATTAATATTCACGCCTGTCAACACCTGCTTTCTTTGGGATTGGAATTATTATATTTTTCTTGAAGTCTGAGGGTATTTCGCCTGTCTCATACATTTTGCTCACCAGATGGCAGAGTGTCGTCAAGGCTGGCACTCCCAAGGCTATCAGTAGTTCTAATGGGATACTGTCTACTCTTTTTTCGACTTAGGACTTTCAGTGCTCCGCCAAACTCTTCACACAGTATCATATCTCCCATTTCATTTTCGTCTACGTCCTCTTCCATCTCCATAATATTGCCCTCAAGTACATCGCCCTTGTACAGACCCTGTACATATTCCTTCCACCTGTCTGCTTTCCCTTCTTTGCTTAGGACTGGTTTTCCGTCTGCGCTCTTGATATTCATACAAGTGGTTCTCTTTTCTCCAAAGGTCTCTTTAATTTTCCTGTAGGCAGTATCTATCTTACCCCCTAATGATATATGCCTCAACATTCTTACATTTATCCTCTAGACATTCCCGCTTAGACATTCTGCACTTCCTCTCGATCTCATTTATGAGACGTTTGTATTTCTTTTTGGTTGCTTCATTTTCTGCATTTTCATATTTTCTCCTTTCATCAATTAAATTCGATATCTCTTCTGTTACCCAAGGATTTCAAGTGGCTCTCGTCTTTTTACCTACTTAATCCTCTGCTGCCATCATTATTTCATTCCTCAAAGCTACTCATTCTTCTTCTACTGTATTTCTTTCCCCCGTCCTGTCAATCGTTCCCTAATGCTCTCTCTGAAACACTCTATAACCTCTGGTTCTTTCAGCTTATCCACGTCCCACCGCCTTAAATTGCCGCCTGTTTGCAGTTTCTTAAGTTTTAATCTACATTTCATAAACAACAGATCGTGGTCAGAGTCCACATCTGTCCCTGAAAATGTCTTACAATTTAAAACCTGGTTCCCAAATCTCTGTCTTTCCATTATATAATCTATCTGAACCCTTCCAGTGTTTCCAGGCCTCTTCCATGTATACAACCGTCTTTCACGATTAGTAAACGAAGTGTTAGATGTTATGCTCTGTGCAAAATTCTACCAGGCGGCTTCCTCTTTCATTCCTTACCCCCATTCCATATTCACCTGCTACTTTTCCTTCTCTTCCATTTCCTACTATCGAATTCCAGTCCCTCATGACTATTAGATTTTCGTCTCTCTTCACAACCAGAATAATTTCTTTTATCTCATCATACATTCTTCAATCACTTCGTCATCTGCGGACCTAGTTGGCATATATACATGTACTACTGTGGTAGGCGTGGGCTTCGTGTCTGTCTAGGCTACAGTAATGTGTTCACTATGCTGTTCGTAGCAGCTTACCCGCGCTCCTATTTTTAGTCATTATTAAACCTACTCCTGGATTAACCCCACTTGATTTTATATTTATAGCCCTGTACTCACCTGACCGGGAGTTTTGTTCCTCCTGCCACCGAACTTCACTAATTCCCACTATATCTAACTTTAATGTATCAATTTTCTAACTTACCTGCCCGATTAAGGGATATGATATTCCACGCTCCGATCCACAGACCGCCAGTTTTGTTTCTCCTGACAACGACGTCCTCCTGATTAGTCCCTGCCCGGAGATCCGAATGGGGAAGTATTTTACCTCCGGAATATTTTACCCAAGAGGACGCCATCATCATTTAACCATACAGTAAAGCTGCATGCCCACGGGAAAAATTACGGGTGTAGTTTACCCTTGCTTTCAGCTGTTCGCATTACCAGTACAACAATGCCGTTTTTGTTAATATTGCAAGATCAGATCAGTCAACCATCCAGACTGTTGCCCCTGCAGCTACTGAAAAGGCTGTTGCAACTCTTCAGGAATCACACGTTTGTCTGGCCTCTCAACAGATATCCCTCAGTTGTGGTTACATCTACGGTACGGTTATCTGTATCGCTGAGGCATCCAACCCCCGCACCAACGGCAAACTCCATGGTTCATGGAGAGAGGGGGGGATTAACCAGTAAGGAGCACAAATTTATAACGAATAATTCTCAGAACTGTGTCGTTGTCTTACAAATTGAACCACCGACTTCCAGAAAAAAGAAGCACATTGACAAAGGCTGCTATTTAACAACAAAATTACAGAATGAATGCGATTCAGCTGACTTGTACTGAATCTTGAAACGATTCACCATTTTATCGTCTTTGAGAAGGCACAGGAGTATTTGCCTGAGTTATGACAATACAATTCACGCATTTCCCCTCGAGCGGGCCTCATGTTTTGATGAGGCAGATAAGATTTAAATACGCGAGCTAAAGAAGATAGAAATCAAATACAAGACGATGAAGCACCAGCAGCTGTGCAAATGGGAGGCGCAGACACTCATCCACGGAGAGTTAAATTAACTTAAGATTGCAAAATCATGTGTGAAAAGAATTTACTCACATGGACAGTTGAAGAAGAGGATAATGTCAGAATTACAACAATAGAAACTTAATGTTAACTGAATTTTCGTCCGTTCTTGGTAGAACAACATTATAATAAATGAAAAGCAATAGAGGCATAACTGTACATAGTTAAGCTACTTGAGCCAAAGACAGGTATTTTGAGAGGATCTATCGTGTGATCCAAAGAGACAATGGACGCTTTCCATTCAGCTGCCACATCTCTGTTTCAGAGATACCACATTCTTTGAAAGTAGTTTGATAAAAACAAATACATATTAAAAGAAAAAAGTTCAAACATTTTAATATTCAGCTTAATGATTAAAAATGTTTTAATGATGTTGCAAAGGTATATCTGTCTGCGAATAGAAATTGATATTACAGAGGTGACTGAAATCAGACGTGAGCATGGGCTTTCGGACGAAACAAAACCTTCAAAATGCTAACGCAGTCACTCATGTTATTGAACAATGGTGCAACCATGTCAACTATGGGAAATAGATATCAATTACTATGAAATTCCGCACTAGATTGGAAGCCTGCAGCAAAACACGAAAAATGCGAGCATGAGGTACAATGACAGGGAAAGAAAAAATGGTAGTATGACAGAGACAGAAAAGAGGTTTTTCATTTAAGTCAATTTACTGTCGTAGAACATATTGAAGCTAACTGTGATAAATGGTACACGTAGACAACATGACGCACTTTTTTTCAGCCGTAGCAACCGAAAATACCAAATGACTGCTTTAAGCATAATCTGAGACACCAGCGAAAGAGTAGTCAATGAAAAGGAACATCAGCGAAAAGAGTTTCCAATGAAGAGAGAAACTTCAAGCTAAGAGATAACAATGTACTGGGTGATCAAAAAGTGAGTATAAATTTGAAAACTTAATAAACCACGGAATAATGTAGATAGAGAGGTAAAAATTGACACACGTGCTTGGAATAACATGGGGTTTTATTAGAACCACCCCATATTGCTAGACGTGTGAAAGATCTCTTGCGCGCGTCGCTTGGTGATGTTTGTGATGTCCTTAGGTTAGTTAGGTTTAAGTAGTTCTGAGTTCTAGGGGACTGATGACCTTAGATGACCATAGTGCTCAGAGCCATTTGAACCATTTGAACTTGGTGATGATCGTGTGCTCAGCCGCCACTTTCGTCATACTTGGCCTGCCAGGTCCCCAGACCTCAGTCCGTGCGATTATTGGCTTTGGGGTTACCTGAAGTCGCAAGTGTATCGTGATCGACCGACATATCTAGGGATGCTGAAAGACAACATCCGACGCCAATGCCTCACCATAACTCCCGTCATGCTTTACAGTGCTGTTCACAACATTATTCCTTTACTTCTTGTTGCTATTTCTCGTTACAGTTCCTACATTTCTCGCAAAACATCCGCGAATAACTTTTGCCAGAGTGTCTTCCGTATTTAAGAAATAAAGGTTTCATCTATCTTCTCTATCTTGAGACCATGAAAATCGTGGAAGCGGGTCGTAGGCGGTCTCTAGCATGACTAAGGTCTTCAGAAACAAGTTCCAATACGGAAGCTACATCGTAATGCCATGAAGTGAAAGAGCTTCTTGCGATGTTGTTTCATCTTCTAGAAAGAAAAAGAAATGGTCGAGTTCCTTGCTACGATAGGTGTACAATTTCTTAAGAAACAGTTAGTGGTCAGTATCCCTCAACGTAAGAAGGAAGCAATGGGTTCGATACATGTAAGATACCGTATGCCACATTACCTGTAGTCTGTCAGCTAATCGAGGGAGCTGGTGCATCGATCAAGATACCTGCCTGCGCGCTTATAAGCAGCTGATGAATGAACTACGCACCCACCAGAAGCGGTATGAAGGTTTGTTGCTCTTCTTGTTACCCTGCCATTCCCCGTGTCGCAACGGCACATCACTGGTGGAGTTGCTTCATGGATGGCGCCACCGCAACTTAGTCCATTTGCTGCGCCCACCGCGGTGGCCGATGCCTACTCCTCTCCCTCATGCTACGAATCAAACTAATAGCCTAGTTTTTTTTCAGGTCAAGTAGCGATCGGAAGTGCTGGGAACGCGGCTTCGTTATAAGGTTGCTTGGTAATTGTATATTTTTTATACAGGGTCCAGGCAGATTGCAGCGACGGCACCTGAATCAAATTGGCACCTGTAAATTGCATTATCCTGCTACTGACTCTTTGTTCACAGATTCATTGCCTGACCGGGTGATGCAGCCGGTATCTTCTCTGGCTACCTGGGGTCCTGCGTCGCCAGCACCTGGCCATGAACCTATGGTCCTGGACCCTACAGGTAATCCGGCGTCTAGCGGACAGCTGACGTCCACAGGCGTTGGTCCTCTCCACTTCACGGCCGACCAGGGGTTCGACGCAGCAATTCGAGACACCGTATCGGTTCGACCACCAGGAGACCTCGCACTATTGCTGGATGCAGAGACGCACATTCCGTCTGGTTTCTCGGCTGGCGTTCCAGGACGGCCTCAAAGCGAATGCCGGGGCGAATACAGGAGCTCGGCACCAGCCACAGCTTCGGCTCCTGCCTCCTCGTCTCTTCCTGCATCCATGCCTCCAGCCCCGCTGTTGTTGCAGTTGTCGTCACTACACGACAATGGAGAGGAGGTTAGAGGGAAGGAGTGTAGTGTCGCAGCTTATCGATACTGGCAGGGGTGGCGTCTCCATGAAAATTCCTTCGGGAACTGCGAGCGGCGCTTTGAATATTGTCACCAATAGGGTGACCTGACCAATGAAGAACATCCAGGCCGCCGACTAATGACCACTACCAGGACGGTGTTACAAGCGGCGGCCACCTCGGCAGCAATCATCTACTTCGAGTTTAGTTCCGTGTTACTACATGGTGCCGAACATTAGATCGAGCTGTTGATAGCTAGCTCTACGGGCAAACATTCGGTGTACGTAGACACACGCATCACTTTGCTTCTCTCGACGCCTATGTTTCTTAGCGCTTTCTGGATATTTTTTATTGAACTTTTACCATTTGTGCTTTCCGATATATCTGCTTCAGATCCGTGCATGCCATTTTCTCTTATTTTACTTGTTCGTGCCGCCACATATTGATTTAGCTTTAGCATTGTTTGCTTTGCTATGGCTATCGCATCGCCCCAAGCCCCAAGCTAGCCCGTCTCGTAGTTAGTGGCGCCACAATTGCAAGCGCCTTTGGCACCAACGCTCGATCTAACACAGCTTCTTCAGATAGAGAGGCCACAAATGACGCAGATTACTGAGCTTATGAAGGGCTTAATTCGGATGCAGACGGAAGCCAATGAGAATCACCTTCAGGCGCCACCAATTACGCCAGCGCCACAGCTTACACAGCCATCCTTAGCGCTTCAGTTTCGCCCATTTCAAGAGGAGTGGGTTCAGTAACTGGACCAGTTTGAAGCTCATCTATCTGCACACCAATGCCAAGTACCGTTAAACAGTCTCTCTTTCAGCAACGGGTTTTGTGTCAGTTAATAGGAAGTATTGCACATTGTTGCCCATTTCGGGGCCAGAACTTGTGATCTATGAAGAATTAATCCACGCTTAGAATAGATATTATGAGAAGAAATTCCTTTTGGCGGATGCCAGGTTTAAATATGTCACACTAAATATGTGACAGACTTACAAGAGTTTACGTAAGATTAAATGTGGCTGTGGCAAGTATTATAGTGACCTTATGATACGTGGCGCTGTTACTCAGAACGTGGCTGATAATAGAAGAAGGAAACTTGCGGTCAAGAGTCCCTATTTTTCCTAGCCACGGCTGCCACAAACTGTTAACAGTGTAGCTCTTCTTCAGTGGCCACTTGAGTAAAATATGTTTATTTATAGTGCGCTTGTGTCAACTAATCTTTAGCTAGCCTGTCCAGATTCCTGCGGCGACATATCTCTTTGGCCACCATCTTCACAAAATTTCCATTCTTTTGTCCAAAATGTGATCATTTTCAGTAACAATTCTTTTTTAAGGATAGTTTTGACGAAAGAGATAAGACGCATGTTTTTATCAAGAGCCAGAATTGGAAACACAGAAAAATGACTTAAAACGCATCAAAAGATAATGTATTTCAATTCGATAAGTTATCTGTGCTGAACAAAAAAATTTTTTCTTCAGTATCGTCTCAAAATGTGCAAGTTATGTAAGCTGAATGTGATGTGGATCTCATGTATCTAAAAGTGATGTATGTATCCTGACGAATTTGTTTGATTTTATAAAAGTCATATATTTTACCAAAAACAAGTATTATTGTATCACAACGAATGGTATAACAGACTGCTTCGTAAGAACAACTGAAGAAAACCAGACTACTGAACAGGTAGAAGAAGGAAGGTATGAAGAAAAGAAGTCGATAAGAAGAATATGGAAGATACAGCATGAAGTAATTCAGCTTTTCCATTCGTTTAGCTTACAAATATCAAAGAATACTTCCCCAGGAATTTAATAATGCAACAGAAAGAGTTTTCTGAATAAATTCCAAATCGGAATACAAGAAAGTTTTGATTCATTGTAATATGCTGGATGGACTTTTTACTTGACCACCAAATCCCGAGAGACAGTGACAGAAAGGATGAAATGGTTGTAAGAAATGCGTGTCACGTTACACTCTGCTGCCTGATCTGTGTGTGTTGGAAGTTCCCAAGGATTGTGTGTAATAATCTCAGCTGATCTACGTGTGTTGCAGAATCCAAGAGTACTATGTGAAAATATTTCAAGTGATAACATACATTTACATTTCTTAACAGGACTGCAATACTTTAAATAGTTTTAAATGCTCTAAAAAAGAAATATTAGTTCTCGGATAAAAATGAAGATTGTTAAAGAGGGCAGCAGACAAATCAGTGCGGATCTGCCGTCCTCTACTATCTTAAAACTACAACGAAAAATTTTATGGATGTGCATTCATTGTATCAACTGGAAAATAAAAGAGACCAATTCACAACAAATTAGAGCATTTAAAATTTGGTAGAAGATTACTTTCAAAAGAAAAAGCGGATAACTGACATTACTTTTTAAGAAGAAGAAGGTCGCGCACCTGTCTTGCCTCTGCAAATCCACCTCAGAGATACAGCACGGACAGTGCTGTACAATGATATAGTCGGCTGCTGCAAGCACGATGTGAGTGTCGAGTCTGCTGACTCTGACACTACTGCCGAGGTGCTATCAGCAAGCATGGCCCACCACAGGGCACTCAAAGAGCCTGTGGTCGCCTAAATGTCGAGGCACCAGCAAAGGAAACAAAGCCGCCGCTAAATCAGCGTGGGAAGATGACCAAGACTTCCCTATCAAGGTGGAAGCTTTCCCTCCGGTCGTGGACCCTAAACCACATTACTTCAGCTGCCGGGGAGAGGGCCGAGTGGCAAAGTACTGCCGCATCACACCGAGATGCGTCAGAAGCTCAGGCTACCATCACAGCCCCGCCAGCAGGCGACACATGGAGGACGCGGGTGCTCGCTGCGCCATGCACCGTATCGTCAACTACCGTTGCTGCCCGGCCATCTCTAGCGGCAGCCAAGCCGATGGCGAAATGAGGCCCCAGACTCAGCGCACGCAGATGCAGGAGAAGACGACGACGCCAGTCGTAAGCAACCGCTGAAACCCCCCCCTTTTTTTTTCCCTGAGTGGCTGGGATATCCCACCAATTGTGAGGAGAATCGGCCGCCAGTAGGGAGGTGGGAAGAGCAGCCGCGATCTGGAAAGACACAGCAGCAGCAGAAGACCGCCCAAATGCTCGCCACAATGCATTTTAATGGCTACAGCCACCGAAGCCGTCATGGCACAGAGAGGACTGCGTTCTTAGCCACACTGAAAGACTGCGTCGAGAGTTTGCTAGAGACTTTCTAGCAGGCAGAGGGCTACCTGCCCCTGCCACTGCCCCAGCATAGTCATAGGAGAAGGTAGCCGCCAGGCAGACATCGACTCCTCAGGCAATGCCCCAAGCCACTGGGACTGCCCCTGACGAACAGTCTACAGTATTCAAACTATGAGATGAAATGGAAATGAGTGTGTGATATCATTGGCCGGGAAGCCCCATTCAGGGAAGATCGGCCACCAAGGGCAAGCCTTATTTCATTTGACACCACACTGGGCAACTGGCGCGCCGGTGATGGGGATGAAATGATGAGGCCAACACAACACCCAGTACACGAGCAGAGAAAATCTCCATTTCGGCCAGGAATCGAACACGGACCCACTTATATGGGAGG
Source organism: Schistocerca nitens (assembly GCF_023898315.1). NCBI lineage: Eukaryota > Metazoa > Arthropoda > Insecta > Orthoptera > Acrididae > Schistocerca > Schistocerca nitens. The sequence continues at coordinate 238,352,524 of NC_064616.1, read as the reverse complement.
CAGGAAAAGAGAAGACGGCGCCAGCCATCAACAATCGCTGCCTACCCCCCCCGCCCCGCCCCCCTTCCTCTGAGTGGCTGGAATGTCCCACCAGTTGTGGGGAGGACCGGCCGACAGTGGGAGGGCGGGAACTACAGCCAGCATCTGGAAATTCACAGCAGCTGCGGAAGACCGTACACATGCTCGCCTCAATGCGCATTAACGTATGAGGAACGACTACGGCCATCGAAGCCATCATGGCACAGAGAGGACTGTGTTCTTAGCCACCCTGGCTACACACAAGGACTGCATCCAGAGTTTGCTAGCGAATTTCGAGCAGGCAGAATGGTATGTGCCCCTGCCCCAGCAGCGTCGTAGGAGAAGGTCGCCTCCAGGCAGACATCCACTCCTCAGACAATGCCCCAAGCCACTAGCACTGCCCCTGACGAACCGTCAGCAGTATTCAAAGTATGAGATGAAATGGAAATGAGTGTGTGATATCGTTGGCCAGGAGGCCCCATTCAGGGAAGTTTGGCCACCAAGTGCAAGTCTCATTTCATTCGACGCCACACTGGGCGACATGCGCGCTGGTGATGAGGATGAAATGATGAGGACGATACCCAGTCCATGAGCAGAGAAAATTTCCAATTCGGCCAGGAATCGAAAGTGGGCGAACTTATATGGGAGACAGGAGAAGACGACGACGCCAGTTGTCAGCAACAGCTGCTATCCCCCCCCCCCCCACTTTCGCGTGAGTGGCTGTGATATCCCATGAATTGTGGGGAGGATCAGCCGCCATTAGGGGGAGGGAACAGCAGCCGCGATCTGGAAAGACACAGCAGCAGCAGAAGAGCGTCCACATGCTCGCCACAATGCGCACTAACGTCTGAGGAACGACTGTGGCCTTGCAAGTCGTCATGGTACAGAGAGGACTGCGTTCTTAGCCACACATTAGGACTGCGTCCAGAGTTTGCTAGCGACTTTCTAGCAGGCGGAGGGGTACCTGCCCCTGCCACTGCCCCAGCATAGTCGTAGGAGAAAGTTGCCGCCAGGCAGACATCTACTGCTCAGGCAATGCCCCAAGCTACTGGGACTGCCCCTGCCGAACAGTCAGCAGCGTTCAAAGTATGAGATGAAATGGAAATGAGTGTGTGATATCGTTGGCCAGGAGGCCCCATTTAGGGAAATTCGGACACCAAGTGCAAGTCTTATTTCATTCGACACCACACTAGGCAACTGGCGCATCGATGATGAGGATGAAATGATGAGGACAACACAACACCCAGTCCACGAGGAGAGAAAATCTCCATTTCGGCCAGGAATCGAACACTGACCCACTTACATAGGAGGCAGGAGAAGACAACGACGCCAGCTGTCAGCAACCGCTGCCTGCCCCCCCCCCCCTTCCACTGAGGGGCTGGAATGTCCCACCAGTTGTGGGGAGGACCGGCCGCCAGTGGGAGGGCGGGAACAGCAGCCGGGTTCTGGAAAAACACAACAGCAGCAGAAGACCCAGCTAAGCAGGCAGATTATGAGATGAGGAACTAACTCGACGGCAAGTGTTTATCAAAGACAAGGGTATCATCAGGAGTGGCCCAGGGATTTGTGATAGGACTGCTGCTGTTCTCTATGTACATAAATGATTTGTCAGACATTGTGGGCAGCAATCTTCGATTGTTTGCTGCAATGTACGGTAAGGTTTCGAAGTTGAGTGACTGTAGGAAGATACAAGATGACTTAGACAAAATTTCTAGTTCCTGTGATGAATGGCAGATAGCTCTAAATGTGGGAATATGTAAGTTAATGCAGATAAGTAGGAAGATCAAACCTGTCATCTTCAGATACAGTATTAATATTGTCCCGCTTGACACAGTCAAGTTGTTTAAATATCTGGGCGTAATGCTGCAAAGCGGTATGAACTGCAACGAGCATGTATATATGTATCTGTATGTGTATTTAATTTGTACTTGTATCTATGTTAGTATTTCAATGTTTCAATTGACTGACTGAGAGTAATTCTTGACAACAGGAAAAAAAGGAACCTATGTTAATCCTTGAACACTTATGATGGCATCATGCCACAACCAAGTTTGTTAATGATCAAGTAACTGTGAGTAGCTTTGACGACTTAGTGTGAAACGTATATAATTCTATGTGCCTTATGTTATGTTTGTTTTGCTCCCTACAAGGAGAGATCCTTAAATACTTAATTCACTAAGTACGTGAATCCAATAATATTACGACTGCGCGTGAGTCGTAACGATCTTTCAGACTGATTACTCCTCACGCGGGAAGCGATGTAATATTATTGGTATTTCCGTCCTATGAAAGATTTGAGTACCCTTGGAAAGGCATTCACCTATCTTTATTTTAAATGATCAACTTATGAGATGAGACCTATTCTTTGAAAGACATTCGTTTTATATAATTTACGAACTGTAAAGTTGCGCATCTAGCGCGGACGCTAATACATCGATTGCGCAGTCAAAGAAACATTTTAACAGAAGCTGAACTGACGTTCCGCTTCGATCTGAATAAAAGATGACAGTAAAAAACGCTTGTAGATCTTCAGATTTTAATGTACTTCTGCTTGTAATGTGAAAACGTAAAGGAGGTCGACTTCAAGTTAAAAAAGTGAGCGGTCTTGCTAGCGTGCAGACAACATTATTAATTAATAAAATTAAAGTAATTCATGTTCGAAACTGTAAGTTATTGTTATCGGAGGTGCTGAACAGTGCAAGAATTGTCTTTAACGAAAGGAGAAAAGTAATGACTGTAATTTGTGACAAAAACGTGAACCAAGGAGACAGCACAGGACAGGCTGAAATCTGATCGCACCATACTGTTAAAAAAGTACTTATTTAAGTTATATTGTTTATAAATAAGCCCTAATTTGCTAGTGAGAATTGTTTGAATATATTTAGTGTTTACCAGACTTCTTATTCTGTTCTTTTCCTTTATACTTTTATATCCTCCATGCCATATTGTTTTTATAAATGTCAAACAGCCTTTACTACAGCAGAGAATACTGCGGCATCCTGGTCGTAGACAGAAGGCCGCTCCTTGTCTTCTATACAACTCATAGCTACCCCATTAATTAATGATTTCATTCGGAAATGCAATTTTTTTTTACTATTCATTGTTAAAGGTCCCTTAGGTAATTATAAAATTCATACTGATTACGTAAAGAAATCCGGGTTGTTCTTTTCCAAATAATAGAAGTCTTTGCGTAATCAAAAACTAGCCTCCTTCTGACAACGATCAGGAGCCGACCAGAAGGCGGACGTCTTCGACCGCTTTCGTGTGTCCTGTGGCAAAGCTGTGCCAAACTGGGAACACGGCATTCTAGTATGAAATACAGATTTAAATTGAAAGAAATGAGATATATTTAATAGTAATAATTTTTTTTATCATACTAGAAGCCGCGCGACTGCTACGGTCGCAGGTTCGAATCATGCCTCGGGCATGGATGTGTGATGTCCTTAGGTTAGTTAGGTTCAAGTAGTTCTAAGTTTTAGGGGACTGATGACCATAGATGTTAAGTCCCATAGTGCTCAGAGCCATTTTGAGCCATACTCTCGTGCATTCTTCTTTACCTTGACGCATGCCTTGGTACTTTTTCCCTCCGCCCTTAAAACCACTCTTCTTTCAGACGAATTTCTACCACTTTCTATCACGCTATGAGCCCGTGTTGATGGGTAATCTTACCTAGATGGACGGACATCACAGACCCTGCTTCTGTGAACTACTCGATGTAATTCCTAACAAATGCAGAGGCGGCAGTAGATCTTTTGAGATGCTCATCATGCTAGAGCGGGCTTGGGGGGCCTCCACTCAGTGTCCCTTGCGGCGTGGATGACATTCGTCCCTCTCTCCCTTTCCCGCCGAAAGCTACTTGTGTAGACAAAATTATACCAGTGAACTTCGAATACTATGTTACACATTATAATGACAGACCAAGTAACTTTTCTTGAACGCTGCACTACACTACAAAGTGACGTAGATACTGTCGTTCAACATAGTCTCTATAAATACAGGTCAGGAAGTTTTTCCAGCTGTTTAGTTGATCGACAATAGAAATCCACTCCTTGGTGACGAAACCATTCGAGAACTGCTGTCTGAATGTCTTGATCGTTGAAAATCTCTTTCCCCCTGATGTTCTCCCTCGATACCTGGACATTGTCGTCTATGGTCGATGTCTATGGCCTTTCTTCCCGACGAGAATAACACACATCAGAGGGACCTGGGTCACATTGTTGACACCATTTCTCATTTGGTCCAAATGCCGCCATAATATCACAGTGAATCTGCGCAATTGAGACATTTTGCTCACAAGAATCGTACGGTCCAGCGTACTTCAACTTGGGAGTGTGTTTCCAATTGCCGCACCATTACACTCCCCCCACAACCCATGCTGTCCGTACTGCAGGAGGGCTCTGTGTACAGTCCTTTGATTTGCTCCATTAATGCTTCAACCAAATGAGCCATTTGTTCTTCAAATATTTAGACCTTAACTTCGTCTTTCTTTTCGCCCTTCTGTGTCCCACTTGTGGTAAAGACGACGGACTTCTGTTCATGTGCCCATAAGAACAACTTTCTTTGGGGACGAAATTTAAAATAAGAATGGCCACGAGACCAATGGAGAATTAATCCTGCCTTAGCAATCCAATCGGCTCCGAGGATATAATTGGCAGCTGAATATTCTATCGCCTTCATACCCATCTTCCAGACAAATTCCCAACACTGATTTTAATTTAACACAGCCATTTACTCTTAAATTTGTTTTATTTGCCGTTCAGTACTCTCCTGACTCTCGCCTTAACCTTCCCCATGTGCATATATGTTTATATTTGACAAAACAGTCTTAATTTCCATTAAATGACAATGCGTAAGTTAAGGGCTGCACATAAACAGTAACCGCGAACCCGTCTTTTCGCGAATCGCACTCATAATCTTTCCCTGACTTAATTTTCAAAGTACTTGCTGCGCCCTTTGCGTCTCTGCGCACTCATTCTTTGCATATCCCTGCTTAACACAACCCCAGCAGACCCCATTACGCACTCCTTAACACAATTCTTGAGCGTGGTCAGCGATTCCGTGCGCTACCATAGCGCTTCGTTTCACACGCCTGTTCTGATTCACACTCTTTGTTCCGTGTCTACCCCGTGAGCCTGTGCCTCCCTTTGGGTGTCGATAAATTCAATGGACTGTACTTGTTTTAACATCTCTTCTAATTAAGTCAACCTTTTCGGAATCACACAAAATACAGCTCGTTGCATAGTTTCGGGGTTTAGTCCCCCTAACATCTGCGTTCCCATCTGCTCCTCCATATACTGGAGAGCAAAGGCTACCGCACTCTTTCTAACGAGTTCCACATGTTCTGCTAATGATTCACCAAGGTCTTGTTCACATTCGGCTGCGAGACTTACCTTCTTGGGGTCCGAAATCTTACATGCGGTGGTAATGGTATTTTGACGTAATGTTTCCATCAGTTCCCGAACAGTACCTTCCGCTTGAATATTCCTTATTTGCAACTCACAGATCAGCTCACCCCGCTGCAAACAAGTCCCATCCCCGGACATACTGAAATCACAACGGTCGATCTTCTTTCCACAAGCAACAGTACGAGGAATAATTAGAATAGTTACACCTCAGTCAGTCAACCACACTCTGCTACTAAAGTGTTTTGGAAGCATGGAGTTGTGGCTCTAAATAATTACTCGTGGAGTCGACTGATTGAGTATACAATACAAGGTCAAATTTTTTCGTCAGATTACACGATAGTGATCTCAAGTATAAATAGCATACTTAATACAACGTAACAAATGCTAGTTAATATAAGGATGACCAACAGGATGAAGCTACTAAGAAATGAATTGCTCCAGCAAAATCTTGTCAAAAAACCCTTTCGAACCTTCACCTTCCGTAATACATTGTATAGTTTCTGATAATCAAAGACAACAAGATGTTAAGATCAGAGTTTTTAAAAACAGCAAACACAAAATCAAAAATTATTATTTTAATGAAACCACCGAACATCCATCTAGATTTTTCCCTGAACAAATCATAATCATGGAATCCTCGAGTTTTTCGATCCAGGTTAGAACCCAGTAGCTGAACACGCTTTTCAGAAGTACAGAAATCTATAGTGAATACAAACTGAGGCTTCCCTTCTGTTGCAGCACGCCAGTAGAGCTGCCACTATCCTGTCCAGTAATTCAGCAGCATAGGACGTGTATATAGCGTTTTTTCCTTTCACAGAAGCTACATCACATGGAGTTCATTGGCACAGACCGTGCCCTCATATACGTAGTACTTAAACACTGGTTTCATTAACCTTAATTCAAACGTCAGCTTCGTACGTTCTTACATCAGCACAAAAATTCAGCTGTTACGTTTTCCGATCAAGCAGTGATACTTCTGCAATAACACTGTCTGAGCATGGCTCCAGGTACACCACTGTCCCCGGTCAGTTCCCCCGGCCTACCAGCCACGCTTCCGGCTTGCCCCACTCCAGTTGACAACCTCCTCTCTCGCCGCCGACCATCGTGCCAGACAGCCTCCCACAGCCTCCCAGCCCGAAGATAGATCATTGCTCTGTGATGCGACAATCGATAAGTGCCGACATGGTACAGCGAAGAGAGAAGTTAAAATAAGTGTAAGACCAAATGCCTTGTTAATAACTTCGTAGTTTTAAATGCTGTCGTTCCATTTTGCATTTCACATGTCGATAGTGTCGCTTATTTGCGATTCATCGGCCTTAGAGAGACATTCCGACCTAGTATAAAATACTGTATTGCAGATATCTCCATGCTTCCCGGTTCTTTTATTATCAGACTGGGAGGCACAGAAAGATATACACACTTCACCCAAAATGGGTTAAACACTTCTCCTTCATCGAGTTTCTGTTTATAGATTCAGTTGTTTTATAGCCAGAAATTGCTGGTGTCCTCAACATGTATTTGCTCACTTTAGTTAGAGTTTGGCATTTGGTCGCCAGTAAACTGCGAACGGTCCAAAGAGCATACGTCTCTACACATGCTTTGAGCATAAGGTAGGAACGTGGGCTCTTGGATTTTGGGCGGCTTACTGGTCCCCCCCTATGAACCCCAGACCTTGCCGAGGTGGGGGGGCTTAACTGTTCCGTCCTCAATAAACCTGACAGTCTCTTAAGGACTGTAAAGGCCTGGGGACGGACCAGGACCAACGAGGGGTTCATAAAAACTCTGTATAGGGAAAGTGTCGCCACCTTTCCGGCTGCTGCTGTTTTGGGACCATCGTGCTGCTGGTCATGCATTAACCACTACAGTATATTTAGATGTTTCTATTGATGAAGCGTGCTCTACTAGCGCACATGTTGCTAAGGTAGAGCAACAGCTTGAAACTGAACGTTTTGAATCTTCGGCAATAGAAATGTGAGCAAAATGTTTCGAAAAATATCTTCTGTGACGACGATAATCCCTTTTCCCGCAACTAGCATTTGGTGAGTGGAAATTGAAAACCTTCTAAGTGCCAAATCGTATCCAAAAATTTGAGAATGTATTCTGATTGTGCTTAATTGTACTGTTCAACGCATCAGCGCAAGAAGGAGACAATTATATGTGCCAACAAGTTGATTCTTGCAAAGCAGAAAACAGCAAGAACTGTTTACACAAGTAGCGTTGTTACCGGTTTCGAACCGACGGGTTCATCTTCACACGCCTGTTCACGATTACATTAAATTTAGTGTTGTTTGCACTAGTTTTTTTTCAACAGCTAATGTAAACAACATAAAGTGTAGTATAAAACTGGGAAGCCGTCGGAAGGTGAACCTGTCGATTCGAAAAGAATACAGCGCTATTTGCCTACATATACAGAATTATGAAAAGTCCCTGGTTACTATTTTGTTCACTGCATGAATCAACTTGTATTCTGATCAAAGCCACAGTCTCAATAACCTCATTTTTCGACAAAATAGACGGAAGATAGTATTTGTTCAAGTGACGTTAATACTAATGCAGTACGTTTTATTTCTGATAATACAAATGCAGATACACAGCATTACGTTTTTTACATTTTGAAATTCCAGAGAGAAGGTCAGCTTGTCACAAAGACCTTGCGCCATCTACTAAAGCATTTTTGAAAGACTGTCGCCGTGGTTTGGCACCAGGATCAAGTCTAGACACACGCAGAGTGCTGCGAACACAGTACCACAGAAAAAGGGTTTTGTGATATAATGGCATGTAGTATGTTTTCCATTTCCACTTCTCTGTTATTAACGTCGGCATGGATTGATTTCACAGTTCCTGTTATGACAGCTAGCTCAAATAATTACTGGTAAGTGAGTAACTTAAAACTGATCATCTCGAATCTTCATTAACAGCAGCGGGAAAAGGTAAGTAACCGCTTTTACGTTCAGAATGTTGTTTCTACAAGGAAAAATCAAAGTTGTGGGACAAACTCCAGAGTTCTGAAACAATTTTCGTTACATAAATTAACATAGCTAAAACTAACTATTTACTGCCCACCTGGCTAGCCGGTCTAACGTGCTGCTTCCCGAGCGGGAAGGCGTGCCGATCCCTGGCACGAATACGCACGGCGGATAAGTGTCGTCGAGTTCCGGTGTGCCGGCCCGCCTGAGCATGGTTTTTAAGGCGGTTTTCCATCCACCTCGGCGAACGCGGGCTGGTTCCTCTTATTCTGCCACATTTACACTGTGTCGGCGATTGCTGCGGAAACACCGTTTCCACGTACGCGTACACCATAATTACTCTACCACGCAAACATTTCGGATTACAGTCGTCTGCTTTAAGTGACTCCCGCAGGAGGGGGGGGGGGGCAGTAGGGGCCGAACGCCACAATAACTCTGGGTTCGGTGGGGGGCGGTGGTTGGGTGGCGGTGGGTAGGGTGGACTGCTGTGGGGTTGTGAACCACTGAGGGCTACAGTGGGACGAAGCCTCTCCGTCGTTTCTAGGTCCCTGGTTTAATACAATACAATACAACCATTTACTAGTAAAGAAACCATGCTTCCCGACGACTAGATTTATTTAAAGGCATCTGATTAAAAGTTTTTCTTCTGCAAGGTTTTATATTACACCTTTTGGTAAGCTCTCATTAGCAACTAGACTGAATCAGAGTATATTACACACCGTGCATGTAGTAATATTATTGCATCTTAGTCGAGGAATTTTGAATCAAGCAAAACCTAAACGCAGTAGGGATAATGGGTAAAAAAACACAGTATCCACCATATAGATTTATAACCCAAATATGAAGCAATCTGAAACGAGCTTTGAAGTTCACAGAAGACACAGGCATATCTCGACTACAATGCGACTTATACATGTCATGCACAGATAACTTTATTCTCTCAACGTACTATAGAAATTAATGTAGCCTACACATTAAATACGAGGGTAGAATTTAAAGCCGGCCGCGGTGGTCTAGCGGTTCTAGGCGCTCAGTCCGGAACCGCGCGACTGCTACGGTTGCAGGTTCGAATTCTGCCTCGGGCATGGATGTGTGTGATGTCCTTAGGTTAGTTAGTTTTAAGTAGTTCTAAGTTCTGGGGGACTGATGACCTCAGAAGTTAAGTCCCATAGTGCTCAGAGCCATTTGAACCATTTTTTTGAAGATTAGAGTGTAACGTCCCGTCGACAATGAAGTCATTAAAGACGAGGCACAAGCTCGCTTAAGGATGGAGAAAGAAATCAGAGACACCCATTTCAAAGGAACCACATAGACATTTTCCTTAAGCGATTTAGGGAAATCACGGAAACCTAAATCTGGATGGCCGTACTGAGATTACGACCGGCGTCCTGCCGAATACGATTCAAACGTGTTAATCACTGTGTCACATCGCTTGCTCACGTCGTTATCAGAGGAACAGCCAGGTTCGTCAGCTACGGAATCCCATGTTAAACAGTGTGCGCTGAATAGTGTGCTCCGAAACACTCGTACCTGCACGAGCGTTGTACTCTGTCGTCAGATGTGCCACAGACCGCCACCTATCCTGCGTTATAGAATGGACAAGCCCCTGATGTCCAAGTTCTGTGATGCGGTATGGAAATCCAGCACGTTGTCGCCTACTGTGGTTGTCGCGTCTTAGATTCATTTTCCATAGATGCCCGCGACAATAGCATGCAGAAATGCAATAGGCTTCGCCGATTCCGAGTTGCTCAATCCCAGCTGCTGGACCGTAAAAAATTGGTCTTTGTCAAAGTCACTTGTGTCAGTGGATTTCCCCGTTTGCAGCCCTTATCACAGTACTAGTGATCCCCTTTCATCTCTTCTTTAGTTCGAAATTGCTTAGCGTTACATAAAAATCTGTCCATACAGGGTAGTCAATTGATCGTGGCCGGGCCCAACATCTCACGAAATAAGCGTCAAACGAAAAAACTACAACGAACGAAACTTGTCTAGCTTGAAGGGGAAACCAGATGGCGCTATGGTTGGCCCGCTAGATGACGCTGCCATATGTCAAACAGATATCAACTGCATTTTTTAACATAGGAACCCCAATTTTTTATTAAATATTCGTGTAGTACGTAAAGAAATATGAATGTTTTAGTCGGACCACTTTTTTCGCTTTGTGACAGATGGCACTGTAATAGTCACAAACATGTGGCTCACAATTTTAGACGAACAATTGGTAAAAGGTAGGTTTTTAAAAGTAAATTACAGAACGTAGGTACGTTTGAACATTTTGTTTCGGTTGATCGAATGTGATACATGTACCTTTGTGAACTTATCATTTATGAGAACGCATGCTGTTACAGCGTGATTACCTGTAAATACCACATTAATGCAATAAATGCTCAAAATAATGTTCGTCAGCCTCACTGCATTTGGCTATACGTGTAACGACATTCCTCTCAACAGCGAGTAGTTCGCCTTCCGTAATGTTCGCACATGCCATTGACAATGCGCTGACGCATGTTGTCAGGCGTTGTTGGTGGGTCACGATAGCAAAAATCCTTTAACTTTCCCCACAGAAAGAAGTCCGAGGACGTCAGATCCGGTGAACGTGCGCCTCATGGTATGGTGCTTTGACGTCCTATCCACCTGTCATGAAATATGCAATTCAGTACCGTTTCAACCGCACGTGAGCTATGTGCCGGACATCCATCATGTTGGAAGTACATAGCCATTCTGTCATGCAGGGAAACATCTTGTAGTAACATCGGTAGAACGTTACGTAGGAAATCAGCATACATTGCACCATTTAGATTGCCATCGATAAAATGGAGGCCAATTATCCTTCCTCCCATAATGCCGCACCATACATTAACCCGCCAAGGTCGCTGATGTTCCACTTGTAGCAGCCATCGTGGATTTTTCACTGCCCAATAGTGCCTATTATGCTAGTTTACGTTACCGCTGTTGGTGAATGACGTTTCGTCGCTAAACAGAACGCGTGCAAAAAATCTGTCATCGTCCCGTAATTTCTCTTGTGCCCAGTGGCAGAACTGTACACAACGTTCAAAGTCGTCGCCATGCAATTCCTGATGCATAGAAATATGGTACGGGTGCAATCGATGTTGATGTAGCATTCTCAACCCCGATGTTTTTGAGATTTCCGATTCTCGCGCAATTTGTCTGCTACTGATGTGCGGATTAGCCGCGACAGCAGCTGAAACACGTACTTGGGCATCATCATTTATTGCAGGTCGTGGTTGACGTTTCATATGTGGCTGAACACTTCCTGTTTCCTTAAATAACGTAACTATCCGGCGAACGGTCCGGACACTTGGATGATGTCGTCCAGGATACCCAGCAGCATACATAGCACACGCCCGCTGGGTATTTTGATCACGATAGCCATACATCAACACTATATCGACCTTTTCCGCAATTGGTAAATTGTCCATTTTAACACGGGTGATGTATCACGAAGCAAATACCGTCCGCATTGGCGGAATGTTACGTTATATCACGTACTTCAACGTTTGTGAGTATTACAGCGCCGTCTATCACAAAACGAAAAAAGTGCTCCAACTAAAACATTCATATTTCTTTGCGTACTACACGAATATGTAATAGAAATGTGGGTTGCTATTTAAAAAAAACGCAGTTGATGTCCGTTTGACCTATGGCAGCGCCATCTAGCGGGCCACCCATAGCGCCATCTGGTTTCCCCCTTCAAGCTAGACGAGTTTCGTTCTTTGTAGTTTTTTCTTTTGATGCTTATTTCGTGAGATATTTGGCCCGGTCACTATCAATGGACCACCCTGTATATTGTCTCTCACAGATAAAAGGTAAATTGAGGAAGAAAAAAGTATTTCAAAAATTAGTTCAATTAGTTTTTAATAGTAAAAGGGAATATAATCTTAGCAATATTTTCTCTGCTGTATCAGTATTACAAACGTCTCTGTATTCTTATACCATCGTCCGCAGTAAATACTGCAAACTACACAATCTAAATGTTATCGACGTACAAAAACAAACAGTTTTCTGTATGAAAATTTGTTAACTAGCAAGACCTCCTTCCCACGTTCAGAATAAAACCATTGACAACTACACACATCAGAAAATAGCTTTGCATCATCCCCGTTCCCAGAATCTTGAAGATAGACGTTGACTGTGGATATTGTATTACAGACACAGTCCCTTTGACTGTTTAGAGATGTCACTAAACCCGCCCAAAGATGTAAACAACCATGCATGGGCAGCGTCTATTACACGGAGGGGGTCTTACAGCCCATCTGTTCCAGTCATTCCACCAGGAAGGAGGAACACGTCTCGTGTTGTCTGTACTTCCGCCATGCCTAGACAGTTGATACCGCGGTGCGATCGCGTCCGCATTGTTACTTTGTGCCAGAAAGGGCTCTCAACCGTCTCGTAGTGAACCAAAGCGATCTTGTTCAGACATGGAGGAGATACATTGAGACAGAAACTGTCGACGACATGCCTCGCTCACATCGCCCAAGGGCTACTATTGCAATGGATGACCGCACCCTACGGATCATGGCTCGGAGGAACCGTGACAGCAACGCCACAGTGTTGAATAATGCTTTTCGTGCAGCTCCAGGACGTCGTGTTACGACTCAAACTGTGCGCAGTAGGCTGCATGATGCGCAACTTCACTCCCGACGTCCATGGCGAGGTCTGTCTTTGCAACCACGACACCATGCAGCGCGGTACATATGGGTCCAACAACATGCCGAATGGCCCGCTCAGGACTGGCATCACTTTCTCTTCATCGATGAGTGTCACACATGCTTTCAACCAGGCAATCGTCGGAGACGTGTTTGGAGGCAACCCGATCAGGCTGAACGCCCTAGACACACTGTCCAGCGAGTGCAGCAAGGTGGAGGTTTCCTGCTGATTTGGTGTGGCATTATGTGGGGCCGACGTACGCCGCTAGTGGTCATGGAAGGCGCCGTAATGGCGGTACGATACGTGAATTCCATCATCCGACCGATAGTGCAACCATATCGGCAGCATATTTGCGAGGCATTCGTCTTCATGGACGACAATTCGCGCACCAATCGTGCACATCTTCTAAATGGCTTCCTTCAGGATAACGACATCGCTCGACTAGAGTGGTCAACATGTTCTCCAGACATGAACCCTATTGAACATGCCAGGGATAGATTGAAAAGTGCTGTTTATGGACGACGTGACCCAGCAACCACTTTCAGGGATCTACCCTGAATCACCGTTTAGGAGTGGGACAATCTGGACCAACAGAGCCTTGATGAACTTGTGGATAGTATGCCAAGACGAATACAGAGGACGTGCTACTGAGTATTAGAGGTACCGTTGTGTGCAGCAATCTGGACCACCACCTCAGAAGGTCTCGCTGTATGGTGGTACAACATGCAATGTGTGGTTTTCATGAGCAACAAAAAGGGCGGAAATGATATTTATGTTGATCTTTATTCCTATTTTGTGTACAAGTACTGGAATTCTCGGAACCGAGGTGATGCAAAACTTTTTTTGATGTGTAAGTTTCGTCCAGTACAGAATACATAATGTTAATTTAAAAGTAATTCATTAGTATGTATTCTACGTTTAGTATGAACTGCTAGTAAAGTACATGTGGTTCGTGAACTAAATTTTTCTCTTAATTAAAATATTTTTTCCTATCTTATGTGAATGAAGAATTGCTTATTTTAGGAAACTCAATGTTTCGTGCCCCTTCGTTTTTGTATTATTGTCAAGCCACATAACCGTTGTTAACTCACTGCAGAATGTAAGCAGTATTTGATTTTTGAAAAAGAATGCTGAGATTTTGCAACAGTCAAAGGTACTGTTAGGTACATTAGGACTTTGGAGTATATGTTCTGTTAATTCAGTATCAGTGAGCTAAGATTTACTAATGATATCTCTGCTAACTAGTATAGAGTTCAGATATTCGTGTTTTAAACTGACTTGTTATGAACATTAGCTGTGCTGAAAACAGAGGACAAACGCCATCAGCAAATGTCACTGTAAACTTAAACGTTTCATTTTAAGACCTTCGTCAGACATGGATATGAACGAAGGTTGTAATCCTCTCTGACACTGTCTTCGTGATTTATAATTATATCCTATTTCCATAGCAGTATATAGAAATGGTTTACGCTGGTCAAGGTCATTCTCCAATCGTCCGAACCGTGGATATACAGTGCTCTCAGAAACAGTCTGAAAAGCGTCTAAGGGTGTTGCAGGATACCTTGTACTGAGGAATAGTTTTTAAGCAAAATTTCGGTGGGTTGCGCCCTTTGCGAGTTAGTTAACATTGAAGTTAGCCATTCAGGTCGAAGCCCACGCAAATTCAAGCAGCCCGCCAGACACAGCGTCGTCGGACGTCTACTTCGTTTGGTTTCCTAAATCCGAACAAGACAGCGATACAAAAATTGAACTTGACACGGTAGTAATGGTCGAACTAGAGCCAAAGACTGAACAGTCCCGTGCTCTGTCATCTACGCTATGAGAAAACTGACACTATTTCTCTCCAGCAAACTGCTTCAATTTGCGTTCGCAGGAACCTGATTGAGTAATTCAGTGCTAAATAACTCGGAAAAGGCTTAATGTATCGAATTTTTTGCTACAGTTATATCTCAGGACAATCTCCCTACCAACAACCGCACAAGCTTATCAAACTGTTTGTGACCACCCTGTGTAGACTACAAAGTAACTGTGAATAGATGTACATAGATTGCACGAAGAAAGTAGTGAAAACGAACAGAGGGGCATAAAATTAACGTTCAGTGGAATGAAATGGACACATTAGCTCCACTGGAGCCGGCCGGAGTGGCCGAGCGGTTCTAGGCGCTTCCGTCTGGAACCGCGCGACCGCTACGGTCGCAGGTTCGAATCCTGCCTCGGGCATGGATGTGTGTGATGTCATTAGGTTAGTTAGGTTTAAGTAGTTCTAAGTTCTAGGGGACTGATGACCTCAGATGTTAAGTCACATAGTGCTCAGAGCCATTTTTTTTAGCTGCACTGGCACACGTTTTGCAAAGAGGAAGCCGTAAGACTCTCTTTGAAAAAACCTTCGTTCTCTTGACCACGAACGGATACTATCGCCGACTGTGCACAGAGGCGACAAAGGTTACAACGCACGCCAATAATTTTGACCATAAAGAGGAAAGATACTAATACTTCGTTATGGAGGTGAAGTGCTTCAGTGATCATTCTTATAATGTTGGTTGGTATCAGCAGTGTTGACAACGACCGATAATGACGAAAATAATGTTGGTTGGTATCAGCAGTGTTGACAACGACCGATAATGACGAAATGATACACATCAAGTGATGTCACGTCTCTGTGCCGAGATATGTAGCAAATTACATCGTCAGTATCGAGCAAAGTGAAACAGCCGAAAAGGAATTTTTCTCCTCCTCCGTAAGCAAAAAATTCCCAAACGTGGTATATTCATTTACTACAACAAAATATTTAAAAACTTACATGTGAGATAGGATGTCATGTAGACAACAAATTTAGAAAAATCTTTGAACTCATGACACAGCCACCGAGAAATAGAGAAAATCAGAGCGCTAACAAGCAACAGCTCACATCCCACGTTTACTGTATGTGCAGTGTAATTTGGCACGGTATACTGGGGGCGATCTTGAGAGATTTTGCCTATGTTATCGCATACAACATCATCAAAGTGAGGTGGGAAGTCGCTTTGAGCGTATAGTACTGACCACTGGGAGAAAAAAAGCGCATAACACTTCGAGGTTCTGAGTTTCATAAGTCTGCCCCATCTTCCAGAACAATCGTGTTGTTGCAGGTAACATGATATCCAGCCTTAACGAATGAATGTGTTACAAATCATAAGGAAAGCTGTCAATCAACCGCAGGTAATAATCTTGCAGCGTGATGATGTTGTCTTATAAGGTAACAAAAAGTTGTCTTGTCTGAAACTGAAGCATCTGAGGCTACGGAAAGAGACGCATTTCGTCAGCTGTGTGGCTGTTCCTTGCATCTTGTTGGCTGGGGGAAAAGAACAGAAGCTTGCGTTCATTTGAAGAAACACAAAAGATGAGATCATAATTGGCGATGGATGGGGTATGGACGAATCAGGAGCGGTCGCACATCTGCGAACAAGGCAGATAAATGTTTACTATGTTTTAATAGTATGGTACAATTCATTTTGTGGGTCTGTCAAATTTGTAAGAAGTAAGTGACCACAGCATTGTGAATACTTTCTTTAACTATCAAATCGAATTCAGTACAAAATGTCTTTACATCCTAAATGATTAGTTGAATCATTGTCAGTTGTGATGTAGTACCCTTGTAACATTTAACTCTTTTTGTAGTATTATTAGTACTGTCATAGGTAAAAGCCACGTGTAACAATAAAACGTCCTGTCACAGACACGCAAGTACAACACTATCCATGTGTAACATTCTCTTCTGAATGTGGCCTCCTGTCGGTATCAACGAATCAGCACCTACTCTAACAATTCATAATAAAAGCTATCCTAAAAGCAGATTCTAAATCACATTCCCTGAGTTAACGTTGCCCCTTTTACAGGAATTTTAGAAGTTTGTTTGACCATGTAGTGTATGTGTATTAGATGCAATTGTCAGACTATTATTTGGAATATGATGCGATTCCAGTTTGGAGCAAGACATTAGGCAATCAGAAATCGAACCAGTAATCTTTTGGTTCCAGGTGTTTTATGTGGTCAAGACTATTTATGAACCGTCGCCAGTCTAATTAGGCACGAAATTGCCTGCATTGGATTATTCTAAAGCGAAATTGTGATTTCCTGTTTCGTATACATCTTACTGTGCTTAGGAAAGCAGAACCAGTTTCTCATGAGCGGCAGAACAGCTAACTTCCATTCTTACTTTGTCAACTCCAGACTAATTATGCTACAGCCCCCAGATATATTGAAACTTTATTCAAGTGCAAACAAAGAAAAATCGGCCATAAGGGGTCTTTACAAATACGATTTGGTGAACCAGTTATTATTCTAAGTTAGTTAAGCGGAATTGCTGCGTTATGTTACTAACACGGTATTAAGACATACTTTGAATTTATCATTCTTTCATTTATGCATCATTTCAGCAGTTAATCAAATGGTGGCCCTTAAATTGTATTTAGTCTGAGAACGCTAAAAACTTTATAAACTCTTATGAACTCTACACTAAACACTGTTCGAAAAATAAGACAGAACTACCTGATTAATTTCTGTGTTGATTATAGCACTAGATTCAGCAGTTTAATCTTTTATACAACAGTACAGGATATTTTACAATAACCATTTCAGTACACTACTTTACTTTATATGATCAGTGTTGTTACACTCAAAGTTATTTATCAAAATCGCAAGATAATTTGTTTTAAGTAAACAATTTTCTTTAGTATTTTTGTTTTAGGAGGTCTTAAGGAGGTCTTTCACGTTATAATTAAACTTAGGTTAGAGAGTCTCAGGGAACCACAGAAAGGGGGACGTCTGAAAGGGGGCTGGTACAACACAGTAAGGTAGTTGTAGAAACGATCGGTATTGTAGTCTTTAATTGTCGTAGCTGTTTTGGGAAAGAACCAGAGCTCCAAGCCCTAATAGAAAACATTGAAGCTCAAATAGTTATAGGTATAGAAAGCTGGCTAAAGCCCGAAATAAGTTCATCCGAAATTTTTTCAAACTAACTGAGTTCAGAAAGGATAGTTAAATACAGTTGGTGGTGGAGTATTTATTGCTGTTAGAAGTAGTTTACCTTGTAGTGAAATTGAAGTAGATAGTTCCTACGAAATAGTATGGGTAGATGGTATACTTGACAGTCGGACTAAACTATTAATTGGATCATTTTACCGACCACCCGACTCAGAAGATATAGTTGCTGAACAGTTCAAAGAAAACTTGAGTCTAATTTCAAATAGGTACTCCAATCATACAACTATAGTCGGTGGTGACTTCAGTCTACCCTCGATATGCAGGAAAAATTATATCTTTAAAGCCGTCGGCAGGTATAAAACGTCATCCGAAATTATACTTAATGTTTTCTCATAAAATTATTTTGAACAATTAGCTCATGAGCCCACTCGAAGCGTAAATGGTTGCGAAAGCATACTTAACCTTTTAGCAACAAATAATCCACGACAAATAGTGAGTATCTGGACAACAAGGCAGTTGCTGCTAGACTGAATTCCGTAACATCCACAACGATAAAAAAGAAACGCAAAGTACATATATTATTAAAAAAGCTGATAAAATGCTCTTAAGACCTTTTTAAGAGACAGTCGTCACGCCTTCCGATCTGATCATGTAAGCGTAGAAAAGATGTGGAATGATTTCAGACAGATAGTATCGATGGAAATCGAGATATATATATATATCACATAAAATAGTAAGTGATGGTACTGATCCCCTACGGTACACAAAACGGGTCAGATCGCTGTTGCAGAAGCAACGGGAAAAGCATGCCAAATGTAAGAGAACGCAAAATCCCCAAGATTGGTAAAGTTTTTCGGAAGTTCGAAATACAGCGCGTACTTCAATGCGAGATGCTTTTAATAACTTCCACAACGAAACTGTGTCTCGGAATCTGGCAGAAAACGCGAAGAGATTCTCGTCATACATGAAGCACACCAGTGGCAAGACCCAATCAATATCTTCACTGCGCGATAACAACTGATGACAGTCCCACTAAAGCAGAGTTATTAAAAACGGTTTTCCGAAACTAATTCACCAAAGAAGACGAAGTAAATATTCCTGAATTCCAGTCAAGAATAACTGCGAAGATGAGAAACATAGAAGAAGATACCCTCGGTGTAGCAAAGCAGCTTAAATCACTTAAAAAAGGCAAGGCCTCTGGTCCACATCGTACACGAGTCAGGTTGCTTTCAGAGAATGCTGATACAATAACTCCGTATTTAGCAGTTATATACAACCGCTCGCTCACAGAAAGATCCGTACCTGAAGACTGGAAAATTGGTCAAGTGTAGTGGTTAATAAAAAAATAAATGGGAGAAGATAGACCGTGAAAAATGGGAAAAATGAAAAGCAAGTCTGACTTTGTATTACAGAAAAGCTATCGGACTTCGTTATTCGGAAACGCTATTGTTGGGGTGGTCCTTGTGGCGTTTTTGAGCAAAGGTTAAACCAATTTCCACTACAAAAATTTTTGAAAAAGAACAGAGAACAACAAAATGTAACTGACAGGGGGAAATGGCGTAGCTTTGAGTTCATTCTTTACCAGGTTAACATGTCTTCTTTCGTGCGGCGTCCAGGTCTTCAAAAATCTCCTTCAATTCTGCGTGAAAAGTCTGCTCCGAAATCTTGCAATCGTCCAGGAATCACTAATTTATACCAATTAAAGTCATCTTGATACTGTATGCAATTTAGTTTACTTCGCTACTTCCATCCTCTGAATTTCTTAACAACTTCCACAATATGTCTACACATTAAAATCAGATCAAGACTAGCTAATAAGTTTTTTTACGTCTTCATCAGATCACGTCTGCCTTAAGCTTCGGCTATCAAGAGACAAACAAGAAACGAATAGAGGAAAAAAGGAGTTACAATTTTAGTATTTTCTCTGCCGTCGAGCGCTCATACCGCTGCGACGGGATATTTTTTATCTGAGGGAACGAGTGTAGCGCGGCGAAATTCAAAGTCCCGCTACACAAGTCACACCAATACCCAAAAAGGGAAGTAGGAGTAATCCGCTGATTTACAGGCCCATATCACTAACGTGATTTGCAGTAGGGTTTTGGAACATATTCTATGTTAGAACATCATGAAGAACCTGGAAGAAGTCCGCCCAGTTAGCCGTGCGGTCTCACGCACTGCTTTCCAGGCGGGAAGGCGCGCTGGACCCCAGCACGAATCCTCCCGCGGATTAGTGTCGAGGTCCGGTGTGCCAGTCATTTTGTGGATGGTTTTTAAGGGGGTTTTCCATCTGTCTCGGCGAATGCGGGCTGGTTCCTCTTATTCCGCCTCAGTTACACTATGTCGGCGATTGCTGCTCAAACACAATCTCCACGTACGCGTACATCGTAATTACTCCACTACGCAAACATTTGGAGTTATCGTCTGGTGTGTGACGTGGGGGGGGGGGGGGGGAATCTACTGGGGGCCGAACCGCACAATAACCCTGGGTCCGGCGTGGGGCGGCGGTGGGATGAGTGGACTGCTGTAGACTGTTGTGGGGTTGTGAACCACTGAGGGCTACGGCTGGGATGCAGCCTCTCCGTTATTTCTAGGTCCCCAGTTCAATATAATACAGTACAATGCCTGGAAGAAAACGATTTATTGACACAAAGTCAGCACGAATTCAGAAAATATCGTTCTTGTGAAACACAACTAGAGCTTTATACTCATGACGTAATGAGTGCTATCGACAGGGGATGTCAAATTGATTCCATATTTTTAGATTTCCAGAAGGCTTTCGACACCGTTCCCCACAAGCGTCTTCTAATCAAACTGCGTGCCTGTGAAATATCGCCTCAGTTGTGCGACTGGATTCGTGGTATCCTGTCAGAAAGGTCACTGTTCGTAGAAATAGACGCAATGTCATCGAGTAAAACAGAAGTAATATCCGGCGTTCCCCAAGGAAGTGTTATAGGCCCTCTGTTGTTCCTGATCTATATTAATGGCATAGGAGACAATCTGAGTAGCCATCTTAGATTGTTTGCAGATGATGCTGTAATTTACTGTCTTGTAAAGTTATCAGATTACCAAAACGAATTGCAAAATGATTTAGATAAGATATCTCTATGGTGTGAAAAGTGGTAATTGACCTTGAATAGTGAAAAGTGTGAAGTTATTTACATGAGTACTAAAAGAAATCCACTAAATTCCGATCAAGCGATAAGTCACACAAATCTGAAGGCTGTAAATTCAACTATATACTGAGGGATTACAGTTATAAAGAACCTAAATTGGAATGTTCGCATAGATAATGTTGTGAGTACAGCAAACCAAAGACTGCTATTCATTGGCAGAACATTTAGAAAGTGCTGCAGGTCTACTAAAGAGACTGCTTACACCACGCTTATCCGCCCTACTCTGGACTATAGGTGTGCGGTGTATGATGTGCATCAGGAGGACTGATGGATGACATCGAAAAAGTTTAAAGAATGGCAGCTCGTTTTGTATTATCGCGAAATAGGGGAGATAGTGCCACAGGCAAGATATGTGATTTGGAATGGCAATCATTAAAGGAAAGGCGTTTTTCGTTGCGACCATGACATTTCAATCACAAGTTTTCCCCTACGATTGCGAAAACATTCTTTTGGCCCCACTTACATAGGGAGTAATGATCATCACGATAAAATAAATACAATCAGGAGTTCGCACAGAAAAATTTAAGTGCTCGTTTTTCCCGCGCGCCCTTCGAGACTGGAACGGTAGAGAGACAGCTTGAAGGTGGTTCATTGAATCCTCTGCCAGGCACTTTATTGTGAATAGTAGGGTAGTCATGTAGATGTAGATGTAGATCAGAAAAACTGTAATTTCCAGAAAACTATAAATTTAATTCTCCACAAATAACATTTAGAGTTTATGTATAATAATTTTCAAAATATTTTACTTGATTAAGTGTACAAAATTAAGATTCTTTATAAGTTTAGAATACTGAGATCCATTTTCACTCGGAGAGGACCATGTCTAGGAATAAGTCTTCGGAAAATGAACTTCCTTGAATCAGTATATAGTAGGAACAAATTATTATTTCTAAATGCACACACAAAAATTTACAGTTTCACCCTGTTACAACAGTTCGAAATGAACTTGTTAACCATGTGCTGTAGGTGATGTGTGTGGTGATGGGAGTGGTGACTACAAAACCTATGTACTAGAAGTCATGGATCTTTGAGTTTTTGGGCTTAATAAATTCCTAACGGCGTCGATTTATGTATATAATATAGCCCAATTGTAAATTCAGTGCTACTGTAAAATAGCAGTCACCATCTAAAGCTATTTGGGCACTCTTCTTTGTTCCACTTAACAACAGTGCGCCAAGTCCTTTCACCTTTTCGCCTTGCTTCCTTTCAATGCGGTTTGAGATGGGAATTACTACCCCTTTTACTTTTCAACTTTGTAAATTTAATGCCCTCAGCATGAACCTGTTTTTATGTCGACAATATTTCTTTTAAAACATTTATCTGATTCAGCCCTAAATTGTTTTCAAACATTGTTATACAAAAATCTTTTACAAATTCATCTTATTACTCTGTAGACACCAATGTTCTTACAGCACCTTTGTTTAAAGCTATTGACTTTCACAGAAAAGCAATAAAACTTACAATGGAGTATTATAAGCTGGTTGTAAGGAAATGTTTTTTATTTAGAAAGTTACGTATCCATCAGGGCACTTGTGTTGCATATGCTCCTGTTTCCATGACGTTTCTCAATAGGTAATCATCATTAAAACACTAACAGGAAACTACAGCTCTGTAATCGTTAATCACAAATCTCTTTCATAATAACATTTTTATGCATCACACATAGCATTTATCAACCTAGTTTGAAAAACACTTGAAATTTACTCAGAAAATTCACTAAAACTTTTCATTTCTTTTATACTAAAATCATCATATTTACTTATTCTCTTATAAATTTTATTTTAAAATGACTGAAAAATGTAATTTTAATAAATAAACTTATTTACATACAGCACACATATTTTACATAAAAACAGAAGTTTATGTTCCGCT
The DNA here is from genome assembly GCF_023898315.1 of Schistocerca nitens. NCBI lineage: Eukaryota > Metazoa > Arthropoda > Insecta > Orthoptera > Acrididae > Schistocerca > Schistocerca nitens. Next base: position 238,329,460 of record NC_064616.1, on the reverse strand, counting down.
ACATACATGTATGATGACAGTCAGTTTTCTATTTTGGGATATAAAAACCAATATTTTCGTAGCATGGCACTTTTCGGCCTCTTGACAAGAGTTGGCAGTCCATTTGTCGTATGTCTTTCTTATCACATTTCACCGACTCGCTGCTGCCCCTTATATAAACAAATTAGGCAGTCCATTCTTTGCCATGAGATTTCATCTTCCATTTCATACTACCTTGGCTGCAAAAAACATTGCTTTGCAGACCACTATCTGACACTAAGGGCTTCTTTGCATATTCCATGTACATACTTATTTTGGAATCTGAAACTTTTGTAAATGTTGGAATTTTGCTTTATAACATAACACAATAATTATATAATCATCATCATCATCATTAAGTAATACTCACTTCTGTTCAGTTCTAGTTCCATATTTTTTCAGGTCAACTATATTTCTGACCCCCAATGGGTTTTATTTCTTGTGTGTTTTAATTAGAACTAATTCGCCTATAGTGACTTTTACTGCTTTTAATTTTTCATTATGTCTTTTAGCTCCAGATTCTGCTTTCCTTTTTATCAGTTCCTTTACCAGTTGCTTTTATCTCTCCAGACGTATTTCATTGTTGGTTGGAAATTTAAGTATTTCTTCGATTAAACTTTTACTTATTTAGCCTCACATTATTTCTACAGTTGTGAAACCAGTGGATTCCTGTTCCAATGTATTCGTGATTACTTCAAAATATGAGATAAATTTGCCCTAAGTTCTATGACTTATATGACAGTAAGTTCTACATAATTTTGCCAATTCTCTCAAATAACGTCCTATAGGATTGCTACACAGGTAGTATACCGATCTGTATGATACTTGTACCCACATTTTCTCAATGCCCTCTAACCATATTTTAGCAATAAATCGACGTTCATTGTCCGACAGTACTGTTTTTGAAATTCTTATTTCGTTAAAATATTCTAACATTTTTCTAAACACTGATTTCGCTATAGTTATTCTAATAAAATTCTATTAATACCCACATAATCCGAGGAAAGCTTTTAATTGTGTCCATCTTTCAGGGGACGACATTTTTCAATGGCTTTGAACTGCTCAGGTTCCTTTTCTATTCCAGAAGTCATAATGACATGGCCTAAGAATTTTCTTTCCTCACTAATTCAAACTTTTTAAATTTCAAAGTCATAACCACGTTTTGTAGAGCAATGAATACTTGTTCTAATAATTCACAATGTTCTTTCCATTGCTGCGTAGCTGTTAATGAAACGTCTACGTAAATTGTGAGTTTTTTACTTAAGACTCTTCCGAACACCCAATGTAACGCACGTATAAACACAGTAACCTACATGTTTAAACCGACAGTTATCAATTTGTAATTATAACAACTGACAGCAAAGAGAAAAGCGGTAAATTTTCTAGAGTGAGCATCAAGGATGATTTGGCAGAACCCTACTGTCAGATTCAGACTGGTTGAATATCTAACATTATACAATCTTCGCAACATTTCGTCCAACGATTCTGGCCGATCTGTTTCCCTTTTCACAATTTTGTTCACTGTCCTGGTGTCAATGATTATTCTCACTCCTCTATCGTTTTTGCTGATAATAATCAATGGATTATTGTATTCACTGTTACTACATTCTACGATTCCCCATTCAATCACTCTGTCAATTCCTTCTTGAACGGCTCGCTTTTTCGCTAACGGTGCTGAATATGGGCAAAGAATAGAAGACTCATGTGGTAGGATTTTCATATGTTTTTCGAAATTCTTTACCCTTCCAGGTTTATCCGAAAAGACTGTAAAGTTTTGTTCGAGAATTTGTAACAGTTAGTCTCTTTGAACTGGATCTAAATCAGTTATTTCACTGACAAGTCTCCTAAATTCTTATAGCATTTGGAATCCTTCGAATACTTCAGATAATCCATCATTTTCAGTACTGGTACCTGTTTCTAACATCATGGAGGTAAGTTACTGTTCCACCATTAGGCAGTTATAGGTTATGATGTTCATTTCTATATTTTCTTCATCATGTGACTTCTTTCTTCTTTTGATTGCGAATTATTTCACGATAGCCATTCGTTGCTGATTACTGAAATTTTCATCCGCTGTTTTTTTTTTCTTTACATCCATAATGTATTTTGGATCCTGGATAAAAATAAGGTCTACTTTACATCTTTCATAATCTGGTGGTGTTACATTTCCTTTATAAATGTACTCTTCTTGTTTCATGTTTAGATTTGGCAGATTTTCACACGGAGTAAGTGCTTCCTTTTGTACTAACATTTCTGTAGAACTGAGTTTTTCGTAAATTTCTTCTTCTCCTATTTTTGAAGCACGTATCTCGTCGCTCTCTTCACCTTCATGTGAGTCAGACTCTTCAAAATCGCTTTCTGGTTTGAACATAAAAACTGTTTCTAATGTTGCCGTAAACTCCATATCAGCGCTGGTTTCGCAATTCATGCATAGTTGAATGCATTCTATTGTAATTAGATCTTCCTTTTATTCTGGAGCAGTAACATTTTTTCGTTTATGAACAGTTTTTTATCCGAACTGTCTTCTTTATCTTATCTTATGACGCCACCTCGTTCTTCAGATTGATTGTAATCCTTACGGATTTCTATTCCTCGCATATATTAATTCTTAACAACTTCTTCAGCATCTTATTTTCTTCAGAATGATTATTCTGCAATACTCATTATTTCATCTTCTGCTCAACGCTTGTCCAAGGCTTTGTTATTTTCCCTAACCACTGCAGTTCGCGATCTTTGCACGGCGTGGTTTAATTGACTACTAAACCTTTGCCCTTTGTCGGTAGCACACGAACTCCGCGCGGCACATTTTCATAATCTCTCACTTTCCATTTCACCTATTGCTTCCCCAAAATTTTCGGTCGTTTCAACGCCATATTTTTCGCCATTACGTTGCCTTAAATTGTTATAGGAATAATCCATCTCTAAATGCCATTCGTCAATTCCGAATAACTCTTCCTTTGATTCCTTTAATATTTGTTTAGTATCATTACTGTCGTTAGTTTTAAATTCCTTTACTACGAGCGAAAAATTTCCCACTCACCCCTGTGACGCCACACACAGCGTGCACAGCAACTGACACTGGTGTTTCCGCTTTTGATCGCTGCTGGCGGTTTTCACTTGCTGGCGAAGAGCTCTTGTTTTTAGCCGACCATGATTCATGCTTCTGACCATCTGTTGCGGCGGTCGCATTGTCTCGCACCTTATTAGCACGGTACTGGTGTGCTTTAAAATTTCTGTCTGTTCTCAGCATTGTTCCTAAGTCCGTCAGGCCCCTAACATTCGTGGATCTTAGTTTTCTGCTTCACATTTGTAGAATCATAACGCCATAAATTTCCCTTAGTGCGATTATTTGACGTAAGCCTGCCTCTGTCTCTTCCCTTTTGAAGCATTTATACTCTGTACTTGTTATTATCATGTTCGTGATTGTTGTGTCTGTGGTTCCTATTGTATTCGTTCTGCCGGAAATTATAATTTTCACGCCACTAGCCTTCGTCGATCATTCTTTCTAAGAGCGATGAAAAGGATTTGTGGTTGCTACCCACATAACTTTTTGAATCTTCCGGTAACTTTTTCCAAACTTCTCAAATTATTTCGGAACACGACCTTCGATTCAATAAATAAGTCAGTTTCCTATACCATGCCTCACAAAAGTGTTTCATGGTCATTTAACCTTTTCCTTCCAACATCTTCACGATAATAAATTCTCTCCAAGGACAGTTCCGTATTTGTTCGGACCATTATTAATAGTAAAACTTGTGTCTAAACTTACCGAATGACGTTTCTTCAGTGCTTAGCTTGATCCCCCATCGTTTAGTAGCGCTATTAACAGTATTTACTTTTTCCTGATCCGTGAGATTATTAGGAAACAGTTTTTCAGAGATTTTTATAAAATCTCCTGATTATAACCCACAGTTTTCTCGGTATGGGTCGAATTTTTCTTCGCCCGCTAGAACTTTATCGTAGGCAATCCCGTCTACTACGTATGTAGTTGCAGTGTTGGTTTTCTTTTCAAGATAACGGAATTTTCCGTGAATACCCGAATTTTGTCTGTTACGCTTTTCATAACATTCTTTCATTTAATAATTTCTCAGATTCGCGAGCAATAGTTCTCATTTGCCTCATTTGCCATTCTTAAACCCGAAATTTTGTCCTGGACTTTAGTTACCACATAGGATGACATTATTTTTTAATTTTCTATATTTCCACATCGAATTTTTCTTTAATATTATTGATTTTTTCCCTGCATGCTATTAAATTTTTTATTTAGGTAGTCAGTCTCTATTTTCGTGTTTTTCATTTCATTAGTTATGATACCTGATTTGTAGTATACATTTTCGAGGTTCTGGTTAATTTTATCTCCTTGTTCGTTCGTATGTTTATCTTGTGGTTTAAATTGGTCATTTACATTACCAGTTTGTTTTTTTAAGCTGTTCATTCATAGTACTTCCGTGTGCTTGATGTTGGCTATTCATATCACTAGTTTGTGCTACTAAACTTTGCAGTACTCCATACATGTCTATGTATATGTGTGTGTTTTGTTCTGGACTGTTTTCTTCAATTGATTCTGCTTCCTCCTAATTTGAAGTTTCTTTCATGATCTGTGACGAGTTCAGTATATCAAAATATTTACTCCGATATTCAGTATGTCGTCCATACGCTTGCGCCTGTAAAATAGATTTCTCTGTCTACCTGTTAACATACCTACTTTCTGATGATGCTTCTGCCCCCGTTTCTTGTTCTTGTAACCCCCTGTTCTGTTCTGAATGTTTTGCCGGCCTTTTCTTTTCCATATTTAAATACTGTTGGAACCACACGTACTAATTTAATCTCCTGCTCTATTTTCTTCCTAATTACTGTATTAGGTTTGTGTCACTGGACACTTTCTATCACTACTATGTTTGCACTGTGGTCAGTATCTTCTTATTAAATGTGCCATGTAATGATAGTTATCATTGATGAATGCTTTGAATAAATATATAGAAAATACCCACTAAAACCCACTGTCAAGGGACAAATATAGCATTTAACTCTTTTAGAGTATTTTGAGAACCGTCACAGAAAACACTCATGTGTAACATTAAAGCGTCCTCTAAATGTGAGCTCCTGCTGGAGTATTTGGATCAGTACCTTCTCTAAGAATTCCTATAAAGCATATTACGAAAGTAAATTCTAGATCTTAGGCTTCATAAAATAACGTTACCCATAATGGATACAAGTATCAGACTACTACTTCCTGTCCTGAAGGGATTCCAGTATAGGGCAATATCAGGAATCGAACCAGTAATCTTTTAGTTACAGAACTTTTATGTGGTCAACACTATATGTGGACGGTCAGCAGCCTAATTAGGCACGAAGTTACCTTCACTGGGTTATTCTAAAGTGTAATTGTGAGTTTCTATTTTGCATATACTGTGCCTTAATGTACTTAGGAAAGTAGAATCTGTTTCTCATGTGCAGGACAAGTACTAACCTTTACTGTGACTATGTCAGATCCAGAGGAATTATACTACAGCACCCAGGTACATTAACACTTCCTCTGTTCTTTGTGCAAATAATATTATTGAAGTGCAGCTAAACAAATCTCTACAACTAAGATTTGACCAACAAGTTATTATTATTAGTTAGTTAAGGCAAATTTACATTATTATCGTACTAACACAATATTAACTCACACTTAGAATTTATTATTCTCAGTAATTAATCTAATGGTGGCCCTTAAACTGTACTTCATTAAACACTGTTCCAAAAATAAGAAAAATCTAACTGATTAATTTCGATTTTCATTATAGTACCGAATGTAAGCAGTTTAATCTTTTATACAACAGTGTAGCATATTTTACTGTAACTATTTCAGTATACTATTGTACTTTATATTATCAGAATATACTACACTCAAAGTTATTTATCAAACTAGCAAGATCATTTACTTATAAATAATTTTCTTTGCTAATTTTGTTTCACTAAGCAGTCTTTCCTTCATTTCATAACTAACGTGTGGACTTCGGCAACAGTGTAACTTCCATAAAATTACAAATTAAATTCAACAAAAAAATCTTTTTGTGATTATACAAAAAATTTCAAGATATTTTACTAGATTAAGTTTGCAGAATTATAGTTCTGCATCATTTCAGAATACTAAGAAGCATTTTCACTATGATAGCCACACTGGGTAGCCACTCGGTCTGGGGCGCTTTGTCACTGGTTCGCGCGGCTCTCCCCCGTCGGAGGTTCGAGTCCTCCCTCGGGCATGGTTATGTGTTTGACCAAGCGAGGTGGCCTAGTGGTTAGCATACTGAACTCCCATTGGGGAGGAAGACGGTTAAATACCGCGTCCGGCCATCATGATTTAGGTTTACCGTGATTTCCCTAAATCGCTTCGGGCAAATATCCGGATGGTTCTTTTGAAAGGGCATCGCTGACTTCCTTCCCCATCCTTCCCTAATCCAATGAGAATGATGACCTCGCAGTTTGGTTTCCTCCCCAAAACAACCCAACCCTTAGTAGGATAAGACCCTTTCTAGGTATATATCAAGGGAAAATGATCCAAGATGCTACTCCAGGCGGGTGTAAAATGAAAGTGCGCAATGGCGAATACTGAACGCGAAAATGAAGATTTGGCTGTGTCTGACCACGTCCTGAAGAAGATCTTAGGATCTCTTAATAGTAATATTATTTCCTCCTTCTTATTCTTTAACATAAAAATTACAACATAAACATAAATGAATGATTAAGGGAACTGGTAACTACAAAATGATAAATGTCGTTTCAGCTTATACATTCACTGTAGATTAAAAAACCATTTATACATCACAAATGTTTATATACCAATGTCCAATGGACATAAAGAGACACAAATGAATTTCCTAACTAGTATTACTGATAAATTGCCCAAATCTGACCTTTTTATTGATATGCGATCTTATATAAATAACATGAGATCACTGACATCAGTTAGGTACAAATACTAGAAGACACTACTTTCAAAGATGATCTACAGTAGTGTGCAACCTCAGTGGAAATAAAGTTACGTGGTCACAGCTGTTTAGATTTATAGCCCTAATAAGCCGAAGCGATTAGCAATATCACCGTTTGTACTGCGTCCAGTGCATCGGAGTGATGATTCTCGTACACGTCTGCAACGACGGAAGAACTCCAGCCATAAAATATTTTAAAAAACTCATTCAGACACTATGACGATAGAAGGCGGTCCTCTGACCGTCAGTCTTGGGCCACTTCCTGTGTTATGCAGTCGGGATGCCACATCGGCCATTTCCTGTCACTCAGCTTGTGTTAAGCTGGACCAACACACCTGTGGGGCCTCTTGCACCCAGGGCATGAGTTATGCCTGCCGTTTCGTTTCCGCTGGCGTTCCGATCTTTGCTAGTATAAGCAATCATTCATTACGCCATTTTGATAATAAAGACAGTCCATCACCTTTCATGCAATATGCGTTAACAGCTATTAAAAGGTATACGTAACAATGACAGTCATCTTTAAATATTCATATATACCATGCACTGCCTATCAAATGATGCCTAATTCGATTGTAAATCACGCAAAGTAAGAAGATGAGTCCTTGTAAGTTGCGAAATTATAGCCACCTTTCAATGAAGTTCTTTGAACCAGCGTATGGTAGCAACAAATTATTATTTCTAAAAACACAAAAAAAATTACTGGTTCAAGCTGTTATTACAGTGCGCCTGAATAGCATATCCCGTGTGAACAGTAAAACCATCACAGCCAGTCGTACTCTCACTTCCTTGCAAATAATGTCATATCTAATAATTGTTTGGAACTGTTAAATGGTTCAAATGGCTCTAAGCACTATGGGACTTAACATCTGTGGTCATCATTCCCCTAGACTTAGGACCACTTAAACCTAACTAACCTAAGGACATCACACACACCCATGCCCGAGGCAGGATTCGAACCTGCGACCGTAGCAGCAGCGCGGTTCCGGACTGAAGCGCGTAGATCCGCTCGGCCACAGCGGCTGCCTTGGAAGTGTCCATTGCTGCCTTGATAAGCTAGTTCAGTCACAAACAGTTCTTCAACTGTATGCTTTTTCTCATTTACAACGTTGTCCACTCATCATCATCACGCATATTTGACTCGAAAATACTAATTCGAGCAGTTTTCAACAAAAAGGTTAGTATCGTAAGCTTGAGATGTCAAGTGTAGCGACTCAATGCATCCTGTTGCTTGTAAGCGTTATAGCATTATGGTTGTAAGTCAAAGAAGAAATGAATTGTGACCAATTTTTTTTCTCTCTCTCTCTGTCTCTTTCTCAGCAATATTCTATGTTATTTTTTCCATTCATTCCCAGATCACTTGTATGGCGACACAACAGAAAGGCTCATGGGTGTAAGAATAGCATCACATATAGCAGCTGCCTGGTGCCAGACGACACACAATGTCACGTAGATGAGAAATTTATAAAATGAATACGAATAAAAACTACAGATACGCCAACAACTTGATATAAATTCGCAGCCACGCTGTTAATTAGTTAGTAAGCTACATTTTCCATAGTTTATTTCCACTAGTCTTTGTACAAATGAAGTGGAATGAATCAGTGTACAGGCTATGCATACATAATTTATTTGTATGACTACTTGCTGACCACTTATAGATTATTACCCAGGACAGTAGCAGAAATTGACATGAATCGACATATTGCTCTCAAATACTACTTAGTTAACGAGTGATAAACTAAAATTTAGTTATTTTAAACTGCACTTTCTGGCAGATTGTAACTAAACCAATTATCTATAAAAATAATTTTATTTTGGATAAAAAAATTTGCTATTTCAGGCATGTTGTGTTATTGAGTAAACAATTAATGACTTTTGTGGCTGAATACTGGACTCCTTTCTAAGAAAGTGACAACTGTAGTAACAACTAATAAAGGTCTTTTGTTCTTCTAGTGACGAAACCGTGGACTTCACTATTCTTGCTCAAATTGTAAGGAACTCTTTAAGACGAATTTAATTGGTGAAATTCCTTCTTATGACGGAGATTTTAAAATTCCTAACTCTATGAAGAAAGGTGTATAAGATTATTGTTGGTCAACACTTATTATTCTCACAGATAACTCCTGTGTAATCGACACCTTTTTCAGGTGATGAGCAACCACGGAAAATTATTTTACCCGACTCAGGACATAAGTATAATGTGTTGTAAGCAAACCGTGTTACGACGGGGTTCTGTGCAAGACGGAGAGTGAGGTCTAGGATACTGCCTGCCGCTGCCTGAGAGGTCAGCCACGTGTTAGTCGCGCCCACGCGCCGAGGGGCAGCAGGGAGGAGGCTGGGTCAGCAGCGCTACACGTGGCGGGTCAAGTCCGTCTAGCACCCCTAGCTACACCCCCACTACCGGAATATAACAGGTTCGCTCGCGGATGCAAAGATGACACACGAGTGAAGTTTAATTCGCACACTGCACACATAGTTTACACTGTATGCGAATCGTAATCGTATGGACACACACTTAAAGACAGACTGCCGGTACCTCTGGTGCATTCACGCTAGCGGTCCGTAAGGCGTGCGGATTGCGCTCTTGCTCCTTGGTGTGTCGGCTGTGACAGCACTGAGCGGTCACTGCTATCAGATGCGTCCTGCAGTGACGTGTATGTCGTCAAATACGTCATGCTACGCAGAAGTTCTTTCTATCGCCGATAGCGGTTATAACCCTACCACTATAAATAACAGAAAATCCTGTTTATGTTTCCACGCATAGCTCTTACGAAATTTATTTTAGTTTCCAAATAATGTACAGTATGGGAGGATAGTCCCGTTAACAGGAAAAGCTAATAACTGAGTTATCCTTTTTACAGGATTTGACCGTGTGTTGTGTCTAACGAATAAGTAAATCAGACTATTCAATTCTTTTCCTAAGATCTTTCCCAGCGGTTAGAAAGAAACGCAGTATGAATAGTACTATATTGAAGCTAGGACAACTTAGTTCCAAGTCCATTCAGTGGTTTAACATATGTACTAACGATCGCCAGCCTATTCCGGCAATGAAACAGTTAAGTATAGGAAAAGCAAAAGTATGAGTTTTGCCTACTTTCATGCTACTGTTTAAGTTGCTTCTTCAAATAAATGGTACTCCACTTAAACAATATTGGACTACGTCCTTAGACATTACGTTCTTAAAAGAGCAAAAGGACAGTGGATAACATCGATGAAGCTAAAAAAAATTTTGCCATGGGGGGGGGGGGGGGGACCTTTAGAAAAGCATTTTCCGTAATCAACAGACTTAAATACTAAAATACCTAGATACTAAAGCACACTTTTATAGAGAACATTTCACGTCAAGCGAACCTCTTTCTTACTGTAATTTACTTTCAAAAGCTATTTCTCTTTGAACTAAATGTTTATATTCTTTTAATAGATTCTAGTAACTTGGCTTCACTCTGACTGAATTTTGCGTAAGCAAACTTTTACTATAACATTTTGCAATAGTTAAGAAAACTTTCTCATTATTTACACGAAAACAATTTAAATGGCGCCTCTGTAGATTAACTTGGCACTTCATAGGTCTGTAAAACAGGATACTCAGATTAATCAAACGCTAGGAAGGAACCCTGTGTAGGTGAATGGTTGGGATGAAAGAACAGCTGAACCAGTTTCTTTTAAGTTCAAGAATGATTATTAAAACACAGTTTAAGTTAATGGTTAACGCTGTATTAAAGTAGAACACACAAAAATCTTACCTGGTGGCTGTAGGTTTGGGTCTGGCGAACAATTATGACGGCTACACTACCCACAGTTCGGCATGCAAATATCATAGTGTATGGGCTCAATTTCTCTTCTTGGCGTCGTTCAATTTTTTATACAGTAGCCCAAGAACTCGCAGCTATGCCGTAAGCCGTTTGCAGTCTTCATCCGAGGCATTTTTGTGCAAATTTTAAGGCAAAACTTCTCCTGCTCCAAAAGGGTGTTGCCTCAATCGCTGCTGCCTACAGACTGTATGACTTACTTCCAGCACTTGCTCTAGGTAGCGCGCCAATCCGTCCTTGCCACCTTTTCCACTCCTCAGAGCCACTTTCGTTTCAAACAAAACCACATTGGCTTTTACGTAACATCTATTTCATACATTGTTCCTAAGCGTGACCATTTCTTACAATTGTCAAATTTACATGAACATGAACAGTTTATACACACCAATATTTTAAATACAAAATGTCATCAGAAAATTATTTAACGTAATAAACAATTTACATAGTATTTTACATACATTACTCACATACAATTCAAAGAACTTCAAACTCCAATACAGCACACTTTACTTTGCCGGCCGCGGTGGCCGAGCGGTTCTAGGCCCTTCAGTCCGGAACCGCGCGACTGCTACGGTCGCAGGTTAGAATCCTGCCTAGGGTATCGATGTGAATGATGTCCTTAGGTTAGTTAGGTTTAAGTAGTTCTAGGTTCTAGGGGACTGATGACCTCAGATGTTAAGTCCCATAGCGCTCAGAGCCATTTGTTTTGAACACTTTACTTTACATATACAGAAAATATAGCATCAATATGGGAACATTATAAAGCAAAATATTACAAAACTTTAGATGAACCCCAAACAGATCGTGTTATACGGTGTTGTGAATTGGTGGATTCTGTTGCAGTCTGATGTGTAAAAAAAAGTAATATTTCTGGTGTCCAGTTCAAGACGCTGAAAATAATTACTTTCGTGTCCTGCTGTGTGCGCAGACTAATGTCAGTAGCTGCTGTAGGGATTTTGATCCGGTTTTCACTAATAATTGCACTGATTCATGAGGATGGTTTTTGTATGTTAGCTATAAATATTTTGTTTGAATTGTCTGAATTTTGATGAATTATATTTTTGTTGTGAAAGCGACGTCACTGCCACCTAGCGAGCAGCTGCCAAAATTCGAGAAAGACACAGTTCCTTAAGAGAGGGCATTACGTAACACAATTAGCGTATGATGTGGTTGTCTAGCGCTAGTTCAGCCTTGCGCATCGAGCGAGTTTGTGTTTGTGAGTGTGTCGCATTGTTCTTGCTTAACGCAGGTTATTGCTGGTGTGCTCTCTGGCGACAGACTTCTACGCCCTTGCATAGATCAGTCTGCCGAATCTCACAAAAATATTCTTTGTCGGTGTACCGTTGATTTCAGTTTTGACAAGAATGCTCGTCCTGTTCATCCAGGCTGTATAAAATTCACGATTAGTTGGTCGATATGATTCGCGTTACACCTGATCAGGTAGATACTGCTTATATCAATTCTGATCTATATGTATTTTTTGGGAAGTGTCAAGGTATTTCGCATGTGGACCTGCTTCTCTCTCGCGTTGGTTCTCAAGTAATGTTTACACATCGTGATGGTTCCATTAGTCCAGTCGTTCTTGCAAATCCATCGATCGAGTATATTCCAGCTTGAGGTCACGCTCTTCCACCCGATGTGGACGACTTATTTCTTACGCCTGCGTTGCTTCTTTTTGGAGGCGTTCAACGTATCCGGCTGGAACATTGGTCAGTACAGCGTCGTTTGCAATTTTTGTAATATTTTTGGCTTTACAGCCATCATATTCGGCTACAAGAAGGCCATCTTATGAAGTTGAGAAGGCAGCTGTGGCAAGATGACGTAATTTGGTGTGAGCTACCGATGACAGACGGTTTGTTCCATCGTGATTGTCCGCGACTGGCTGTTGCATTCGAAAGTTGCGCGCCAAAATGATAACCTTCTGTTATTAATATTAGAAAAACTAAACAGTGTATTTACTTGCATTTCATGTAAAAGCATCTCTCAATAGTAGGATATCCTTCAGTTACTTGAAAAGTGTTAATTACCAACAGAATAGTAAACAACTGATAAACGAAAAGGCAGACGAAGCACTTCGGAGACTTTCGGATCGCGCCTAACTTGGTTGGGTTGTTTTTGGAGGAGACCAGACAGCGAGGTCATCGGTCTCATCGGTTAGTGAAGGAAGTCGGCTGTGCCCTTTGAAAGGAATCATCCCTGCATTTGCCTGGAGCGATTTCGCAAATACGCAGTTTGTTGTTTTGTTTTTATTAAAGTGTTAAGATTGGAGATTATTTGTGATTCATACAATGGAATATAGTTTTGTAGCTTCTCGTATTCTGCTAATAAAAAATGAGTGGCATCCAGTATAAAGAAGATAACTGAAATTTTATTATCTACCTAATATCAGTTCCTCGCTAAGACCTCAAGTGTTCTGCCATCTTAGTACAATTGAGATCAATGGCACGTCATCTGTGGTAACACAGGGAGAGGTACGAAAGAGAGAAATTTTCGAGAAATGTGTTTATCATTCACACGAATATGTCACCCTCTCTCTCCCTCTCCTTTTCAACACGCCGTATGTTACAGTGGTATCCGAACCGCAGAAAAATGTGTTCAACCGATTCATGTTACATACGTAGGGCGAGAAGGAACCTCCTTCCTTTGTAAAGAGGCAACCATCGTATATCCAACTGCCCGCGTCGTGGTTCAAATGGTTCAAATGGCTCTGAGCACTATGGGACTCAACTGCTGAGGTCATTAGTCCCCTAGAACTTAGAACTAGTTAAACCTAACTAACCTAAGGACATCACAAACATCCATGCCCGAGGCAGGATTCGAACCTGCGACCGTAGCGGTCTTGCGGTTCCGGACTGCAGCGCCTTTAACCGCACGGCCACTTCGGCCGACCCGCGTCGTGTTACGGTTTCAAAGTCGTCCTGTGGAAAACATCTTCCGTTGACATTAGCTCAGTCAGTGTCTCCGCAGTCTGCTGTCAATAATTCTCCAGCTTTAGATGACGCTGTGGAGACATTACACCCCACTCAGAGCGACTGTCCGCCGTCACCGGTACGTTCAGATGCGGCCCCTGCTGCCGTTAAGGCGACGACACCGGAAGCAAAATTTAAAATCCAGCTGACTTAGGATGGTGAAGGTCTTGATGTCATCCTCCCCAATCTTGCCTCTCCGAGAAGGTGATGGTGGAAGGTGTTTCTTCCCGTGGTGATGCTTTGAATACTGACGTTAACTGCGGTTCTTGTTCGGCAAAGATGATGTGGCTGGTTCTCCAGATTTTGAAATGAATTTCACATCTGCGTCCTCTCCTCCATCCGTAAAAACATCTGTTCCTGTGAGATCCGGTCATTTAACGGATACAACGTTTGCTGTTTTGATCTTACAGTGTTCTAATGCAATACTATCCTTTTCTCGTTCTGATACGGTGCAGCAACAGGTTACTTCGGATTCTCTTCCGGTTTGCTAGATGATGTAATGCCTGTCTCTCCATTATCTGATGATGATGATGATCGCTCCCGTTTCTTTCTCGCATTCCGTTGAGTGGAATAGGGATAGCTCCCCAATCCCCCCCCCCTCTCCTCCACCCCCGCAGACCTCAATGAGCCCTCCACCCTTCCGCGTCGAGAAGTTATTTAGTCAAGGAGTGGTGTAAAACTACGACTTCAACCTGCAAAATCTTACGCTAGGAGCCCTCACGCAAACTGCCTAAAATGAAATAGATTTGGAACCTAGAGCACAGAATATTTAAAGTGTTAGAATTACAGATGTAATTCTAAAGGAATTACATTCACATACAAGACGAGAAAACAATAATTTGGACGGTACGAAACGGCTGCTGCTAGTGTAGTTGCTCTTCCTAACAGCATCTCATACAAGCAATCCAGTCGCCTCTTTACCTGCTATTACTCGTACTTGAGGTACGTGGGCCATGCGCGGCTTTGTTTAAAAAGGATAGCTCGATTTAGTCATAGGGGTGAGCTGCAGACGTCTGTTTTCATACCACACAGCTAATTCGCTGCAAACAATAACCTGTAGCTGTGATCCTACAGTCAAGTAGTCTTGGCATTGGGCGAGAAATGCGAGTTAATAAAATACATAGAAATATAAACTAAAAGTTAAATGAACTGTTTAATAACAACGGTTCTACTCCATCCTCTGTAGCTGATGTAGGCGACAGAGGATCATGATGAATAATGTTTATTCAAGAAAGATCATCTCAAATAAACGGGAAATGGTTCTATGATATTCAATTAAAATGCTGGCAGAAAACACCCATATCAAATTCAGTGAATTTACGTTTACAAATTAACGCACAAAAGATGACGAATAGTGTCCATCGTTATTGCTGTATTTTCTGAAATCGACATCTTGTAACATGATGTTCTGATGTGATGTGGTGTGGTGTGAAACGACGCTACGGTGATGTGAATAGGCTTGAAGAAGCGCCTGTAAGCCCCTAACCAGACGTCTGGAGGGTGGATCCTCTATCTCCTCCACGTTATGGAAGCCAAACGATTTAACGGCACACAACCCGTCATGCAGATACAAAAGCAGCAGCCCCAGAGCTGGAGCAGTGATAAAATCCAAAAAGAACGTTCGAGAGGCAGCGTCCTCAAATCCCATTCTATTTGGTTTGGTTTCAAATTTCCTCGGTAAACCTAAATTCTGAACAAATATAAATCCTCTACAGAGCCGGTATTGTTCCTCAATATATGTAAGAATAATTAAGTGATGTTCCCAGCTGATAATGACCACGGTTTCCTCTGGTATTACAAGTAAATTTGTAAAATGGTGTGTACCTGCGAAGTGTGTGTGTGACAGAGAGAGACAGGGAGGGAGGGAGGGAGGGAGGGAGGGAGGGGAGAGAGAGAGAGAGACTAAACTTTAAATCATATGTAAATCCCGAAGAAACCGTAAAAAAAGGACAAAACATGTTAGCCGCTGCATCTTCGTACCTGACCAGCTTTCTTCAGTATGATCTTTGGTATACTTATGCATAATGTACATGGAATACAAACCCCTAGACATCTAAATATTGCCTTCAGCTTGGTGCAGTACAACTTTTATGTAATATATGTTCTTCATTCTTTATTATTTTTTAAAAAGAAGTTATAGTCCAAACACCAAGAGCTGCTAACGAATAATTACTTATATTTACCGGATTAAATTTTCAGATTACCTTCCGGTATTATAAAGCTATTTACAACAATGTACATGGATACATTATTACTGCTGGAGTTAAATAAAATAAAAGCGACTCTGCAACACCTTGCACACTGGTACCTTCCGTCAATAGTAACAAACATTATACAGTCGGCAGATAAATGTACTAACACAGTTAAGCACATTTTGTATGTTGATGTTATTATGCTACACATTTCCTGTAGAGACACACTACAGTACACTGAGAGATTGCAGGGTAGTCTCACTTCTGATTCGGTGTCATGCCACCTAATGTTCTTAGGGAAGATGATCTTTATTACAATCTGACTACATACATCATGATGAACTGGTGGGCAGTAGTTAAACCTCTTGCTTGTGTGCTCTGGTGAAGGAATAGCAGTAAGCTTCACCTGCTTTTAAAGGAATAGGGTGCCAATTTAAACAACTGCAGTAAAAGCGTATAGCGAATACGGGCCGAGGGGAGCGCGTTTTTCTCTGCGGAACCTGGGCGGAAACATTTCCGACTGCCCAGTTCCGCGGTCTCATTGTGCAGACACGTTTGGATGGCGCTGGTCGGTCGGCAGCCGCGTCCAGGTATGCTGACTAGCGCCAAGGAGACGCCGCTGCAATGGCCAAAGCATTGAAGACCGGCAATAAAGCAGAGGATGGGCCCTTGTTAGGCAGGAAGTCGATGAGACGACTGTGAGCAATCTGCGAATTTCCGTGGGACAGATCACTCCCGCCCAGACGTCCAGACTCTGTTATAAAAACATATTTGTGAAAATACCAGGCTTTTAGCGAGTTTATGGCTGTTATTTGGAAACTTCGAAATGGACACAACTGGGGAGATAACAGTCATTTAATGGAGGGCTGTGGTTCCATCCTGGTCATGTTGTTAGCCAAATACACGGCGTAAACGCTTGAGAATGAGGCTGCAAAGCTGAATCTGTTTTTTCTTTTCTCCCAATTAACTTTAAAGTCTCTGATTGATCGAATCAGTGTATGCAGAGCAAGGAGCAGTCTCCATCTTCGAATACGGTGCTCCAGCTCGTGATTGGCTTGTGCTAAAGTGGGAGTAGTCTAAGATGTAAATGTGCTTTGCTACCGAGCTGGTGAGGAAAGCAGAGAGAAGGAGAAGAAATTACTCTTGTACTGGCACTTCGTTAGTAATGAACTGCAGGTCTGTACCTAAACGGTGAGGCTTGTGTCCTTTGTTAGTGTGCCGCTTAGAGCCTGTACCAGTCACCTTCTGAACCATCGGAGGTACAGCTTCCAGCATCACGCACACAACGAGTGATGCGTGGGTGTACTTATTTGCCTTGAGTCGGCCGTCTAAAAATTTGACATATTCCGTCACGCATAGTCGTGGGACAGAGTCAAATTGGTTTGGCAGACCAGCAAACGGGTCCACCTGCACATTGGAATCCACCGGGGTTTCAGAGGCTCATAGGGAATTACATGCATTCCGAATTATCTGAACATGAGACCGCATACTTGCATTTTTGGAGGCACGCCGTTAATAAGAGATTGCTGCCATCGATGACTTCAGTCGCCAAATGCATCGTGGTGTGCCGTCTGACCAGAAGAGGAGTAAAGTATTCGCTGCTACGGCGTAGGCCTCCAATATATCGTTCTCAGCACCCTGTTCTTTCGAACCATATTTTTATTTTTTTGTAATAGTAGAGTATAGATGCTTGACTGTGGGGTAGTTTTGTGCCATATCCTGGATTCACGTGTACGACGTCAGATAGAGCGATTATTGTTCTGGTTAGTGTCGTGTGTCGATGCCCAGCTGATAATTTTGTCCACCATAGAGCCCATATTAGTGTAAGCGATTGCCAAATGAAAAATGTTTGTGTGACGTTTCTTTAGTCTTTTTATGTCTTGTGATATTCAGAATGAAGAAATCTATTGTGGTTTATATCACAACTTCTCCCTGTTTTCTGATTAACATTACCTTTGCCATTTTTATGTAAGTCCCGATTATAACAGAAAGTAGCAAGGTTGCAACTTGGAGGGCCATTAATTGTGTTAGTACAAGGGCGTGCTGGAAAGAAGGGCCACCGAATTTTAATGGAAATGTTTTTAAATAAAACTAACGTTTTTAACATTCTACATATTTATTCTTTATGTCTACAGTTTTCTGCAGGTATAGGGCTCGGAATTGTGTGTGGCATGTAACATGGCGGTGTGTAACGTAACTATTGAGGTTCCTGCTGTAATCTAATTTCGAACTCAAAGAGTTCGTCCACACATGGAGCACCCTCTGCGTCAACATAAAAATGTCAGTCCACAAACGAGCCTTGCGATATCTGCAACAATCCGATGCCTTGGGCTCATTGTCATCGATCATCCTCCACACAGTCCAGACTTGGCCCATCCGATATTCATCTGATTAAAAAACTTGCCTTCGAGGACGTCATTTTGATAGCGCCGAAGCGCTGCAGGCAGAGCTGAGGTCATGGCCCGGCAACAAAGTCAAACATTCTATAGTGACAGTATCTACAAACGGGTCTCTCATTGGGGAAATGTGTTCGTTGTATGGGTGATTATGCTGAGAAATAAACACAGAGACATGTGGAATAAAGATGTAGGATGTTAATAAAGTTTGTTTTGTTTAAAAAGCCTTAACAGTTTTCATGGAGGCATTACTATTCAGCCCGCTTTTTATAGATGCATTTACAACTGAAACTAAAACAGTTACGTTATTGGTTTCAGTATATAATAATTACCTTCTTGCACAGATGGGAAACAGGAAAAATTTGTAGACTTATTTCTGTAATGTAGGTTTATAAATCACATAGGGTAAAATAATCTTCACTAGATTATATTCGTATTCTCAGTTAGTCAAACGAATTATATCACATGCCTAATAGATGGGACACAAGAAACTATAAGAAACCATATACATTCTTCATGTAGATATAAACCTGACCCGGTATTCACACTTAAACAGGTCACGAGGTTACAGGTCTTGTATCCAGCCCTCGCGCGACGAAATCAGACGTACTAGCACACATGAAATTACATGGGCTGTTAAGCCCCTGCCCCAGATGCCATTCAGAACCGCGTCTTCCAGAAATTCACGAGCAAAGCGATAGAAAACCTAACACAAATTATGAAAGAAAATGACTAGTATTGGTACAGGATAGGCTACCCTTCGCCAGTTACCGTGCGGTGGCTTGCGGAGTATCTGTGTGGATGTGGATGTCGAATACTATCGTAAGAGTACCAGCCTGAAGGGGATCTCGCGCCGGCCACCCTGTGGGTGGTTTTTAAGCCGGTTTCACATCTGTCCCAGTGAATGCGGGCTGGTTTACCTTATTCCATCTCAGTTACACTATGTCGGCGATTGCTGCGCAAACACTGTCTCCACGTACACGTACACCTTAATTACTCTACCGGGCAAATATTTGGGATTACACTCGTCTGGTATTAGACGTTCCCGTGGGGGGGGGGGGGAGGTGGCACAAGGGGGGGGGGGGGGGGCACAGGGTGCCGAACTGCGCAATAACCCTGGGTTCGGTATGGCGTGGCGGCGGCGGTGGGGTGGGTGGACTGCTGTGGCCTGTTGTGGGGTTGTGAACCACTGAGGGCTACTGTGGGACGAAGCCTCTCCGTTGTTTCTAGGTCTCTCGTTCAATACACACACACAATCACCATCCAAAGACACCAACAACACTTCCTCGCGTCGTGGAAGCCACCCAAAGTCCTGATTTTCAGGGAGACAGAGAACGACCACTCCAACCCACAAAATTACCGACTCAACAGCTTTCTGAGCTCCCTGAGAGAGATTGTCGAGAAGGGAGTCCTAAAACGACTCACTAGGCACTGCATAAGCAACAACACTCTGAGACTGGAGCAATTCGGCTTCAGGAATTACCACTCCAGAACAGAACAACGCCTTCGCGTCGTTGAACACCTAACAGACCGCTACAGTACCAACAAAACAACAGGGGCTGTGTTCATAGACAACGAAAAGGCTTTCCGTCGTCTATGGCACGACGCAACCCCCCGGAGCTGCGATATTTCCGAACCGGGGCAGAAACTTGTTAGGGTGCCCTCCATCCAACTCCCACCACCTCCTGATAATCCCATTCGAGCGTTTCAGATAGGACGCCAAAAATTGAAAATAATCGATTTTTCGAAAATATTTTAATTTTCTAGCGCAAGTCTTTCTGGAGGGTTTGATATATAAAACATATACGTTCAAGAAAAGCAATACGTTATTTGGTCTTAAGTGTGCCAAACTGCAACGCCATGCCTCTTCACACAGCATTATGCTATCGCACGTCACTGTATATCGCTCTGCGGAATTCAAACGTGTATATTTTGTAATGGAAGGCATCAAACCTACATTCAGGACAGTGGAAATTAAAATGTCCTGTGGTGCCTCTCCTATTTCCAGTCGACTGGTTTCACATCCTACCCCCTTATAAAATCTCACAATTAAATGATGTTGGTATTATTTGTGACCGGGAGAATAAGAACTCTTCCGAAAATTTGCACTCTTTATTAACTATTAACTAATAACTTTCTCTTTTCTGTGACATAAAACTAAATATAGAACACATAAAACCAGCGAAGACAAGAGACTAGCAAGACAGTACACATTTCTTCAATCCTTAGGTACCAGCATTTTTCTCTCTAACCTTGCGACAGCTTTACACGGCGTGTTTTCCTTTCTGCTAAAGAATCTAGTACCTCATCAAAGTGTCAAACGTTTTGCTACATGAAAAATCGAATTGTTATTGTCTAATACTGAAAAAACTGTTACCACAAATACTACCCAAGATTAGTGTGGTTACTCGACATGATCACGTCTATTTTGTCACTATCTGCTAGAATAAACGAGACTTTTCTGACACAAATCGTCATTTTTATGTACCTCATTTACATAAACAACACGACAGAATATAATTCACGAAGTACCCATCTCAAATGCCTATTAGAATTATTACAAGCAAACAGTTTTATGTTAAGAAATAGTTTCACATTTCATTCAGATGCTTCGGTTTCTGAAGCATGAGATCTAAAAGTAGTAGTAGTAGTACGAAATTTCTATAGAAATTTGAAATCATCATATTCTTCCATATAATTTGTGTGATGTCTCCGTTTCTTCTCCTTCCTCATTCTAACAACCAATCTTGTCGTCACTAATTCACTGTCAAAATTAATTCTCCGGTTAACTTCACTAACCCTGCCAGACTCACCGGTTTAGTTATCCCGTATTTATTGTCCAGTTAGGCATTATGGCGTGTTCCTTACAAGGCGTTTTCTGCGCTATTCCGAGAAAAGAACTTAGGCGGCTGCGAACTGAGGACTGTACAACTGGCCCTTAGCAGAGTAGCGATCTGACCAAATGTTTTGTGTCAAAATTTCATTTCCTTGGATACACCCAGAAGCTAATATGTAATCTTTCTTCCTTGTTATTCCTGTTAGTCGTTTATTTCTACTCTAATAGTCTGAATCTATGAATTTCGCCAGTAATTATATCATTCGCACAACCAATCAACTACATAAACAAACAGCGATTGGTATTCACCCTTTCAGGTTTGTTCGGCTCAGCTCATATAGCCTCGTCCCCTTTGGTCTGCGGAAATGTTTTTCCTAATTTTTTTATTTCTTGATGCAATGGAGATTCCCCCGACAGAGGCATCTCGTATACTATGCATGCATTCAAAATTCAGCTTATTATTCGTTCAGAAATCAATTGAGAATGTGTTAAAGAGTGTTCAAGAACCAACAGGGATGCGTTTCAAAATCACATGTATAATCGATAGACCAACGTGAGCTGAATACTAGGCTCTATCTGAAACAAGATTTTTTTCTTCAAGAATATGAATTTTTCGCGTCCTGAAATTGCCGTCCGGGCAGATACCTCGGTTTGTCCCCCAGTCCCCAGATCCGGGCCTGGCAGAACGACCTCATTCGCAGGCCCACAAGAAACCACCTCTAGGTGTCTGTAGAAGGAAAACTCATTTGATACCCACAGAAAATATATGAAACACAGATACACTTCAACAACGAATAAAGACACGAAAGTATAACTGAGAAGCATCTACAAACCTTGGAGTGAAACCAAAGAAATTACCAGTTAGCTTAGCGAATGAAACAATGTTCGTTAAGATGCGGCTACCAACGAGATGCAATGAAAATAACTGGCTGCTTCGTTTCACTCATCCCTAACTGCTTTCGTTCCATTCTTTACCAACTAAAAGCCAGTTATCTGTGAATTCAGAATTACGTACTCTAAAAGACACACATTTACGATTTGAAACAACAGAAACAGTAGACTCACAAATGTACACTATGTGCTGAAAAGTATACGGACACCCCCGAAAACATGCGTTTTTCATATTACATGCATTGTGCTGCCACCTACTGCCAGGTACTCCAGAACTCAGAATTACGTACTCTAAAAGACACACATTTACGATTTGAAACAACAGAAACAGTAGACTACCAAATGTACACTATGTGCTGAAAAGTATACGGACACCCCCAAGAACATGCGTTTTTCATATTACATGCATTGTGCTGCCACCTACTGCCAGGTACTCCATATCAGCGACCTCAGCAGTCATTAGACATCGCGAGAGAGCAGAATGGTGCGCTTCGCGGAACTCACGGACTTCGAAGAATGTCAGGTGATTGAGTATTACTTATGTCATACGTCTGTAAGCGAGATTTTCACACTCCTAAACATCCCTAGGTCCACTGTTTCCAATGCGATCGTGAAGTGGAAGCGTGATGGAAAAGTACAGCACAAAAGCGTACAGGCAGACATCGTCTGTTGACTGACAGAGACCGCCGACAATTGAAGAGGGTCGTGATGTGTAACAGACAGACATCTATCCAGACCATCACACAGGAATTCGAAACTGCATCAGGATGCACTGCAGTTACTATGACAGTTAGGCGGGAGGTGAGAAAACTTTGATTTCATGGGCGAGCGGCTGCTCATAAGCCACACATCACGCCAGTAAATGTCAAACGACGCCTCGCTTGGTGTAAGGAGCGTAAATGTTGAACGACTGAACAGTGGATAAACGTTGTGTGCCCGGTGAACGTCATCTGTCAGCGTGTGTAGTGCCAATAGTAAAATTCTAAGCCGGCGATGTTATGGTGTGGTTGTGTTTTTCATGTAGGGGGCTTGCACCCCTTGTTGTTTTGCGTGGCACTATGACACCACAGGCCAACATTGATGTTTTAAGCACCTTCTTGCTTCCCATTGTTGAAGAGCAATTCGTAGATGGCGACTGCATCTTTCAACAGGATCGATCACCTGTTCATAATGCACGACCTGTGGCGGAGTGGTTACAAGACAGTAACATCTCTGTAATGGACAGGCCTGTACAGAGTCCTGACCTAAGTCCTGGGATGTTTGGGAACGCCGATTTCGTGCCAGGCCACACCGACCGACATCGATACCTTTCCTCAGTGTAGCACTCCGTGAAGAATGTGCTGCCACTTCCCAAGAAACCTTCCAGCACCTGATTGAACGTATGCCTGCGAGAGTGGAAGCTTTCATCAGGGCTAATATTGAATTCCAACATTACCGATGGAGCGCGCCACGAACTTGTAATTCATTTTCAGCCATGTGTCTCGATACTTCTGATCACATAGTGTAGCAGCAGCACTCTGACTATTTCTTCAAAATCATCTGGCAAGGTTGTTAAACAGTGGAATTGAATTCAATAATTTCTCATGCGTGAGTCTTGCAAAAACTTTTCTTCACAAATGATGGCACTAAGCACTATGGGGCTTAACATCTGAGGTCATCAGTTCCCTAAACTTAGAACTACTTAAACCTAACTAACCTACGGGCATCACACACATCCGTACCCGAGGCAGGATTCGAACCTGCGACCGTAGGGGTCGCGTGGTTCCAGACTGAAGCGCCTAGAACCGCTCGGCCACAGCAGCCGGCTTTCTTCACATATTCCTGTGTCTTGCGAGATTTATTCTTCTGTGCAGTAGTTTGATTGTGAGTTTTCTATGTAACTGATTTCATGTGTTCAATCTTCGCCACGTTTCTTCACTTCGCTAACCCCGGTATTCGTGTCTGATGAACATGACTGTGTCCATAAGCTGGAGGAAAGAGATAGGGATTACTTCCCTGTCATTAAATCAGACTACCAGTGTGTGAAAACAGAGGGACAAAACGTCGAATTTGTGTGTCTATATTTCCATATTAGGATTTCGTAACTCACTTGGTAATAAGGTAACACTTACAGGATCACTACGTGTTTATTTGTCCGTCTATCCGTCTGACTGTTTAAAACTCTTTTTCTCGGGCTCAGAAACACGTAGATTTATCAGGCTGAGATTTATGTCGTATACTAAGGTCTATAGTGCCTTGGCATTGTAATAAATGTGATTTTCAAAGGCAGTGAAGTCAAAAGATACGGCCATTTATGTCACATAAATTGATACTTGCACCATCACTCATCACAACCTATAGAGTACTTCTCGTTGCCCTAGAATCATGAAATCTGGTAAGAAGCAAGGTATCGCGGCGCAAGTAAAGGAAAAAAATTGTAAATTGAAAGTCTGTAATTATATCACACGAAAAAATAGTTTTTTGTCATTTGTTTTTCGACTGCCTGGTTGTCCTTCTATTAAGATCCCTTTTTCTCAGGAGTGGGTACACGTATATCTTGCCTGTATCGATATCGACAAAAGCCAAAAATTGTCGAGATTCTCGATGGTGGATGAACTATCTATATACATAATGAAGTTGGTACGGAGCCCTCCGTGCATGAGTCCTCTCTTAACTAACCCGGATTTTAATTAAATAATTACAATAACCCAGTAACACAACGTTCGTGAGATAATCTGAATCAGATGAGTATACACAGAATATTAGAGGATTTTATAGCTGTTCACTTTAGTAACTGGCAAATTATTGGTCTTTGTAAGTGAATATTTGACGTACACTATGCGATTTGATGCATCTAGCCAGCCCCAAAAACATGCGGTTTTCGTATTAGGTGCATTGTACTGCCACATATTGTCAGGCACTCCACATCAGCGACCTCAGTAGTCATTAGATATCGTGAGAGAGAAGAATGGGGGCCCTCCGCGGAACTAACGATCTTCGAACGTGGTCAGGTAATTGGATGTCACTTGTGTCATACGTCTGTCCACCAGACTTCGTCACTGCTAAACATCCCAAGGTCCACTGTTTTCGATGTGATAGTGAAGTCGAAACGTGAAGTGACACGTACAGCGGAAAAGCGTATAGGCCGACTTCATCTGTTTGACAGAGACCGCCAACAGTTGAAGAGGGTCGTAATGTGTAATAGACAGACATCTATCCAGACGACCACACAGGAATTCCAGACTCTACCAGGATCCACTACAAGTGCAATGAAAGTTAGGCGAAAAGTGAGAAAACTTCGATTTCGTGGCCTAGCGGCTGCTCTTATGCCACAAATCATGCCGGTAAATGCCAAACGACGCCTCGCTTGGTGTAAGGACGAATATTGGACGATTGAACGTCATCTACCAACGTGTGTAGTGCCAACAATAAAATTATGAGGCGGTGGTGTTATGGTGTGGTCGAATTTACATGGAGGGTACTTGCACCCCTTGTTGTTTTGCACTATCACAGCACAACTCTACATAGATGTTTTAAGCACCTTCTTGCTTCCCACTGTTGAAGAGCAATTCGGGGATTGCGATTGCATCTTTCAACACGATCGAGCACCTGTTCATAATGTACGGCCTGTGGTGGAGTGGTTACAAGACAGTAACATACCTGTAATGGACTGGCCTGCACAGAGTCCTGACCTGAATCCTATAGAACACATTTGGGATGTTTTGAAACTCCGACTTCGTGCCAGCCCTCACCGACCGACATCGATAGTTCTCCTCAGTGCAGTTAAGAATGAGCTGCCATTCCCCAGGAAACCTTCCAGCACCTAATTGGACGAATGCCTGCGAGAGTGGAAGCTGTCATTAAGGCTAAGGTTGGGCCAGCACCATATTGAATGCCAGCATTACCGATGGAGGGAGCCACGAACTTGTCATTCTCAGCCAGGGGTTCGGATACTTTTGATCACATAGTGTATCATGAAACTACAGAAATTTCGGATAGAAGAGAACAGCGTGTCCGCGAGTGAGAAAACAAGAACAGCGGGAAACTTAGAACGTCGTTTGGCGCAACATCACTTTTTCATTAAAAATTGGTGCATAATGTGTACTCAGGAATCATTCTGCGAAACGTTCACTTTGCTGGCCCGTGGACTGGATTATGTTTGCTTTGAATAATTATTCATGTACCATGGAACATGGAGCGATCTGAACGTATACGCCGTTTCATTCTATAAAAAAAATGTTTCTTATTCTCATTCTAGGCATAACGAGGGAATTGGACTGTGCTGCCTCAATTTTAAAATATTGTCAGCCAACTGACTGCAAAATGCGTGGTAGATAATTCCACTTATATCGTGAGAAACTCGACTAACGTTTGAATTACATAGTGTCGCCGCTACAAGTTCTCAAGGTTAAACCCTGGCTGGAAATTTAATGGCTGTATCGATATTTCTATACGAAATCAGATGTATAGCCGGATATAAAATAAGCATTAAGTGAAATATCCGTAACTCTTAGGCCAAATAGTTTATTTTCTAGTAAATACTGTGTCTTAATTGATTAATACTGTAAATAATTAAGAGTAAAGATCGATCAATATATTTGGATTAACGAAGTGTCTTGTCTCTTTTAAAATGCACCAAGAATCAGTCAGGTGAAACACCAACTATACCCAGGTGTGGCAGAATGCATAGAATTAATAATGCAAGTATAACACCGTCTCCTTTGACGAAAGCTCAAATGTTTAGACAACACGTACCCAAATGGTGGATAAACGATTTTAGTTACATGACGAAAAATAAAAGCTTGTAGTCTATTGTAACTCAGTAGATCCCTCAAATGTTCAAATGTATGTGAAATCTTATGGGAATTAACTGCTAGGGTCATCAGACCCTAAGCTTACACACTACGTAACTTAAATAATCCTAAGGACAAACACACACACCCATGCCCGAGGGAGGACTCGAACCTCCACCGGGACCAGCCGCACAGTCCATGACTGCATCGCGTTAGACCGATTAGCTTCCTCGCCTTCAACCTTTAGAGCTGTTGTTGAGATCAACTACATAACAACATTAGAGTGTTTACATCAAGTATTGCTCTTGGTAGCAAATGTAGTGATTCAGAAGGTCCTATGTGGATGAAGTAAGAGTCTCGCAGTGAACATGAAAAGAGTGACACAATAATACTTCTATTTGGCATTGATTTATGCCTGATAATGGATACAGACCAAAATACAGTACCAAATTAATTAGAACGAAACTAACCTCCTCCAGAACAGGCCATGAAGGCCAAACGGTACCGACCGGCAGCCGTGTCATCCTCAACCACAAGCATCACTGGATGAGGATATGGAAGGGCATGTGGTGAGCACACCGTTCTTCCGACCGTATGTCAGTTTCTAGGACCGGAGCTATTCAGCTTGCTCACAAGGGTTGAGTGCACCCCGCTTGCCAACAGCGCTCGGCAGACCGGATGGTCACCCATCCAAGTGGTAAGTGGTCGTAGGTTGTGTTCCAAAAGTGAACAGCATAGAGACAGAAGTGCAGACACTTTCTGCAAGACCTGACCATCATTTTGCAGGACAATGCTCAAGCATGTACAATCCAATCTGTTACTGATTTGCTTGACTGATGGGGGTGCTAAGTGCTATACCACCTACTGCACTCGCCTGACCTAAGCCCTAATGAGTTCAACACAGTTTCTAAACTGAAGGAAACACTTCCCTGCATTCGCTTCAAACCTACTAAATTCGGCGGGCAATAGACCGCGCCGCTCGAACTGTCAACAAAACTGGCACCGTTAAGAGTATCCTACGTTTTCCACATCGCTGATAACAGGTTGTACACAATGCTGGTGACTACTCTGAAGGTTAGTAAAACTTGGAAACACGTATCTATTTTTTACGAGCTACAAATAAATAGTTGCCACTATTAAAGTTCCAACCCTCGTACCTACGGGAAGAGGTGGAAGGACAGTGAATCTACCACTAGATGCTAAATGGTTGGACATCAACGACTATTCGCGGAACGTGGGGTACGGAGGATTGTCTGCTCTGTAAAGTAGGATAGACGGTAATCTGATCAGTGGCATCTCCGCCGAAAGAGCACAATGCTGGTGCACACATAAGTGCTTCGGAGCACACCGTTCATCGTACATTGTTGAACATGGAGTTCCGCAGCAGATTACCTCTATGTGTTCACATATTGACCCAACGACTTCAGCCGGCCGGTGTGGCCGAGCGGTTCTAGGCGCTTCAGTCTGGAACCGCGTGACCGCTACGATCGCAGGTTCGAATCCTGCCTCGGGCATGGATGTGTGTGACGTCCTTAGGTTACTTAGGTTTAAGTAGAACTCTGATGTGAAGTCCCATAGCGCTCAGAGCCATTTTGAACCCAACGACTTCGGCAATTACGAATGCAGTTGGCTCGGGACCATCAGAACTCGATTATCGATCGACAGAGACGTGTCGACTCTTCAGGTGAATCACGTTTTTGCTACACTATGTCGATGGTCTTGTCCACATCGAGGTCAACGATGACTCGAAACGTGCGGCGCGCCAAGGGTGCGGGCTGGTGGGACCAGTATTATGCCATGGGAGACATTCTCCTGTGCTTGCTACCTATGGTAGTAATCGATGACACGCTGACAGCTGCGAACCTCCTGCATCCCGTCATGCTTGATGTCTTCCCCGACGGTGACGTCATCTTTCAGCAATACAATTGTCAGTCTCTCGGAGCCAGAAATATGCCACTGTGCTTTGAGGACCATTATAGTGAGCTCACGTTCATGTCTTGGTGAGCAAATTCACCCGATGTAAATCCAGTAGAACCCGTGTGGGTCGCTATTAGGCACCATCACCGTGTGCACAAATCAGCGGCTCGTATTTCCCCTAATTACATAACCTGTGCGTAGACATCTAATGCCATATATCTCCACGGACCTACCTACAAACCGTAGGATCCCTGATACGCAGAACCAACGATGTATTTAGTTCTAAAGACGGACGAACAAGCTGTTAAGCAGGTGGCTATAATGTCTAGGCTCATCACTGCACATAGCCCGAAAAGGAAAATATTTTAGTACACGATTTCTCGAACATGTCGATACTCCTCATTTAAAAAGTCCGAACAAACCGACTTTTGCCTTCCACGTTGCTGTAGACGGACATCAACTGACAGAAATCCTGCGCCTGGTCATCAAAGGCAAGAGAATGAATCTGCTTCGATGACAGAAATTTGTTCCCACAAGTGCAGATCTCAAATGGCATACTAATGGCTCAAACTCAGAAACCCATAAACATAGTGGTAAAATATGTTCATAAATGACTCGTAAAATCTACTCATCAAATACAGTCCTCGCAAAAACACATAATAAAAATGCCATAATTTTCTGTTCTTCTTCCTAAAGTTGTTGTAGCTGTTGTCGTCATGAGTCCGAAGACTGCTCTGATGCTGCTCTCCACACTACGCTATACAAGCGTCTTCATCTCCGAATAGCTAATAGAACCTACACAAAGTTCCCTTCGTCACAGTTCTACTCAGTACCACCTCATTAGTTACATGATTAACACGTCTTGTATTCTTAATTCTGAAGTTTTCAAATGGTTCAAATGGCTTTGAGCATTATGGGACTTAACTTCTGAGGTTATCAGTCCCCTAGAACTTAGAACTACCTAAACCTAACTAACCTAAGGACATCAAACACAACCATGCCCGAGGCAGGATTCGAACCTGTGACCGTAACGGTCGCGCGGTTCCAGACTACAGCGCCTAGAAACCGCTCGGCCACCCCGGCCAGCCTCTGAAGTTTTTTCCAATATGTCAGTCCAATAATTGCACTCAGATTGTATGATATTATTTGTTGTGTGTAAAATTTCCGTATCACTTTCTAAACGTTCAGTCAAATTTATATGTCATTCTGTTAATGACAGGCATTCTATGCTAAACTACGGAGTGTTCAAATGGTCTCTCCGCAGTGCCGTATGATTGTTAGCCGCGCGTGCCGTATGCCGCAGTGAATATATCGAAATGAAACTCAGTGAAATACAAGTTATTAATTTATTGAATATTCATTTTTACTTACAAATTTTCGCATTATATGTTGAAAGTGCCCCCACTGCTGTTGTTTACCCAATCCAGTTTGTTTAATCATGTTTCCAAACTCAAGCTGTAACATTTCTTATGTAGCAGAAGCAGTGAAAGTGGATATTGCAGTTTTCAATTCATCGATGGATTTTTGACGGTGTTTATAGACAGTTGCTTTCGCTGCACCCCAGAAGAAAAAGTCAGGTGGTGTTAGGTCAGGCGATCGTGGAGGCCAAAGTCCCTGTAAAATTATACAGTCACCAAAAACATCAGCAAGCAGTGACATTGACATGTCATTTTGTATGGTAAAAGTTCTAATTTTTTGCTTACAGCTGTGTGGGCCGTTACGGCACTAACATCGATTTCCTGGGCTAGTTTTCTTACTGACTTGTTGGGACTCATGGACATTTTATCGGAAATACCGAGTAGATTATCCTCAGACAAAACGCTAGGACGACCACTTCTCGGTGCATTTGTCACTGAACCCGTACTTCGAAATTAGTTAATCAAATCTCACACAGTATCACGCTGTGGGAAAACTGAATTAAATGTTTGACGAACTGAAACTGTGTATTTACCGCCAGCTTTGAACACTTGTTCCACTAAAAACACACGTTCATCAGTGGTTAGCATTTTAACAGTGACAAAGAGAAACAAACAAACAAAGGAACTAAACTTAAAAGTTCACGCCAACACATAATGACACACACCAACGATACTACTGACACTGGCTAAGATAAACGAAACAGTGGAATGTTGAGAGAGTCCACTTGAAGGGAAGTAACCCAAGCAGGCGAATATTCATAGGGCACGCGCTGCTAACAGTCATACCTCACAGCGGAGAGACTTTTTGAACACCCCGTAGTTAGATAACAATACGTGTAAAATGCTGGTGTAGTCATTGTACATCATTAATGTGAAAAATTAAAAACTAACTGTAAATAGCGTATCACTGCTCAATAAAGTATATAAATTATGTTTTAAGCAAGTAATATGACACAATGTCGTTTTTTAGTCATTTAGAGGCATGTATGAAGTTTTAAGGTCGGCAGTATTAATTCGATACGCACAAGTGACTTTAGAAATACTTCCAGAAAGTATAAGAAAGTTGTAACTTGATGTTAGGTGTAATTTCCAATATAATTAAATACATAAGTCGCCCACATGGGGAATACTGCACACCATCCGTAAATCTAAAAGTGTGTGCTATACAAGGAAATACGGAAATGACTCCTACTTAACGAATAAAATTAAGGCCATCAAATTATTAATTAAGCACAATTATCCAGCTAAATACTTAGGAATTACAGGTACAAACAAATGAAATTTCAACATATCCATTACGCCAACAGTTGATAGGGAAAAGCATGAAATGCGTCTTAGTTGAATCAACTGAATATGAAAAGTGTCTGGTTGCTGAATTCCTAGAAGTAACACAGTTTGGATTGCTGAAAGAGTGACCTACTTTTCTTAAAAAGAGTCTACTCCCTTAATGAAATAGCAGACTCATCACATGAGTGCAGTTTTTACAATTAACCTGATTTTTATTGAGATTTTATAGTTTCTCTCTTGGAGAATGGGTGATCCTCCGAGACAACTATCAGAACTGTTATATGTAAAGTGTCAGTTGTGTGCAGTGGTTCAAGAAAGGCCGTCATCTTAGTTCTGGAGGTTACTGGTGTAAAGAATGGGCCGCCGCATAAGGCGATCAGCCTTTCCTGGCCACAATGCGACCGCTACAGAAACTGAAACAAATATTGTTCGTAGAGTGACAGTTGAGAAGCGTGCCACTCACGAAAGCCTTCTTCCACACACCTTGACCAGGAAATTTATTGCTGTCGTGGCGACATTTGGCTCTTGTTCAGAAAGAAAGCGTTTGAAACCGTTTTCCGACCTTTTTGATTTATATTTTCTCCCACTGTCTCTAGAGTAGATTCCATCATACGTTTTACAGCGCCAGGATCGATTCCTTTCCCAACGCTTGGTGAGCTGAGCTACGTCTTGAAGCATGGGAGCTTTATTGTAAAGAAATTCGATTCACATCTCTACCCTCCTCGGTACTTTGACTTTTCTGTGGTTAACATGAAACCTTATTTCGATGCGACTAATTGCAATTACTTTCCACATATTTCTCCAGTTCAGCACATACACTGAAGCGCGAAAGAAACTGGTATAGACATGCGTATTCAAATACAGACATTTGTAAACTGGCAGAATACAGCGCTGCGGTCAGCAACGCCTTGCATAAGACAAAAAGTGTCTGGCGCAGTTGTTAGATCGTTTACTGCTGGTACAATGGCAGGTTATCAAGATTTAAATGAGTTTGAACGTGGTGTTGTAGTTGGCGCACGAGCGATGGGACACAGCATCTCAGAGGTAGCGATGAAGTCGGGATTTTCGCGTACGAACACTTCTCGAGTGTACCGTGAATATCAGGAATCCGGTAAAACATCAAATCTCCGACATCGCGGCAGGAAAGAGATCTTGTAAGAACGGGACCAACGACGACTGAAGAGAATCGTTGGTGACAGAAGGGCAACCCTTCCGAAAATTGCTGCAGATTTCAACGATCGGCCATCAATAAGTGTCAGCATACGAACTATTGAAAGACATACATCGATATGGGCTGTCGGAGCCGAAGGTCCTCTCGTGTACCCTTGATGACCGCACGGCACAAAGCTTTACGCCTCGCCTGGGCCGGTCAACACCGTCATTGGGCTGTTGATGACTGGAAACATATTGCCTGGTCGGATGAGTCTCGCTTCAAACTGTATCGAGCGTATGGACGTGTACATGTATGAATACAACCTCATGAATTCATGGACCCCGCATGTCAGCAGGGGACTTTTCAAGCTGGTGGAGGCTCTGTAATGGAGTGATATGGGACCCCTGATACATACGTCTCTGACAGGTGACACGTACGTAAGCATCCTGTCTGATCACCTGCATCCACTCAAGTCCATTGTGCGTTCCCATTGACTTGGGAAATTCCAGCAGGACAATTCGATACCCCACACGCCCAGAATTGCTACAGAGTGGCTCCAGGAACACTCGCCTGAGTTTAAATACTTCCGCTGGCCACCAAACTCTCCAGACATGAACATTATTGAGATCTCCACCCCCTTACACTCGTACAGATTTATGAACAGCCCTGCAGGATTCATGGTGTCAGTTCCCTCCATCACTACTTCGGACATTAGTCGAGGCCATGCCACGTCGTTTTGCGGCAGTTCTGAGTGCCCGCGGGGGACCGTGCAGGATATTAGGCAGGTGTATCAGTTTCTTTGGCTCTTGAGTGTATAATAGCCCTAATAACCCCGCTGACAACGAGACGCTAATAACTAGCATTTCCTCCTCTCTGAAACCACGGCACGTGTTACTGTGTAGTCTGCAAGAAATGCATTATAGCGCAGATGAAACCTTGTACAGAGCAAGATGATAGAGCTTTTAAGTTTAATATGAAAAGTGAAGGATCTGCTATAGCACTGCAAAAGTAAGAGTAACTGAAATGCAAGTGATCTGGCAGAATGTTGACGAAACGCTTCGTGGTAACAGATTTTAGAAAAAGTGACTGAGGTGGTAAGAATTATTCCATAAATTAGAACATATTTGCCGAGCCAAGCAATAGGTGTGCCAATCAGAAGTCACAGTATACGTCGGATGCTGCTCGTTTATCAACGCAAGGATAACCGCCTATCGAGCATGTATCTGCAAGGTTCATTTCACTCTCGAATTTTGCTTCCTCATCTGAAACGCAACAGGATTTATATCTGGTGCCTGATCAGACACTGATACTAAGAAACTTAAGATGAGCAGATTGCTAGGTTTCACCTGTTGATTTAGCGGACCAACAGTGGAAGAATGGGGTACCTGAGTGTTCGACAAACCAGAAGCATATGCGTGGAGCTCTGCTAACACGACAGTTTTAATCTCGGAACATGGAATTGTCCGCAAAGTATTCATCACAAAGTTGTAGAGCAAAAGGAAACACTTTATCTTCGAGAATGTTGAAATAAACGTCTTGTATCAGTGGGCCCAAATTACGGTACGAAAAGTATGCCAAAACATCATAGAACCATTCCCTTCGCTGAACTGTACCATCAATGTACTGGGAGCTTAACGTCCCATTAGGCCGTCGGTGTAAGTGATGTCTTGCATCACTTGAAAGCAGGCAACATCGCCACTTGCTGGACCACGGTACTCGCCTCAAGTCGTCTACTGCCCTGTTTCTATGTTGATTGGTGCTTTGGAGACGTGGTGCTTTATATGGCTCTGTGAGCAATGACCTTATACGAGGTACCCGCCTCCTGTTCTCCATTACATGTGGTTCCCTTTGGCTGCGACAGGTACATCGGTCCTTGCGGACCCGTTGGTCTATCTCTGTTGACATACCAGCAAACCAGGTAACTTCTATCGCGGTGTGGCCATGAACACGTTCTATTACGATAGCTCCGTTCTTTGATTGTGTGACGTCTCCACGTCGACCATCCTATTACATTTATTCCAATACAACCGACTGGCACATTCACACCACATCATTGCCATGACTAACATCACCGGTACAGGGCCACATGACTGCCTGGTACTAGTTCTAAACGACTTACAGCTTTCCAATGCCACGGTGTGCTCCTTTGAGGGCTGAGTAATAATTTGCCCATTGAGCTTAAATTTAAATACTTTTTGATTTGTACAGTTCTATTTTAGGACTTTTCCAACAGTCTCATTATGAACTATTAAATCCAGTGGTTTTTCCAGTGATTGGTGTTGATCGTCTTTGTTTTCCTCGCAAATTGTATCACATCCAAGATTTTGGAAATATTGTCCTACATGTAGCACCTTTTGCGTTTAAAAGACTGACACCCACAATAAACAAACACGTAGATTCAGTGATTCAAAGTCAAGTTGTTAATTCTGTTATGCTAAGCAATATCGTCCACCCCCCTAGCGTAAAGTTGGAAGAAATGGCTAGTAAATAAATGATTCTGTATTTATCTGACGCTAACGTATTTAACGAAAACTTTTTAAGAGATTCTGGTCTTACAAATTATCTTGTCTGAATAACGGAAAAGCAAATATAGCAAATCAGCAACTATTAGAACGAATCCGGCAAGTCAAGCAAAAGCACCTGTGTTGAATGCAGTTTCCTTAACACTGCGTCGCACATGAATTAATGCAGAAGGCCCTGTTCTGCTAAAAAATTCAAAATATATTCGTACAAACGATTACTTTGTAGCTACTTCGTTTGACATTATTAATACTACTGTTACCATAGTTATCACTGTTTTCTGCCTTAGCAGTCAGAAAGAAGAAAAAGAAAATTCGGGTTTGACGATGTATGGATGATGACGCAATTACGGCCGGAAAGAAGCTCTGATTGGTCAGTCATACGGGAGGAAATCGATCATGGCCTTTCTACACAAATCATTAACGAATCTGCCTTAATCTGTTTAGGTAAAACCTAAATCTAGATAGCCGGAGCGAGATCAAAATCCTTGTCTTCCCGAATGTGTGTCCAGTGACTTAACCACTGCCATAGGTCTCTCGGACTAGCGCACAGAACTTATTTCCTTGCTGTTACGGGAATTGTAGGTGTGGTTAAAATTGGGAAAAGGCCGCCCTTAAGAAAATGCACTTGATTGGGTCCTTACAGCAGAATGTTGATCCATCATGTGCAATTATGGAATTGCACGCGAATACAAATTTTTCTTACCCTGTACACTATCTAATGAAAAGTACCCGGACATTAATATAGGGCGTGTCTACCCTTCGACTTAATGACGGCTTTAACTCTGTTGTGGACACTTTCAGCGAGGAGACAGAATGTGACCATGGTTTTTTTGCAATATGTCATTCTATTAACTGCATGCAAAGTATGTGATATTACTTGTTGTGTGTACAATTCCAATGTTACTTTCGAAACATTCAATCTAATTTATTTGTCATTTTGTTAATGATAGTAATTCTCTACTACACTAGTTAGGTAACCGTTCGTGTCAAATGCTAGTGTAGTCATTGTACATAAATCATGTGAAAAAATTAGAAAGTAAGTGTAAATAACACAGCACTGCTCCATTCAGTATATACAGGGTGTTACAAAAAGGTACGGCCAAACTTTCAGGAAACATTCCTCACACACAAAGAAAGAAAATATGTTATGTGGACATGTGTCTGGAAACGCTTACTTTCCATGTTAGAGCTCATTTTATTACTTCTCTTCAAATCATATTAATCATGGAATGGAAACACACAGCAACAGAACGTACCAGCGTGACTTCAAACACTTTGTTACAGGAAATGTTCAAAATGTCCTCCGTTAGCGAGGATACATGCATCCACCTTCCGTCGCATGGAATCCCTGACGCGCTGATGCAGCCCTGGAGAATGGCGTATTGTATCACAGCCGTGCACAATACGAGCACGAAGAGTCTCTACATTTGGTATCGGGGTTGCGTAGACAAGAGCTTTCAAATGCCCCCATAAATGAAAGTCAAGAGGGTTGTGGTCAGGAGAGCGTGGAGGCCATGGAATTGGTCCGCCTCTACCAATCCATCGGTCACCGAATCTGTTGAGAAGCGTACGAACACTTGGACTCAAATGTGCAGGAGCTCCATCGTGCATGAACCACATGTTGTGTCGTACTTGTAAAGGCACGTGTTCTAGCAGCACAGGTAGAGTATCCCGTATGAAATCATGATAACGTGCTCCATTGATCCTAAGTGGAAGAACATGGGGCCCAATCAAGACGTCACCAACAATGCCTCCCCAAACGTTCACAGAAAATCTGTGTTGATGACGTGATTGCACAACTGCGTGCGGATTATCGTCAGCCCACACATGTTGATTGTGAAAATTTACAATTTGATCACGTAGGAATGAAGCCTCATCCGTAAAGAGAACATTTTCACTGAAATGAGGATTGACACATTGTTGGATGAACCATTCGCAGAAGTGTACCCGTGGAGGCCATTCAGCTGCTGGTAGTGCCTGCACACGCTGTACATGGTACGGAAACAACTGGTTCTCCCGTAGCACTCTCCATACAGTGACGTGGTCAACGTTACCTTGTACAGCAGTAACTTCTCTGACGCTGACATTAGGGTTATCGTCAACTGCACGTACAATTGCCTCGTCCATTGCAGGTGTCCTCGTCGTTCTAGGTCTTCCCCAGTCGCGAGTCATAGGCTTGAATGTTCCGTGCTCCCTGAGACGCCGATCAATTGCTTCGAACGTCTTCCTGTCGGGACACCTTCGTTCTGGAAATCTGTCTCGATGCAAACGTACCGCGCCACGGCTATTGCACCGTGCTAATCCATACATCAAATGGGCATCTGCCAACTCCGCATTTGTAAACATTGCAGTGACTGCAAAACCACGTTCGTGATGAACACTAACCTGTTGATGCTACGTACTTATGTACTTGATGCCAGTACTGTAGAGCAATGAGTCGCATGTCAACACAAGCACCGAAGTCAACATTACCTTCCTTCAATTGGGCCAACTGGCGGTGAATCGAGGAAGTACAGTACATACTGACGAAACTAAAATGAGCTCTAGCATGGAAATTAAGCGTTTCCGGACACATGTCCACATAACATCTTTTCTTTATTTGTGTGTGAGGAATGTTTCCTGAAAGTTTGGCCTTACCTTTTTGTAACACCCTGTATATTAAACAATAAAATGACACAACAGCGTTTTTTAGTCATTCAGAGGCATGTATGAAGCTTTAAGGTCGGCAGTATTAAGTCGATAAGCACACCTGACTTCCAAAGTAATTCCGGAATGTATACGAGAGTTGTAACTTGAGTTGAGGTGTAATTTCCAATATAGACAAACTCATAAGTCGCCCACATGGTGAACGTTGCACACCATCAGTGACTCTAAAATTTGCATACAAATTGGAAAAAATGACTCCTTATTACAGAAAAAGTTAAGTGCACTAATTAATTAAGCGTAATTATTCAACTAAATACCTAAGAATTACAGTTACGAACATTTTAAACTGCAAAATATGTATTACCCAGAACTAGATAGCGAAAAACCTGAGAGGTGTCAAATGAATACAAAAATAATTTCTGGTTGCTGACTGTCTTCAAGTAACGCAGTTTAACTTACTGTAAGAATGGTCTTTTTTTAAACATTTTACTGGCTTAAGAAACTGCAGACTCATCATATGAGTGCATTATGCTCAGAACTGAATTTTAACGGGATTTTACAGTTTATCTGTTGGAGAATCCGTGCTCCTCCCAAACAACTACCAGAACTGTCATGTGTAAAGTGTCAGCTGCGTGCCAGTGGCACAAAAAGATACATCGCCCTCGTTCCGTACACCACAAGTGTACAAAATGTGCTTCTGCATCAGGTGATCAGCCTTTACTATCCACACTACTACCGCGACATACACAGAGCGACAGCTGAGAAGCGTGTCACAGGCAAAAGCTTTCTAAGCTTTGTGCTAAGCGATTTTAGTAAAAAATGAGTGAAGTTTTAGAAACTATTTTGTAAGTTTATAAAGTATGTGCCGTGCCAGGTGGCAGGAGTGTGAGTCAGAAATCGCTCTTGTGGGGACACTGGGCTCTTGTTCTGAAAGAAAGTGTTTGAGGCGTTTTCCGGACATTATGATTTGCATTTTCCCTCAAGCATTTAGGGCAAATTCCATCACACGTCTCCAGAGCCAGGATCGATGCCGTTCCGAACGCTTAGTGGACTAAGCTACGTTTTTTTGTGCGCTGACTTGTATGTATGTATTTGTGTGTGTGTGTGTGGACGAGACGTGAAACTCCAACTACTTCCAAGCGTTACAGAACGAGGTGGCTCGCTGATTAAAACACGGGACCCTAATTGTGGAGAAATTGCAGTCACTTCCCTCCCCTTCTCGACGCATTAATTTTCTGTGGTTAACATAAAACTTTACTTTTGTGGGATTGAATGCAATTACTTCCCACATACTTCTCAAACTGGGTACATGAAATGGCCGTAAGGACCTTGTTTGCTTTCGAAGAGACACTGATCACCAGTACTCCTTCCTTTGACCAGTCGTCCTCTCTGAATCTTCAGAATGTGTTACTAACTAGTCCACAAAATGTAATTTATAGCGCACATTCACCCTGTCATGGAGCAAGATTATAAAGCATCTAAGTTTCACATAGGAGGTGAGGAAAGATTCTACTATACGGTTAGAACATATGTAACTGTAAAGCACCTGACGATAGCAGCACGCTGCTGAAACATGTTGTGTTAACAGATTTTAGTAAAAAATGAGTGAAGGTTTAGAAACTATTTTGTAAGTTTATAAAGTATGTGCCGTGCCAGGTGGCAGGAGTGCGAGTCAGAAATCGCGATACACATTGCATGCCGCGCGGACGATCAATACTAAGGCAATCCGCCAGCTGAGGCTGCGCCTGCGCGTCTCTCGTCTTTCACTTCCTCTTCTGATACGCCATACAATTCATCTCTAGTGCCCGTTCAAAGACTGAAACGAAGAAGGTAAATACATTGACGTTGAGGCCAAGGAAGGTAGCAACACACCGGACAAATGTCACCGCGATAGCCATCACGCTAATACGAGGAGCGTTCAACAAGTCATTCAACGAATTTTTTTTCTCATCCAGTTTAGGTTGAAAGAATGCGAAATTTTGTGTGGGACATCGAGTAATATTCTCGCTTCAGCCCTTATAGTTTCACAAAGTTCCGATACATGGCGGCGCTATACGTAGCATTCTAAACGTTGCCTGTAACGGAGGTGCGTTCCAAGCAGAGAGATGCCGTTGAGTTTCTTTTGGGGGAAAACCAATGCATCGCAGATATTCGTGGGCACTTGCAGAATGTCAGAGCTCGCAATGAACAAAAGCACGGTGAGTCGTTGAGTGAGGCGTCTGTCATGACTGCAAACCTTCCTCACCCACCCTAGAGCCCGGATCTCGCCGCCTCGGACTTCCATCTGTCTGCCCCAATGAAGGATGTACTCTGCGGAAAGCAATACGTGGATGATGGGGAGTTTATTGATTCAGAAAGACGTATGTGTCGGGGGAGACTATATCTAGTTAAAATACATAATACGTTATAAGGTTCGTAGTCATATACTGTAACGAAATTAGAATCTTAACTAATCTTAAAGTTAAGGAACAAGTTTTTACTTTTATTTTTAGCTGTTTATTTATTTATTGCAAACTAGACCTCCCGCTGGTTACTTTGTCCATTTCTCACTGCTTATGTGGTTAAGGAAGTTCTAATACAAATACATTGTGTAATTTTTCCCCATATCACTAATTACCTTTTTATTAGTTACCCAGCCGGCCGGTGTGGCCGTGCGGTTAAAGGCGCTTCAGTCTGGAACCGCGTGACCGCTACGGTCGCAGGTTCGAATCCTGACTCGGGCATGGATGTGTGTGATGTCCTTAGGTTAGTTAGGCTTAATTAGTTCTAAGTTCTAGGCGACTGATGACCTCAGAAGTTAAGTCGCATAGTGCTCAGAGCCATTTGAACCATTTGAACCATTAGTTACCCTGATTGCTTTCAAAAATTACATCTCTCATTGAAAAACTACACCTCACACCGATCAGACTGACCCGTTTTTCCATTTCCTTCTGAGAGGATATTGAGACTAGACTCTATTGCCAGTGGCTGATTAGGGGAAAAGGACAGACACACAATTAAGGTACCTAAAATTTATTTTTAATGACTATAAAAAATTTTATTGTTCCTTCGGAATTCAACAACGCTTGCTGAATTTTCCATATTCCTTTTACCATATTACATTAACAATACATCTTGCTACCAGAAATTCGCCAGAATTAAATTTTAAAACTCAAGGAACTGGGCCTTCGGCTGCGAAAGTCCATATCGACCATGTTTCGCTGAATGGTTTGCACACTGATAATTGTTGGTGACCCATCATTGAAGTCTGCAACAATTTGCCAAAGGGTAGCGCTTCTGTCACGTTGAACGATTCTCTTTAGTCGTCGATGGTTCCATTCCTGCAGGATCTTTCTCCGGCTGCAGCGATGTCGGGGATTCGGTGTTTTAGAGGATTCCTGATATTCACGGTACACTCTGTAATATTTCTGGCTATTCCCAGGGCAGTGGAGATGTAAGAAGCATAGAGATGACGCAATGTGGGATGAGGTACCGGTGACAGATATCAGATTCGGTACAATTCCCGTGAGAAATACTGCCTGCATGATGCTGCTGCTCTGTGATTGGCTGCTGTGTTCGGCGGCAGGGCGCCAGAACGTTAAACTTTAGTTGCTATTATTAATGAAACCTGTCATCCAAATTACTTTATTTTTTTAAAAAAAAAGATGTCTCAGCAGCCAGCTGTCAGTCAGTCATTTCAAAATTATTAAAATCAAAGTATTACTAAAACAAAAGACTGACGATATTACTGCCGATGACCTTTGGTGGCGTTCGGGTCACGCGTTACTGGATTGGCGGGCGAAGTGTCTCGGGCAGTCCGGATCTCCAGTTCTGACCGTTCCAGTAGACAGACATGTTGTCTGTTATAGCAGTATTTGTTTCATGCAATTTTATTTACTACAGTTCCGACCGTCGCTAGGTACAGACATGTTGTCTGTAATAGTAGTATTTGATTTGTTGTTGTTGTGGCCTTCAGTCCTGAGACTACTTTGATGCAGCTCTCCATGCTACTCTATCCTGTGCAAGCTTCTTCATCTCCCAGTACCTACTGCAACCTACATCCTTCTGAATCTGCTTAGTGTATTGATCTCTTGGTCTCCCTCTACGATTTTTACCCTCCACGCTGCCCTCCAATGCTAAACTTGTGATCCCTTGATGCCTCAAAACATGTCCTACCAACCGATCCCTTTTTCTAGTCAAGTTGTGCCACAAACTTCTCATCTCCCCAATCCTATTCAATACCTCATCATTAGTTACGTGATCTACCCACCTTATCTTCAGCATTCTTCTGTAGCACCACATTTCGAAAGCTTCTATTCTCTTCTTGTCCAAACTGGTTATCGTCCATGTTTCACTTCCATACATGGCTACACTCCATACAAATACTTTCAGAAATGACTTCCTGATTCTTAAATCTATACTCGATGTTAACAAATTTCTCTTCTTCAGAAACGATTTCCTTGCCATTGCCAGTCTACATTTTATATCCTCTCTACTTCGACCATCATCAGTTATTTTACTCCCTAAATAGCAAAACTCCTTTACTACTTTAAGTGTCTCATTTCCTAATCTAATCCCCTCAGCATCACCCGACTTAATTAGACTACATTCCATTATCCTCGCTTTGATTTTGTTGATGTTCATCTTATATCCTCCTTTCAAGGCACTGTCCATTCCGTTCAACTGCTCTTCCAAGTCCTTTGCTGTCTCTGACAGAATTACAATGTCATCGGCGAACCTCAAAGTTTTTACTTCTTCTCCATGAATTTTAATACCTACTCCGAATTTTTCTTTTGTTTCCTTTACTGCTTGCTCAATATACAGATTGAATAACATCGGGGAGAGGCTACAACCCTGTCCCACTCCCTTCCCCACCGCTGATTCCCTTTCATGCCCCTCGACCCTTATAACTGCCATCTGATTTCTGTACAAATTGTAAATAGCCTTTCGCTCCCTGTATTTTACCCCTGCCACCTTCAGAATTTGAAAGAGAGTATTCCAGTTAACGTTGTCAAAAGCTTTCTCTAAGTCTACAAATGTTAGAAACGTAGGTTTGCCTTTTCTTAATCTTTCTTCTAAGATAAGTCGTAAGGTTAGTATTGCCTCACGTGTTCCAACATTTCTACGGAATCCAAACTGATCTTCCCCGAGGTCCGCTTCTACCAGTTTTTCCATTCGTCTGTAAAGAATTCGCGTTAGTATTTTGCAGCTGTGACTTATTAAACTGATAGTTCGGTAATTTTCACATCTGTCAACCCCTGCTTTCTTTGGGATTGGAATTATTATATTCTTCTTGAAGTCTGTGGGTATTTCGCCTGTCTCATACATCTTGCTCACCAGATGGTAGAGTTTTGTCATGACTGGCTCTCCCGAGGCCATCAGTAGTTCTAATGGAATGTTGTCTACTCCAGGGGCCTTGTTTCGACTCAGGTCTTTCAGTGCTCTGTCAAACTCTTCACGCAGTATCTTATCTCCCATTTCATCTTCATCTACATCCTCTTCCATTTCCATAATACTGTCCTCAAGTACATCGCCCTTGTATAAACCCTCTATATACTCCTTCCACCTTTCTGCCTTCCCTTCTTTGCTTAGAACTGGGTTGCCATCTGAGCTCTTGATATTCATACAAGTGGTTCTCTTCTCTCCAAAGGTCTCTTTAATTTTCCTGTAGGCAGTATCTATCTTACCCCTAGTGAGACATGCCTCTACATCCTTACATTTGTCCTCTAGCCATCCCTGCTTAGCCATTTTGCACTTTCTGTCGATCTCATTTTTGAGACGTTTGTATTCCCTTTTGCCTGCTTCATTTACTGCATTTTTATATTTTCTCCTTTCATCAATTAAATTCAATATTTCTTCTGTTACCCAAGGATTTCTATTAGCCCTCGTCTTTTTACCTACTTGATCCTCTGCTGCCTTCACTACTTCATCCCTCAGAGCTACCCATTCTTCTTCTACTGTATTTCTTTCCCCCATTCCTGTCAATTGTTCCCTTATGCTCTCCCTGAAACTGTCTACAACCTCTGGTTCTTTCAGTTTATCCAGGTCTCATCTCCTTATATTCCCACCTTTTTGCAGTTTCTTCAGTTTCAATCTGCAGTTCATAACCAATAGATTGTGGTCAGAGTCCACATCTGCCCCTGGAAATGTCTTACAATTTAAAACCTGGTTCCTAAATCTCTGTCTTACCATTATATAATCTATCTGATGCCTATTAGTATCTCCAGGATTCTTCCAGGTATACAACCTTCTTTTATGATTCTTGAACCAAGTGTTAGCTATGATTAAGTTATGCTCTGTGCAAAATTCTACAAGGCGGCTTCCTCTTTCATTTCTTCCCCCCAATCCATATTCACCTACTATGTTTCCTTCTCTCCCTTTTCCTACTGACGAATTCCAGTCACCCATG
The DNA here is from genome assembly GCF_023898315.1 of Schistocerca nitens. NCBI lineage: Eukaryota > Metazoa > Arthropoda > Insecta > Orthoptera > Acrididae > Schistocerca > Schistocerca nitens. Next base: position 238,285,272 of record NC_064616.1, on the reverse strand, counting down.
ACTATTAAATTTTCGCCTCCCTTCACTACCTGAATAATTTCTTTCATCTCGTCATACATTTCATCAATTTCTTCATCATCTGCAGAGCTAGTTGGCATATAAACTTGTACTACTGTAGTAGGCATGGGCTTTGTGTCTATCTTGGCCACAATAATGCGTTCACTATGCTGTTTGTAGTAGCTAACCCGCACTCCTATTTTTTTATTCATTATTAAACCTACTCCTGCATTACCCCTATTTGATTTTGTATTTATAACCCTGTAATCACCTGACCAAAAGTCTTGTTCCTCCTGCCACCGAACTTCACTAACTCCCACTATATCTAACTTTAACCTATCCATTTCCCTTTTTAAATTTTCTAACCTACCTGCCCTATTAAGGGATCTGACATTCCACGCTCCGATCCGTTGAATGCCAGTTTTCTTTCTCCTGATAACGACGTCCTCCTGAGTAGTCCCCGCCCGGAGATCCGAATGGGGGACTATTTTACCTCCGGAATATTTTACCCAAGAGGACGCCATCATCATTTAATCATACAGTAAAGCTGCATGTCCTCGGGAAAAATTACGGCTGTAGTTTCCCCTTGCTTTCAGCCGTTCGCAGTACCAGCACAGCAAGGCCGTTTTGGTTAATGTTACAAGGCCAGATCAGTCAATCATCCAGACTGTTGCCCCTGCAACTACTGAAAAGGCTGCTGCCCCTCTTCAGGAATCACATGTTTGTCTGGCCTCTCAACAGATAACCCTCCGTTGTGGTTGCACCTATGGTACGGCTATCTGTATCGCTGAGGCACGCAAGCCTCCCCACCAACGGCAAGGTCCATGGTTCATGGGGGAAGAGTATTTGATTTATGTAATTTTATTGTCCAGTTCTGACGGTTTCAGTAGACAGACATGTTGTCTGTGGCAGGATGTATTTCATGTAATTTTAGCCAGATATTATGACTGGAAATATATGTTCAATACGTTGTAAATTATATTAAGTGTAAAATGTCTGACAAAACTGAAAAAAGATATCCTCTTAGAAGTAGGGAAAGGGATCAAGTAGATATTGATGGCAATGATCCTTCAGATCAGCCACAAAACTTGAAAATAGATAACATCTTTGATGATCTAGCAGATAATTTGCAAAGTTTAGATAATGAAACTGAAAATGTTTCGGAAAATGCTGATTCTGTGTTAAATGATCGTACTAAAAATGTAGACACTGTCGCTCCTGACCACAACGACGTAGTAGGTTTGGATGATGACGTCAGACACACTGAATCTGACGTCAACATTGCAAATGAGCCAACAGTGGAGTCACACAGATTGAGTCATGGCACTGCTTCAGCTGAAACATTGCCAACAGTAGATAATGGGGATATAGAAATCAGCAAGGAGCAAAATACGTTATCTATGTTATTATTACTTTTAAAAGAAACTAACGAAAACATAGATAAAATAGATAACGGGCAAAATGACACTACAGAAGAGATAAAAGCCGAGTTAAGAGAAACAAAAGGTGATGTCAGGAAAGCATATGCAGTAATGACTCAAATCCATAGCAATTTTAAGGCCTTAGAACAAAAGGTATCAAAACTTGAAGCTAAAACTGAGGCTTGTTCCAGAAAAATAGATCGAGAAACAAAAGAATGGGGTAAGAAATTAGAATTATGTAAGCTTGAGAAAAATCAGAAGTTTGACTGTAGAATTAAAAAGCTGAATGATGATATGGGGGCTCAGGGTTGTGTAATATCAACAATAAGTAGTAATGTTAGCCAAGTAATAAACGAGCAAAGCAAGGCTGCTAAAGAATGTAATGATAAACATGAACAGCAGTTACGTGAGTTAGAAAACATCAACGATGAGCAGCAGGTACTTAGTCGTAAGGTTTTACAAATAGGTGCTCATTGTAGAGGTACCACAGATGCGATTCAAGATAAATTGAAGGAATTTGAGCAAGCAATTAACCAATTTCCTGACAAAAGTAAGAATAGAGTGTGTGTACATGCTAGTGATGTAACAAATCCCACTATTGTTTACCATCCTTTCTCTAGTAGAGGTAACATACATCCAGCTGATTTTATTAAACAGTTCGAGGGTACACTTCCGGAAAATGTAACAGAACAACAAAAAATTAAAGCTGTGGCAAGTAGATTTCAGGGAGACGTAATATCATGGGGAACCGGGGTCAGTAACACATACTAGGAATTTGTACAAGCATTTTTAAATCAATACTGGTCTACTAGCACACAAAATAGCGTCAGGAGTCAAATTTTTGAGGGTAGGAGATTCGCTAGTAGTGGTTGTAACAGTTACAAAGAGTTTTCTCAACACTATTGGGAAAATAATCAATACTTAACTGAACCTTTAAGAGAGTCATACCTCATAGAAATAATCATACTTAAATTTCCAGTTTCTGTACAAGAGAAGTTAATCAATTGTAATAACTTGAACGGCATCTGATACCAAATGTAACAGTTGTGATACTAAATGTGGCACTTCTGTCACTAAATGTAACTGGGTCTTCTCTTTTGATGCAAGTCAATTGTCAGGATGAGCATTCTAAAGCATTCTGTCAGGGTGAAAATATTAAATAAATTAACTTTTCTCTCTTAACAACATGTGGGCAGGGTGGGTTCTTCCTTGGCTCGGGTATGAGGTCGAATGAAACATCATTTTTACATAAGATAACTTTTATTGAAGATTTGTACAACTGTATCTTACGGGATGTTCTGGTTCGGAGAGCGGCAGCTGTGTCGTTTGTGAAGTCTTCTGCTGCGGCAGCGGCGGCGGCGGCGGCGGCGGCGGCGTCTGATTACGCGTAGCGGTGTGTATCTCGTGTCGCTGTCTCGCTCAGTTGACTGGAGAAGCGCAGCGCGAGGTGGCCCGTTTAATTATTGCGAGCGAAATCGTGCATCGGATGATACCTTGGGTGTCGCGTCCCAGTGTTTCTCTTCTCTAAGCGGCCGCGTGTGTTCTGCGTCGGCCAGCGGAGCGGCGCGGCGGGGGAAGGCCAGTGTGGCGGACTCGAACCACGGACTCCTGCTTGCCAGTCTTCGGCTGTCAGGTCTTCATCCCAGCTCACAGGTGACTACTGACGTGAGGCCGTCTCCTTCCCGTCCTCACGAGTCACCCGGGTACGTAAAAATCAGACTTCAAATACCTTTTAACTTCTGTCTTCTGGCGCTGCGGCTACTGCTTGCTATTCCTCTTCTTACATGACGGTCTTCAGCACCGAAACTGACTGAAAACTACTGCTACGCTTCTTCGTCTTCTTCGTCTCTCGTCTCCGTCTCCGTCTTCGACTCCGTCTTCATCTGTCTTCATCTGACTTCCTCTGACTTCATCCGGCTGGCCCACTGCGTCTCGCGTATTTATTCACTTCAGTTTACTGGAGGTGAACGACTTCACGGTCATTGCCTCGTCTGTCACGTTGAAAAGCTTCTCGAAGAATCTCCTTAACGTCGGTCGTTGGCTCTTGGAATGTAGGTGAGGGCCTTTGATCACATGTGACGACTGAGAAACACGTGAGCCGGTCATTGCCTCTTCTGTCACGTTGAAAAGCTTCTCGAAGAATCTTCTTAACGTCGGTCATTGGCTCTTGGGATGTAGGCGAGGGCCTTTGCTCACATACGACAACCGAGAAACACGTGAGCCGGTCGGGCGATGCCCTGACGGCTGAATCGACAGCACCCGCTTATGTGGAAGTTGCTGACTTCATGGTCATTGTCTCTTCTGTTCTGCTGTTCGGCCCGCTGCTTGCGAGTATGTAACTCTCTAAACTAAACCAAGTTTTTCATTTATATCCTAATTTCTAGTTCACTTTGATTTCACTAATTTATTTACTTAAGTACCACTCAACACAATGTAAACAAAAGCGATGTCAATAACCTACTGCACGTCCTCGAGCAGTTAGATGCGTTGTCAGGCAACAAGCAAGTGCAGGAAGGCTGGAGACGGAACAGGTGGCGTGCAGACCGCCAAAATGACCGTGAGTCAAGTTGAAGCAGAGGCACAAACAGAAGCGACGAGCGTCGGGACCGAGAGGAAAATAGGCCACCTCGTTACAGTCACAGTCCTTCAAGAAGAGGGAGAGGTGCTTATCAAATTGTCGAATTAGCATTGATCAAGGCAAGAAACAGGTCTTCTAAGATAAATTCAGAAATGAAGAAGTTTCATGAATTGTATGAAGGCCATACAATATAATTAGGATACCACACCCCAATGCTGTGGAAGTAGCTAACATAAAAATGGGAGTAAGCAAAGGACTCTACAATATCGTAGACATCAAAAACTACTACGAATATTAGTAACCCTCAGGGGGTAATAGCGTTCTTTGCATTGCTAGGTAGATGACGACTACCAGGTACCCGAGTTAACTGACAGAATTACTTCATTTTCTTACACGCTGTTCGTTCTTCCTCTTCTTTCATTCTGAGTTACATTCTGTCTTCTTTACATTCTTGTCTATCCATGGCTATGACAATTTTTTACCCGATTTGTGACAACAAACATAATTAGTGATAGCATTGTAACTTAGCAGTATAAACATCTGCATTGCACGGGTGAAAAACATGAACTGATGGAAAATATGTGAACAGCGAGTTTTATAACACCAAAGTATAGCATCACAGGTACACAAGCTACAGAACACAGTATTACGTTGCCTTAAGAAACATCAGTTTAAGCTTTTAATGACATTACATCTATCACAAAGTATACAGTGGAACGATTTAATTTTGAATTTCAAGAACTAGTAAGTACTACACATCACACATTATGTTTGAAAAATTAGGAAAAAGTAGCAGATAAGTGAAATATGGGCTCTTATTACAGTCCTAAGCTAGCAGTTGTTGAAGAAGAGGACGACGCTAAAGCAGGTAAGAGAACATGACGAAAGAATGAGATTTGGTGGCAGAAAATGATGTCAGAAGATTATAAGTGCAAAAGTTGTGTCACGTTTTACGGAAATAAATATAATATATTCTTAAGTATCAATTGCCAGCGACGCAATTTCCGCTGAGGCAAGAGAGTATGTACACTCCTGGAAATTGAAATAAGAACACCGTGAATTCATTGTCCCAGGAAGGGGAAACTTTATTGACACATTCCTGGGGTCAGATACATCACATGATCACACTGACAGAACCACAGGCACACAGACACAGGCAACAGAGCAGGCACAATGTCGGCACTAGTACAGTGTATATCCACCTTTCGCAGCAATGCAGGCTGCTATTCTCCCATGGAGACGATCGTAGAGATGCTGGATGTAGTCCTGTGGAACGGCTTGCCATGCCATTTCCACCTGGCGCCTCAGTTGGACCAGCGTTCGTGCTGGACGTGTAGACCGCGTGAGACGACGCTTCATCCAGTCACAAACATGCTCAATGGGGGACAGATCCGGAGATCTTGCTAGCCAGGGTAGTTGACTTACACCTTCTAGAGCACGTTTGGTGGCACGGGATACATGCGGACGTGCATTGTCCTGTTGGAACAGCAAGTTCCCTTGCCGGTCTAGGAATGGTAGAACGATGGGTTCGATGACGGTTTGGATGTACCGTGCACTATTCAGTGTCCCCTCGACGATCACCAGTGGTGTACGGCCAGTGTAGGAGATCGCTCCCCACACCATGATGCCGGGTGTTGGCCCTGTGTGCCTCGGTCGTATGCAGTCCTGATTGTGGCGCTCACCTGCACGACGCCAAACACGCATACGACCATCATTGGCACCAAGGCAGAAGCGACTCTCATCGCTGAAGACGACACGTCTCCATTCGTCCCTCCATTCACGCCTGTCGCGACACCACTGGAGGCGGGCTGCACGATGTTGGGGCGTGAGCGGAAGACGGCCTAACGGTGTGCGGGACCGTAGCCCAGCTTCTTGGAGACGGTTGCGAATGGTCCTCGCCGATACCCCAGGAGCAACAGTGTCCCTAATTTGCTGGGAAGTGGCGGTGCGGTCCCCTACGGCACTGCGTAGGATCCTACGGTCTTGGCGTGCACCCGTGCGTTGCTGCGGTCCGGTCCCAGGTCGACGGGCACGTGCACCTTCCGCCGACCACTGGCGACAACATCGATGTACTGTGGAGACCTCACGCCCCACGTGTTGAGCAATTCGGCGGTACGTCCACCCGGCCTCCCGCATGCCCACTATACGCCCTCGCTCAAAGTCCGTCAACTGCACATACGGTTCACGTCCACGCTGTCGCGGCATGCTACCAGTGTTAAAGACTGCGATGGAGCTCCGTATGCCACGGCAAACTGGCTGACACTGACGGCGGCGGTGCACAAATGCTGCGCAGCTAGCGCCATTCGACGGCCAACACCGCGGTTCCTGGTGTGTCCGCTGTGCCGTGCGTGTGATCATTGCTTGTACAGCCCTCTCGCAGTGTCCGGAGCAAGTATGGTGGCTCTGACACACCGGTGTCAATGTGTTCTTTTTTCCATTTCCAGGAGTGTATTTATAGGCAAGGGATGGTCTTGCCAAAGAGGTTTATGTTGTGGAGAAATATTATTAGGCGACAGGTAAGTCGGCCAATTGTAAATGAAGAAGCGAGGAGATGAGAATTATTCGGCGACGTGTAAGTCTGCCCATTATTTATGAAGTATGAGGAATTGTAGGTACAAGGCAACGTGTGAGTCGGCCCATTATTAAGGAGGTATTTATTGGCGAAGTGGTTCCGCCAACTGGTTATGAATTACGAGAGAATAGACGTATTGTTATTGACGTGAGCAAGACACAACACCAGCACTAATATCTCAAGGGACACAGACACAATGCAATTACGATTTAAAGATAAGGCCACATTATATAAGATATGGAGAATAGCTCACTCGTTTATAATAAGAAGTATTAAAACTACAATGCGAGCAATGAATAGTTCAGACAACCCCTGCACGAAGTCACCTTAATACTTACATACGATTTTTGACACAGGAATGATTACGGAAGTGTACACATATGAACACATTAATACAGTTCCACTGGTTATAGAAATAGTAACAACGTTTAAACGAGAAGAGAAAGGTATGGTAACTTTTACTGTTGAGTGACGCAACGTTTCTAACAGCCAAAAATTTTCATTAAGAGATTTATTCTGAAGTGTTCTCTCAATATCTGTGAATCGCAACTGTGTGCCTATTAATGATTAAGAAAACTTTTTACGTAATATCTAAAATGATACTGTATTGAAAAATGTAGAAATAACGTAGGAGAATGAGTTGGAAGTGCAGTCATATAAGTCTGCGTAATGAAACAGTTATACGGCGCAGAGATGTCTGTCAGAGTTAAAGCGTACGGCAACAGCTGGCGTCTGTATGAATGAGTCACAGCGCTAGTACTGGACGTCACATGTTGTGAATGGACATCGACCCATCATATGCTGAAGGCAACGCCCTAGCCGTATGATAGCAGTCAATGTTTATAAACAGTGGCACTGCATTCTAACAAAAAAAAAATGGTTCAAATGGCTCTGAGCACTATGGGACTCAACTGCTGAGGTCATTAGTCCCCTAGAACTTAGAACTAGTTAAACCTAACTAACCTAAGGACATCACAAATATCCATGCCCGAGGCAGGATTCGAACCTGCGACCGTAGCGGCCTTGAGGTTCCAGACTGCAGCGCCTTTAACCGCACGGCCACTTCGGCCGGCGCATTCTAACAGAATGATGTCTACTTTTTAGGTCTATTCATGTACATATTCATTGTATTGTGTAACCAAAAGTTTATTTCAGGGATTAGTTAAGTTTTATTAGAAATCTAATATAAGGCATTTTCTATTGTTACATGAAATGTACCTGTCCTGTATGCTGGAGTTGGAGAGCTTCTGTAAAGTTTGGAAGGTAGGAGACGAGGTACTGGCAGAAGTAAAGCTGTGAGTACCGGGCCTGAGTCGTGCTTCGGTAGCTCAGTTGGTAGAGCACTTGCCCGCGAAAGGCAAAGGTCCCGAGTTCGAGTCTCGGTCGGGCACACAGTTTTAATCTGCCAGGAAGTTGCATATCAGCGCACACTCCGCTGCAGAGTGAAAATCTCATTCTGGAAACATCCCCCAGGCTGTGGCTAAGCCATGTCTCCGCAATATCCTTTCTTTCAGGAGAGTTAGTTCTGCAAGGTTCGCAGGAGAGCTTCTGTAAGGTTTGGAAGGTAGGAGACGAGGTACTGGCAGAAGTAAAGCTGTGAGTACCGGGCCTGAGTCGTGCTTCGGTAGCTCAGTTGATCAGTCAGCTTTCGGCTGCGGTGGGGCGAGGACGCCCGCTGCGCCCCGCCGTGCGCGACGGTGAGCGCTTGCTTGTGTTTACCTTCTCGCGGCGCGAGTTGTATTTGTTCCAAGTTCAGTGCGACTATGGCACACACATGGCGCCACGATACGATCAAAATTACTTTCCAACCAGATCACGCGCGTCCTCGAGCCTATGAAGTAGAACAGTTCATACGCGACGATCTACGTTTAGATCCGGCGACTGTCGTCGGAATACATTTTTCTATAACGGCGAGCGTGGTTTATGTTAAAATGACCAGTGCAGAGGTCTGCGCTACAGTGGTTTCTAAATACTCGAACTCTCTCCGATTCAAACATTCTGACGGGCATATCGGTGCAGTGACGGTGGATCATGCAGGCATGGGCCTAAGGACTGTAAGGGTTTTTGAGCTCCCCTTTGAGGTCCCAGAGGAAGTTGTCAAGGACGCCTTCCGACCATATGGCAATGTTATCAGCCACGTTGCAGAAAAATGGCAAACTTTCTCGACGTATAAGGTCTACAATGGTGTGCGCCAAATTAAACTTGAGCTCAAGAAACATGTGCCGTCCTATTTGAACATCGGTGGCTGTCGTGCAATCATCATGTACGACGGTCAACCGCGTACCTGTTCCGGATGTGGGCAGGAAAGCCATATTCGATCGAGCTGCTTACAACGTAGAATTACGCAGATACCAGTGGGAGACTCCGTTTCCCCGACGTGGACGACAATCCTGCCCCTCACCTACGCTCAGACGACGATGGGCACCATAGCTGAGGATGAAACGGGCGATCAGACACATCCATCGACGCCAGAAGTACCAAGGGAGGAAGAGGAAGGACCCTCGGTGCCAACCCATATGTCGCCCCCTCCACAGCAATAACAGCAGCAACAGTCCCACGGACTCCAGACGCAACATAACATTCAGAACGCGATGGACGTGGACGCGAACATTGTCCCGACCGCGGCTTTCCTCGCGGAAGGTGATACGACGCTGGATTGCCTCCCACATTCGGATACGGATGTCCACGTTCGAAAGCAACGTTCGCCTCGACGACGCAAGCGACGTCGGCGGACCCCTTCTGACGATTGCCTCCTACACACGGCCGGTCAAGAAGGTGACATCTCATCAGACAGCATGGATGCTGCGCCTGCTGAGGATCTAAGTGGTGTAGACGGTTCACTTGCCCATACTACGAGTGCCAAGTTACTTCTTGCATCACAAACGCGGCAGGTCGCGTCGATGGATGGCGCTCCGTCTACCTCTACCAGAGACGACGTACGTGAGAGAGATTTAGGTGCCAATCAGCTACACAGCATCGTGTTGCACCCACTGTGGTCGGACGATGTTGAGGAACTTCCTGAAGAGGGCACAGGTGACAGGGGAGGGGGCGGCATTGGGGATGCCACTCATAGCGTGAAAGGCTCATAATTTGTAACGGGTTTGGTGGGTCCGGCATCTCTTGCGGTTAGCTTTGATTGCCATGGCGTCTACCCTAGGTGAAGAGGCTAGGCAGCACACCTTTCGCCTTGCCACAATCAATATCAACGCGATAAGGGCACCACACACACTAACAATGCTACAACGCATGCTTGATGCGGCGGACATCGACGTGGCCCTCTTACAGGAAGTATGTGTCGCTAGTTTCCCTGACTTCTACGGATATAACGCCCACATCTCCCACGCCTCTTCTACCGATTGTGGTGTGGCTGTTCTGCTACCGGACGGTTTGGCAGCTACGGACGTACTGTACTTACCGAGTGGAAGAGCCATGGCAGTAACTGTCAACGGTGTACGACTCATCAATGTATATGCCCCTTCAGGATCAGGGAGACGGAGAGATCGGGCCCGCTTTTTTTCGGAAGATATTACGCGTCTATTCATGGGCTGCATAGACGATATGGTGATCGGAGGAGATTTTAACTGTACATTATCTCCATCTGATCAGCAGCCACATCACGTCCCGTGTGCAGAATTGGAAATGCTAGTGCGTGACCTCCACCTGATTGACACGTGGCGCCACATCCATGGCCCAGCTCCTGGTTACACCCATTATACAAGCCATTCATCAAGTCGGTTGGACAGGATTTACGTCACAAGCACCCTTTCGACGGCGACGAGAGGAGCAGAGATCTGGCCCACTGCATTCACCGACCACACAGCCTATATTTGTACCATTGCCCTCCAACCTGCACGTGTGTGGCGCAGTAGGCCCCCCTGGAAACTGAACGTCGCCCATCTGGACGAGCCGGCATGTAAAGGTGCTGTCGAAGAGTCGTGGAACGCGTCCTTACTGCGTCGTGGTCGTTACCGATCGACCCTCAGTTGGTGGATTGAATGTGCGAAGCCTGCTCTTAGGCGCACCTTCATGGCTTACGGCCGGGAAGCAGCGGCATGGAGGAGGAGCACGGAAAACTTTTATTACACCGTCCTACGGGAATGTCTTGCTATGGAGCCCTCACCTGACAGGCAGATCACAGTCAATCGCGCGAAAGCGCAGATCGTCTCCTTAGCACGCCATCATTTACAAGGCGCTGTTATACGGTCGCGTGCTCCAGACATGATACAATCAGAAAGGCCATCTATGCACCACGTGCTCATGGAACGCAGGAGGCGCCGTAGGGCACTGGTAACCGACATGATAACCGACGACGGTCGACACGTGGTAGAACAAGCAGATATAGCAGAAGCCTTCTATGGGCATTACGCTCAACTTTATTCAACAGTGCTCCCTGATATGGCGACGGTAGACACCGTTTCAGCACATGTCCACGGTACAGTTCCACCAGACATGGTATCGACTTTACTGGGAGAAGTGACAGAAGAGGAAGTGCTCGACGCCATTGGTAAAGGTGCTCCCCATAAATCACCAGGAATCGATGGGTTACCATTAGAGTTCTATCGAGCCTTTAAACAACTGTTGCTACCGTGTTTGATTGAAATTTGCCAGGAATTGATGTCCCCGGGTATAACATTGCCTGCACCATTCTTGGAAGGTCTGATTGTCCCCATCCATAAGCCGAAGGGACGGAATCATGTCTGCGACTATCGTCCCTTAACGTTATTGAACAGCGACTTCAAGATCTTTTCGAGGCTGTTATCAGAACGTATTCGCGGCACACTAAGGCACGTCTTGTCCGACGATCAGACGTCCTTGGGGGGACCCAACAACATCAGAACAGCGTTATGTCGTTACAGAGATCTCATCTCCCTTGCACAGGTGAGACGTTTGCCGGCAGCCCTCGCGTCTATCGACTTTAGCCAGGCTTTTGACCGTGTGGGCCACACTTTCCTCACGGCCGTTCTACGGCGCATGGAATACCCCGACCCCTTTATCACAGTGTTGACACGCCTACTACATGGTGCAACTTCTCGAGTTCTCGTTAATGGAAGACTGACGGCACCCATGCCGATCCGCCGATCAGTACGACAGGGATGTCCATTATCAACATTGTTATTTGCATTGGCCTTAGAACCTTTGTTGTGTGGTCTCCGAGACAGGCTCACTGGGATACAGTTCGGCGGCTCCATCTATCGTTGCACCGCATATGCGGATGATTTGATGATCGTCATACGTGGAGCTGACGACATGGCCGCGGCTTTGGACTGGATTGCAACCTACGGTACAGCTTCTGGTAGCCAAATCAACGTTGACAAGTCCGTCGCCTTGAGCATCGGGATTGGGCTACCGCAGGAACGCATTGCCCCCTTACGCTTCAGTGGAACTGTACGCTGCTTGGGCTTAGATTTCATGAACGACATGCGACGCGCGACGACGCTCAATTATCGACGCCTTCTTAACCAAATTAGGGCCGGAATTGCAAATCAGCGCTTGCGATCCCTCAACATCGTTCAGCGGGCGTATTATGCCAATGTATACCTTGCGTCCCGCATACCGCATGTCGCCCAAACGCTACCCATTCCGAAGCCCTTGGCTCGTAGCATTATGGCAGCGCTGGGATACTTCGTCACCGCTGGTATGTTACTGAAGATCAGATACGTATCTCTTACCCTCCCCAAGGAAAAAGGTGGTCTCGGCCTAGTTAACGTCGATGATAGGGCCATTGCCCTCTATGTTAGCTCCCATTTATGTCTGCTGCGCCGTTGTCCTACGAGCCTCACGAGTCTGCTTCTGACGGCGCTACGACCTGCTTCACTAAGAGCGCCGGTGCCACTACAGGACATCCCAGCGCCCCTCTTTTACATAGGACGTTTCTATTTAGAATAAAGTTATTGCAGTGTCGCGCTCACGACACCACAAATGGCCACAACTCGACGCCTATATCATGACATGCTGCAACGCCGCCCCCTAAATGTGGTCGAACTAAAATATCATGACGTACGGTGGCGCGTGGTGTGGAAGACTGTACTCGATGCCATGCTTGATTCCGATGTTGTTTCTCAATGGTACGTAGTCGTTAATGGGAAGCTCATGACGCAAGAACGTCTCTACAGTATTCACATGGCAGAATCTCCCAATTGTGTGGGTTGTAATACGGTAGATTCTGGCGAGCACCGCCTCAGCTGTGGAGAGGCGGAACCGGTTTGGCACCTAGTGCGGCAGATGCTGGCTTATCTCTTGCGAGTTAGGGCGGAGCATATATCTGCACGCACGTTATTGTTTCCGGATGAGACATTTTTCCCCAAAACTCGAACCAACTCTGTCACCTGGATACGTGGACATGCAGTCCATAACCTCTGTCGTGACGGACACAAGAATTTCCTTGACTTCTGGCTCTATTTGCAAGAAAGACATCATGCTATTTCTGGGCATACCAGATATCGACAGTGCTTCGCAAACTACCTATGGAGTGCCTTTCACAGCCCGCCGTGTACCTGGAATGTTCCAGGCAGTGGCAGATGAGGTCAGAACGAACTGCAAACGAGCATATAATAAACAATCTTTATCAGTGGGCGCAGTCGCTGGAAAGCCTCACTACGACGTGGTAGCTTTCTTTTCATGTTATTTATGTTTCATATCTTCGATGGCGTCTTCATTCTGTTTTAGTTTTCCAGGCTTGATTAACTATGACTGTTCGCACATTGATATCTATATAAATAAAAAAAAGATTAAAAAAAGTGGGCAGGAGACCTGCGTTCGAATCCAAATAAATGCACAAGAACAAAATGAACAACAAATAATATATAATAAAGTATTATACCCTTTTCTTTCTCCTTTTATTTTATTTTTTCATACAAAGTTCAGAGGCATATTTAATTTTCGTTAGTTGGTGGAACCTGAAGTGGTGGCGAACGGCCGCCCTAGTTAGCTTTAGGATGAAAGTGGCGGTGGCACTAGCTTTGTTTTTGTTTTTAGGCTAGATAGGTTTTTGGGGGTAGTATGGGTGATAGGGGCCAACGCCTGAAGTGAAAGAGGTAATTTTCTTTCTTTATTAAAAAAAAGGGGTAGCGTAAAACAAGAAAAATAAAAAAGTAAAAAAAAGCGTTGCGCTAGAAAGCGAAAGGTAAAGAGTTCAAACCTTGTGCGATGCTAAATATTTTTTTATTAAAAAAAAAAGGTCGCCGGATCGAATCTCGCGCCATGCAACCCTTTTTTTTTCTTTTTAGTATTTGTTTTTTGTAATTCAAATGTATATATATACATATATATATAATTCCCGGCAATCAGTTAAAAAAAAGAGAAAATGGAAAAAAAAAGTTGGTAGAGCACTTGCCCGCGAAAGGCAAAGGTCCCGAGTTCGAGTTTCGGTCGGGCACACAGTTTTAATCTGCCAGGAAGTTTCATATCAGCGCACACTCCGCTGCAGAGTGAAAATCTCATTCTGGAGCTATAAGCTGATTTTTTCTTGTGTTTGAGATAACTATGTGATTTACTTTAGAAATTCGTTTATTTCTCACGTGCTTTGTGTAATCACATGATGATATACTATTTGTAAAATGTTTACTTATTCTTCATACTATTGTGTTGGGAGCTGAAGATGTAACTTTAAGTTGACAATGTTTGTGGTGTAGCGTGTTACTGTTTTGGAATTTATGGCAGGCATCACATCATTTCCTTCTTCTCAGGTTTTGGAATTTTAATGTTGATTTTAGGGTAGATTGGTTAAAGCACGATTCTTGTATACAGGTTGATTTTTTAAATTAGGGACAGTAGATAGCTTGGCTCTTGAGAGATTACCTATTGATTCACAGTTTTATCAACATTTGGTTCTATTTTTTCATATATATCCAAAATTGAGTGTTGTCTTCGAGGACACCACAATTTTTGGAAATCTCAGAAGGAAGGGGATGTGTAATATTTCTGGCTTATGCAGTCATCATATTAGGCTCCAGGAAGCTATTCCCACGGCAGTGGAGATGTAAGAAGCATAGAGATGACGCAATGTGGGATGAGGTACCGGTAACAGATGTTAGATTCGGTACCATTCCGGTGAGAAAGACCGCCTGCATGATGCTGCTGCTCTGTGATTCGCTGCTGTGTTCGGCAGTAGGGTGCCAGAACGTTAAACTCTAGTTGCTATTATTAATTAAACCTGTCATCCAAATTACTTCACTTTTAGATAAACATCAATCAACAGCCAGCTATTAATCAGTCATTTCAAAATCATTGAAATCAAAGTATTACTAAAACAAAAGACTGACGATACTACTGCCGTTGCACTTCGGTGGCGTTCGGTTCACGCCTTGCTGGATTGGCAGGCGAAGTGTCTCGCTCAGTCCGGCTCAGTAGTTCTGACCGCTCCAGTAGACAGACATGTTGTCTGTTATAGCAGTATTTGTTTCATACAATTTTATTTACTACAGTTCCGACCGTCGCTAGGTACAGACATGTTGTCTGTAATAGTAGTATTTGATTCATGTAATTTTATTCTCCAGTGCTGACGGTTCCAGTAGACAGACATGTTTTCTGTGGCAGGATGTATTTCATGTAATTTTAGCCAGATATAATGACTGAAAAAAGATATGTTCAATACGTTGTGATCAAGAATAGTTTCTCGTGTCTATATGAATAAAAACGCGACTGGCATTCCAAATGAGTTATAGTTTATTCGTAGCAGCAGTTCCTTGCGAAGTTAATTTCAGTCACAAGAAAAAGAATCCACGACCTGCGTGCTGTTTTCTGCGCTTGGGACATCATGATCACGAAGACAGCAGGTGAGTGAAGTGTACACGAACTTATGTATTCCACACAGTGTTTTGGATGGCGGGAGAGCCAACACCTTTTTACTAGAGGAAGCCAAAAGGCACGCGTTTTAGCTCACGCAGGCTGGCGTGAGGTCTGGAACAGGACAAGGAAATTAGAAAAACGGATGTAGCTGGTGGAATACTTAACTTTAATCCGTTAATGAAGAACGTCGGTCTTGACGGTACACGAGTGAATATCAATAGTAACTGGTAATGGCGCCTTGCTAGGTCGTAGCAAATGACGTAGCTGAAGGCTATGCTAAACTATCGTCTCGGCAAATGAGAGCGTATTTTGTCAGTGAACCATCGCTAGCAAAGTCGGTTGTACAACTGGGTCGAGTGCTAGGAAGGCTCTCTAGACCTGCCGTGTGGCGGCGCTCGGTCTTCAATCACTGATAGTGGCGACACGTGGGTCCGACGTATACTAACGGACCACGTCCGATTTAAAGGCTACCACCTAGCAAGTGTGGTGTCTGGCGGTGACACCACATTCCTCCCCCGCAAATCGGCGTTCCATGTCTGAAGACAACTGGTCACGGGAAGCGATCGGCAGCGCGTGACCCAGGGAGGCGCCCGGCGGTTGCAGTGACGCGTCCACTGCGGGCGTCGCCGGCGAGAGAACAGGCGGCGGCGGCGGTGGCGGCGGCGCCATGGGGCAAAATGGAAGGCAGCGTCGGTAACACCTGGGGATGAGGCGAGCCAGTAGATGGGTCCCCAGGGCGCTGACCGGAAGGCACCGTCGCTGAAAGCAGATGGCGAGCGGCAGATCCCATGTGACGACAGAGGCGCAGCTGGTTGAGATGCCGGCGCACCGCACCAGAGGCCCCCAAAACCAGATACATAGCGCGTCCGAGGCAGCGAAGAATGCGCCCTTCGAGCCAACGCCGTGTACCTCGGTAGTGACGATAGTAGACAACGTCGCCTGGAGCAAAAGCAGGTGTCTGCCGCTGCACAGGAACCTGATACGGCGGATGTAGCAAATACATCAAGGTTCGATGATGACGACCATGCAGCAACTCAGCCGGCGAGCGACCTTCTCGGGGCTGAGAGCGATACGAGGACAAAAAGAGCAATAACGCGTCCTCCCGAGAGTGCGACTCTTTTAACTTCAACATCTGGGACTTGAAAGTCGTGACCAATCGTTCTGCGGCACCGTTTGACTATGGCGAAAATGGCGCGGACGTCAGATGTTGACTACTATTGGCCCTGCAGAATGACTGAAATTCTGTGGACATGAATTGTGGGCCATTGTAGGAAACAATGGTCTGTGGAAGACCTTCAATGCTGAAGATAGCAGATAACGCTTGGATGGTGGCAGATGAAGTCGTGGAAGACATCCGGACAACAAAAGGAAAAATACTGAATGAATCTACCACAACCAACCATCGAGCATTCCAGAATGGACCAGCAACATCGATGTGTATGCGTCGCCAAGGGGAAGTGGCTTTTGGCCATGCAAAGAATTTCCGCGGTGGTGCTGATTGTTGTTCGGCACACACCATGCAAGAAGAGCACAGATTCGTAATCGCGGCATCGATTCCGAACCAAGTACAGTGCTGACGAGCAAGTTGTTTCGTTCTCACTATACCCCAATGTCCTTGGTGGAGAAGCTGTAAGACAAAGGACTGCAACGAACGTGGGACCACGACCCTGGACTGATCATTATCAGAACGCAACAGCAAAACACCACGTTGAACAAAAAGTCTCTCCTTGTGAGCATAAAATCGGCGAACCAACCGATCCCCGATCCGTGACTTTGACAAGGGCCATTGCGTAGCAACAAATCGCAGAACGGTAGCAAGGACAGGGTCGGCAGCTGTGGCAGTAGCTACACGACGAAAATCAATCGGAAAGGATTCGACCACGTCATCGGTTGCCGAATCAATGAACATGCAAGCAAGTTTGGAGGAATCGAATGCTCTATCCTCAGCAACAGGTAAACGGGACAACGCATCGGCGTTTCCGTGCTTAGCAGTGGACCGATACAAGATATCGTAGCGGTACTGCGAGAGGAAAATAGACCAGCGAATGAATTTCTGCGCTGTACGTGGAGGTACAGGCTTGTTCGGATGAAAAAGCGATGTCAAAGGTTTGTGGTCTGTGATTATGGTAAAGTGACGACCATACAAGAAATCATGAAACTTTGTAACACCAAATACGATAGCCAATGCTTCTTTCTCGATCTGTGAATAATTTCTTTGCGCAGACGAGAGGAATTTGGACGCAAAGGCAATAGGGCGATCGTGCGATCCATGTTTTTGCGCAATCACAGCACCGATCCTGAAATCCGATCCATCCACCATCAACAAAAGGGGCTTCTGGGGATCGAATGGCGTAAGGCAAGTATTGGATAGCAACGCCGATTTCAACCGGCGAAAGGCGAGTTCGCATTCCGTCGTTGAGACGAACGGAACACCTTTGCGGCGTAAGCGATGAAGCGGAGCTGAAATGGAAGAGGCATGCGGCACATAATTATGATAATAGTTGATTTTTCCCAGCACACTATGTAGCTGCTTCAAATTCTGTGGCGAAGGCAAGTGTTGTATGGCACGGAGGTGCTCGGGACTGGGATGTATGCCTTGGGCATTGAGTACATGTCCCAGGTAGGGCAAATCACGGGCAAAAAACACACATTTGTCCTTCCGCAAGCGAAGACCATTTTGTCTCAAGACCTGAAATAATGTTCTGAGATTGGCTAAATGTTCTTCTTCCGTCTTTCCAGGGATCACAATATCGTCCAGATAGTTTGCTGCAGTAGGGACGAACGCACAAACAGTTTGTAGATATTACTGAAACAATGCAGGGGCGGATGCACACCCGAATGGTAGTCGTTTGAATCGATACAAACCAAGATGTGTGTTAACCACCAAAACGTGCTGGGAGTCTTCGTCCACTGGTATTTGCAAGTACGCATCTGCTAGGTCCAACTTCGAAAAATATGTACCAGGGCACAGTTTGTCAAAAAGATCTTCTGGGCGGGGTAAAGGAAAAGTTACAATCACTAATTGCGGATTCACTGTTGCCTTGAAGTCCACAGAAAGTCTCAATTTTGCGGAAGGTTTTGGCAATATTACTAAGGGTGATGCCCAGAGAGAAGCCTGCACACGTTCAATTACACCTTGCGATTCCAAATCGTGTAATGTTTTTGCGACCTCATCACGCAATGTGTGGGGAACATTGCACGCTCTGAAAAATTTTTGTTGCGCGTTTAATTTCAGTTCCAAATGTGCTTTATAGTTCTTAGCCCAACCAAGGCCCGGTGCAAAAATGTCTGCAAATTCTTAACATAGACGAGAAACACTGTCTGAAGGTACAGCCTGGTTCACTGATAGGACCTGATTTACTATAGACAAGTTAAACAACTGAAATAAATCGAAATCAAACAAGTTCACTGCAGAAGAAGAACATAGGACGTAAAATGATACAAGTTTTGTTTGTCCTTTGTACGTTGCAAGAAGGCTGCACTGTCCTAATACAGGGATCTTTTGACCTGAAAAGCTAGTTAGCTTAACATTTGCAGCACGCAACGGAGGTGTGCCCAGCTGTTTGTACGTGTCTTGATAAATCAGTGAAACTGCAGCTCCGGTATCGAGCTGGAATGGTATCACTTTGCCATTAATGTCCAAGTCTACAAAAAGTTTATTGTCCTGCTGACGACAAGAGCGACTGTCTCGTGCAATGTAAAATGACACTGGTACATAATCACTTGGGACTTGACGGGATTTCCGGTGATGTCGACGCACACTATTTGTGGGACGAACACAGTCACTGTTAGAGAGAGTGGCACTGAGCGGAGTGGAATGAACTACATGAATTTCCATGGGCGAAGTTTCACGAGCCTGAGTATCCTTGGTTCGAATTCGGCGTGAAGCAAAGGGCCTGGAATGGTTGTGAGTTTCTGATCTGAGCTTTTTCTGGCAAAGACTCTGAACATGTCCTTTTATTATTACAGAAAAAGCAAACAGCCTGGCGTGACGGGCAATTCTCACGCGAATGTCTAGTAGCACACCGTGGGCATGATTTTAGCACTGCATTTGCTTGCCTGCGCGGCTCACGTGGCTGAGAGCCAGGCGGCAGCGGCGCGGCCGGGCACGAGGGCTGTTTACTGCTCCATGCAGCGCGCCCGGCGGGCCGGTTAACCTGACACACGGCTGGTGAAGTTTCAAATGATTCCTGAGTAAAGTCAAGTGTGTCCTGCCGATCCAATATGTCCCTCACTTGTTGAAGGGAGGGATTGACTAGATTCAATATCTGTTCCCTTATACGGATATCAGAAACGTTCTGTGCAATTGCATCACGTACCATAGTATCTTAATAAGGGATTCCACACTGACACTCAAAAGCACAATCCCTAGTAAGTCCTTGCAAGGTTGCAACCCACTCCTGATTAGTCTGACCTGCCGTACGTTTTGTACGAACGAAGGTATACCTTTTTGCAACTACATTGACTGATTCTTTGTAATATGCATCTAATGCAGACAAAATGTCGTCTTAGGACAAAGTTGCTACGTCGCGTCGGGGAAATAATTTGACTATCACACAGTACGTTTGGACGCCGACCGATGATAACAAATAAGGCTGCTGCTCGTTACCTTGAATTCTGTAGGCGGCGAGATGGAATCCAAATTGGCGTGACCACCCCGTCCAGCTTTCCAGTGCAGCATCAAAAGGTCGAAAAGTTGGTGCAAAGCGTGTTGTGGCTGCGTTAGCGGTGGAGCGGCGGCTGCCGCATCGTTTTGCATTGCCCGTTGACCCTGGACGAGCTGTCCAAAGGCATCCAGTAAGGCCTGTGTCTACTGATTCTGTAGGCGATAAAATTCGGACAGTACATCTGGAGATTGTGGCGAAGCCACTACACAAGTAAATGAGGGCAATATCGATAAGAACGCGGTATTGCCTCGTCGCCGATGTTTTGGTTGGCAGGAGAGCCAACACCTTGTTACTAGAGGAGGCCGAAAGGCACGCGTTTTAGCTCACGCAGGCTGGCGTGAGGTCTGGAACAGGACAAGGAAATTAGAATTTAGAAAAACGGACGTAGCTGGTGGAATACATAACTTTAATCCGTTAATGATGAACGTCAGTCTTGACAGTACATGAGTCAATATCAATAGTAACTGGTAATGGCGCCTTGCTAGGTTGTAGCAAATGACGTAGCTGAAGGCTATGCTAAACTATCATCTCGGCAAATGAGAGCGTATTTTGTCAGTGAACCATCGCTAGCAAAGTCGGTTGTAAAACTGGGGCGAGTGCTAGGAAGGCTCTCTAGACCTGCCGTGTGGCGGCGCTCGGTCTGCAATCACTGATAGTGGCGACACGCGGGTCCGACGTATACTAACGGACCGCGGCCGATTTAAAGGATACCACCTAGAAAGTGTGGTGTCTGGCGGTGGCACCACACACAGGGCAGTGCAAAAACTAGGCACCTCACGTGTACAGCATGCACAGTACAAATGTGCTCAGTGACATGTCATCTGCAGTAATGCAGAGGAGGTAAATAAGGATAAAAGTATTACCACTATCTCACTTTTATTCCTTTTTTCTTTGCCGTACATGATATCCCTGGTGGGAAAATCTTCGATATTTGAGTGATTTGGAGATATGACGCTTGATTATTACCGAGGATTGTGAACTGTGAAAAATTCTTGGACAAATCCATAGCACCTAAAGTGACTGTTCTGCTACTACGTGACAATAGAAATGTGTAGGAACTGTTTCAAAAGATTTTTGAACTGTGTTTGAACTGTTTTGAACTTTAGTTGAACTTCGATTTTTTATGCGACAGACAAGTTTTTTTATTCACGAGAACATAACGTCCGTGTATGGTAGATGCTGAAAGTGTTGATGTGCAAGTGACAGAAAATCAAATATGTGTGCACGGTCCATGGGATTACGTTTAATTTTCATCGAGATTTCCACGTGCTACGAGGCGACGCAACGCAGCGGGGGAGGCAGAGCCAGCGGCCGCAGTTCTCCGCGTCAATTGCGAGGTTCGGCAGCCAGCAGCGGGCGAGATCAGTAGCAGCCGCTGAACAGGGTGTTCCAGCAGTACTTACAGCAATACGACACTTCAGCTTCAGCAGCCAGAGCAGAGAAGGAGCTTCTCGACGGCAGGACGCAGAATAGCATCGAAGAGTAAGTGTTTTCTGGCGCAAATAGCAAATCTCAGTAACGGACAGTAAAATAATATTGTATCTTCAAAGTATAAAATCGATCCCTTTAAACATATTTGGCTAAAATTTGTAAATTATATTAAGTGTAAAATGTCTGACAAAACTGAAAAAAGATATCCTCTTAGAAGTAGGGAAAGGGATCAAGTAGATATTGATGGCAATGATCCTTCAGATCAGCCACAAAACTTGCAAATAGATAACATTGTTGATGATCTATCAGATAATTTGCAAAGTTTAGGTAATGAAACTGAAAATGTTTCGGAAAATGCTGATTCTGTGTTAAATGATCGTACTGAAAATGTAGACACTGTCGCTCCTGACCACAACGACGTAGTAGGTTTGGATGATGACGTCAGACACACTGAATCTGACGTCAACATTGCAAATGAGCCAACAGTGGAGACACACAGATTAAGTCATGGCACTGCTTCAGCTGAAACATTGCCAACAGTAGATAATGGGGAGATAGAAATCAGCAAGGAGCAAAATACGTTATCTATGTTATTATTACTTTTAAAAGAAACTAACGAAAACATAGATAAAATAGATAACGGGCAAAATGACACTAAAGAAGAGATAAAAGCCGAGTTAAGAGAAACAAAAGGTGATGTCAGGAAAGCATATGCAGTAATGACTCAAATCCATAGCAATTTTAAGGCCTTAGAACAAAAGGTATCAAAACTTGAAGCTAAAACTGAGGCTTGTTCCAGAAAAATAGATCGAGAAACAAAAGAATGGGGTAAGAAATTAGAATTATGTAAGCTTGAGATAAATCAGAAGTTTGATTGTAGAATTAAAAAGCTGAATGATGATATGGGGGCTCAGGGTTGTGTAATATCAACAATAAGTAGTAATGTTAGCCAAGTAATAAACGAGCAAAGCAAGGCTGCTAAAGAATGTAATGATAAACATGAACAGCAGTTACGTGAGTCAGAAAACATCAACGATGAGCAGCAGGTACTTAGTAATTAAACCTGTCATCCAAATTACTTCATTTTTTAAATAAACATCTCTCAACAGCCAGCTATTAATCAGTTCTGACCGTTCCGGTAGACACACATGTTGTCTGTTATAGCAGTATTTGTTTCATACAATTTTATTTACTATAATTCCGACCGTCGCTAGGTACAGATATGTTGTCTGTAATAGTAGTATTTGATTCATGTAATTTTATTCTCCAGTTCTGACGGTTCCAGTAGACAGACATGTTGTCTGTGGCAGGATGTATTTCATGTAATTTTAGCCGGATATAATGACTGTGGAAATATATGTTCAATACGTTGAGATCAAGAATAGTTTCTCGTGTCTATATCAATAGAAACGCGAGTGGCATCCCAAATGAGTTATAGTTTATTCGTAGCAGCAGTTCCTTGCGAAGTTAATTTCAGTCTCAAGAAAAAGAATCCACGACCTGCGTGCTGTTTTCTGCACTGCGGACATCATCATCATGAAGACAGCAGGTTAGTGAAGTGTACAAGAACTTATGCGTTCCACACAGGGCAGTGGAAACAACTAGGCACCTCACGTGTACTGCATGCAGAGTACAAATGTTCTCAGTGACACATCCTCTGCAGTAATGCTGAGGAGGTAAAGAAGGATGAAAGTATGAACGCTATCTTACTTTTATTCCTTTTTCCTTGTCGTAACTCGTGAAATGGTCATACGTGAAACTCCCCACTTCATCGCTACCTCGGACACGCTGTGTCCCTCGGCTCGTGCTGCGACTAAAATACCACGCTCAAACTAACTTACCTCTTGATAAACTGCCATTGTAGGAGCAGTAAGCGGTCTAACGGCGTCAGACACATTTTGTCTTATATAGGCGTATTCTGACTGTTTACATATCTCTGTATTTGAATACGCAGCCTACACCAGTTTCTTTGCGGCTTCAGTGTAATGAACTTAAGACAACAGTTTCAAATTACTCTAATTCGTCTGATTTATCTTTATCGGTGGCTGCAAACGGAACTAATGTCCGGAGCTGTTAAGGTAAGGTAGGGCGATTGAAGTACTAAGAGCAATAAGTAAAGACAGTGCAGTCAGTATGACACATCACATCTACTGTTTGCTACACAGTTACTCATTTAAGGAGAAAGAAACACAAGGTTTTAATGTTATTGAGGTTACGTTTTTAAAAACTTGCTCAGATTGGACAAATATGTCAAAAGAGATCGGTCGTCTCATTTTCGGAGGAATTATATGGGCATTTCCCTTAAGTAATTAAGGGAAATTACGGACAACCTAAATCCAGATGGATGCAAGAGGATACATTCTCCTCTTCTGACAGAATGCGATTCCTATGTGTCAATCACTGTGCCACCTCACTCGCCAGAATGTAAAATTCAGTGTATTCAGTTAGAAGAATTGTTTGTAAATCACACATTCCCGGCAGTGATAGGAAAAAATTAAATTTTTGCTCATAACTCAGCAAGACCAAACAATGTTACAAATTGTAGATCCAGTTTCCACTCACTGCACATTCGCATCGTTTTTGAACATTCTGCATGGTATCTGTTTGTTCTATATCGTGTCTCCCTACCACTTTCGCACAACGACGCTCTGAACGTGTTTTTTAGGGAATTGACTAGTTTGAACCTGGGACCTGTTGCTGGTAAGGAGACGTCAGACCACACATGACATGTAGAGTTCAGTAGAGTTCAGTGAGACTAGCGATGATATAACCAAATACTTAATGATTTCAACGTCAGCTCCACTGCACTTCCTGTAAAAGAATCTTAATACTAACTAAATTTAGTGGAAGGGGTTCAAGGCTTTCCTATTTTTAGTTAACTGGTAAAATAACGTCGAAAAAGCAGTTAGGTTTACCATTGGAAATTTTATTCTACTCACAAAACATTGTTTATAAATTGCACTATTGAAAAGAGGAAATGTTTTAATATAGGATGGTAAAAACCACTGCGTTCAACAAAAATGTGAAGGAATATTCCCTGAATGGGTTTCCAAGTTCTACAATGGATCGAAGAATGACCTATGCCAAATCACATCTATACTCTAGGTTTAAATTAAGTTTCACAAGAGAGAAAACTGTCAATGGTCAACAGTGACCCTCAATTATCTTTAATTACTTATCTAACTTGTCGTAAATTACAGTGGCTTCTCATTAACTATATAACAGAAAAATCATCGCGTTTTAGATTTTTACTTCAATTGGTAAATGTGAACACCATGAGCTTTAATTGACGATCGACACTAGTATTCCGCAAAAAGAGGGTGTAACAGATGAGACTTCTGCAGTTCTGAGTGAAGCTTTATGCGCTGTTATGAGGCATCGCGTGCTTTCATTACCTTGTCGGTGTTCATCAGGGGGCTCACCTCGTCGTCTCGGAAGCAACTCTCTCCTAACTTCTCCTTACTACAATTTACCGAAGTTGGTTTAAAAAAACTATCTGGCTGTGTTTTCATCTGACCAATCAGGGTCTCAATGTTAACCTTAAGCTCTGCCTACAAAAATTCTGTCTATCCAATGAGAAACGTTATACTTTTCGTGGTGGCTCAATGTTTTTAAAGTTTGCAACGTAACAGAGACGCGAAAAAGTCTCACGCTAAAACTTGCAGCTGGTGTGGTCCTTTAAGTGTTATCGTAAGATCTATACTGTTCTTCTGGAGGGCTCTAGATTTTAACATGGGCTGGGGGGTGGTCCTAGAGGTTAGCTGGCGACGTGGGTGTCCGTCCGTTATCGTAGGGCCTTCTAGCTTAACACGGTTCTGCTCTCGGCTTCTGTTCTCTTTTCTCCCCTCGGAACTGCGTCTGTCTCACGGTGGGAAGGTATGACATGCATTTAGGCATTCTTGTGTTAGTCTGTGGTATTACATTTGCTCACTCGTTACTCGTATTACTTTGGTTAATTTAATGTCACGATTTATTCGGAGCTATGTGACATACTACTGGGTTTGCTTATCATGTCAGGGTTTTCATGGAAGGTGTTGGATTTGCCTGACACCTTACAGTTTCTATGTCGACAAACACAAGTGCGTTCTCTCTCCCTGGTCAGACTTCTTTCCATAGTGCTAGAAAAAGGCAGCGCAATGGTTAAGACACTAGACTCATATTATGGATTGGTGGGAATAGAATCTCTGTGCAGTCATCCTGCATTGTAGTTTACTTGGTTCCCCCATTGTCACTTAAGGTGTATGTTGAAATGAGTCCTTGAATAATGCTACGCCAGATTTCCTTCCCCATTCTTGTTCAAACACGCATATGCTTCATCGCTAATGATAACGCTATCAGAAAAGAGGAAAAGTTTCTTTTTTTCTGGTTTTGCAATAAGTTGCAAGAGACACTCTGAAAGAAGAAGTGAGTAACGAATTGTTTTCACTCTTGTTCTTTTCTTCTTGCTAAGTGTGTAAGTTACTATACAGAATGACACAACTCATGATGAATAAACAAAAAATGAAGTCTGAATTGTGTCCACTGTCAATGGTGGTAACTTTGGTGCATTAGATATCGTGTAAACATGAGGTTCTGATGTGATATGATGTGACGTGATGTGATGTGCTGTGACGTCGAACTTCCTGACCGCGCTAATGAACTTGAAGAGCAGCTTGTGAGCCTATAGGAAGCCGGCCGACTGTTCGATACTCTTTCTCCTCCATATGATGTAACCCAAATGATTTATGGGCATACAAGGACACACAATCCCACCAACCTGCTATAAAAGTACTAGTTCCACAGGTGGCGCAGTAGCCTCTACAAATATTATTCTGGCTTGTGTGATTTAGAGTTTCCTTTGTAGACCTGAATTTCGAATAGAAATAGATTCTCTACACGGACTTGTTGCGTCATCAAGAGGTGCTGGAATAATAAAACAAAGTAATGGTCTCAGCTCGTAATGATCTCAGTTTCGTCTGATATTACATGTAAACATGTTAACTGGTCTGTGGGTGTACGTGCGAAAGAGAGGGGGAGAGAGAGACAGAGAGGAAGAGGGAGAGAGAGAGATTTCTTACTTGCCGAACTTTCTTCTGTATGATATTTGGCGGATCTCTGTATAATATACATGTAATGCAAACTGTCTGACATCTCGATATTGCCTTTGGCGTGGAGCACTACGACATACATGTAATACTGGCTGAGTATCCGGCATTACCCGGGTATGTATTTATTCTAATCATCTATTATCCCATCTCCTCTATCCCCATCTCTCTGTCCACCACCGCCACCCCCTTTCCCTGTACACTACTGTGCCTATCTCCTCCTTACTCGCTCTCTATCTCTCCTCTCCCCTACTTCTGTCAATCTGCTCCGTCCCCCTCTGTCCATCTGCTCGTTTTGCCTCTATCTCCTCCTCTACATATACATCTACATACATACTCCGTAATCCACCATACGGTGCGTGGCGGAGGGTACCGCGTATCGCAACTAGCACCTATGTCCCTGTTCCGCTCCCAAACAGAACGAGGCAAAAATGACCGCCTATATGCCTCTGTACGAGCCCTAAGCTCTCTTATCTTATCTTTGTGGTCTTTCCGCGAAATCTAAGTTTGCGGCAGTAAAATTGTACTGCAGTCAGCCTCAAATGCTGGTTCTCTAAATTTCCTCAGTAGCGATTCACGAAAAGAACGCCTCCTTTCCTTTAGAGACACCCACCCGAGTTCCTGAAGCATTTCCGTAACACTCGCGTGATGATCAAACATACCAGTAACAAATGTAGCAGCCCAGGTCTGAATTGCTTCTATGTCCTCCCTCAATCCGACCTGAAGGGATACCAAACGCTCGAGCAGTACTCAATAACAGGTCGTATTAGTGTTTTACAAGCGTCCTCCTTTACAGATGAACCAAATCTTCCTAAAATTCTACCAATGAACCGAAGACGACTGTCCGCCTTCCCCACAACTGCCATACATGCTTGTCCCACTTCATATCGCTCTGCAATGTTACGCCCAAATATTTAATCGACGTGACTGTGTCAAGCGCTACACTACTAATGGAGTATTGAAACAATACAGGATTCTTTTTCCTATTCATCTCCGTTAATTTACGCTTATCTATATTTAGAGTTAGCTGTTATTCTCTACGCCAATCACAAATCCTGTCCAAGTCATCTTGTATCCTCCTACAGTCACTCAACGACGACACCTTCCCGTACACCACAGCATCATCAGCAAACAGCCGCACAACAGCGGACCTACCACACTACCCTGGGGCACTCCAGATGATACCCTCACCTCCGATGAACACTCATAATCGAGGACAACGTACTGGATTCTATTACTTAAGAAGTCTTCGAGCCACTCACGTACTTGGGAACCAATCCCATATGCTCGTACCTTAGTTAGGAGTCTGCAGTGGGGCACCGAGTCAAACGCTTTCCGGAAGTCAAGGAATATGGCATCCGTCTGATACGCTTCATCCATGGTTCGCAAGATATCATGTAAAAAAGGGCGAGTTGCATTTCGCAGGAGCGATGCTTTCTAAAGCCGTGCTGATGCATGGACAGCAACTTCTCTGTCTCAAGGAAATTCATTATATTCGAACTGAGAATATGTTCGAGAATCCTGCAACAAACCGATGTTAAGGATATTGGTGTGTAATTTTGAGGATCCGTCCTTCTTCCCTTCTTATCTACAGGCGTCACCTGCGCTTTTACCATTCGCTCTGGACTTTACGTTGGGGAAGCGATTCGCGATAAATGCAAGCTAAGTAAGGAGCCAATGCAGTAGAGAACTCTCTGTAAAACCGAATTGGAGTCCCATCAGGACCTGACCGTCTACTCCTACCCTTCTCTCTCTCAATGTCCTCGTCCCCCTCTCTCTGTTCCCTCCCTCACCTGCTAATCACCACTTTCTCTTTCCATCTCTTCGTCTCCCCTCTCTCTATGTGTATCACCTCCCCTTCCCTTTCTGTGACATTCTGACCCTCTTCCCTCTCTCTTTCCATTTCCTTCTCTTCCCTACCTCTGACGATTTCCTCTTCCCCCTCTACCTGTTCATCTCCTCTTCCCCCATCTCTCTGCCTGTCTCTTCGTCCTCATGCCTCTGTCCATTATCTGCACTTTCCTTTCTATGACCATCTACTCGTCTCGCCTCTTTCTGTCCTGCCCTATTTCTGCCCATTTCCTCTTCCTCTTCTATGTACCTATCTCTTGCTTCCACCCTGCCATCTCTCCATTCCTCGTCCTCTCTTCTTTCCCCACGTTATCACACTCACCACAACAGGAAGCTGGTGGGCCGGCTGCGGTGGCCAAGCGGTTCTAGGCGCTTCAGTCCGGAACCACGCGACTGCTACGGTCGCAGGTTCGAATCCTGCCTCGGGCATGGATGTGTGTGATGTCCTTAGGTTAGTTAGGTTTAAGTCCTATAGTGCTCAGAGCCATTTGAACCACTAGAATTTTTGAAGCTGGTGGTTCTAACCCCAACAGTATCTCTTTCCAGATTGCAAGTAGTACATGTGGCAAATTTCTTTCAATTCGTTCCAGGAGTTTAGAATCAGTTTTCTACCCATGACTTTTCCGTCATACACACATGTCAAATACAGTTCACGCATGTTTAACATATTTCATAAGTATTTGTACACGTATTTTACCTGTATGTCTAGCGAATTTTGTCCAGCAGTTTCATTTTCACGCTATCGGGGGCATAGATATTTTCTTCTTCTAGGGATGATGGGGTGGTGGGTGGCGGGGGGGGGGGGGCGAAGGGAAGAGGGCATTTCTGTTCAAGTAAAAGATGTTCAATCAGATCAATATTGCAGAATTCCAGCAGCTGAATTTTCGTAAGCTATTTCAGAGTTTAGAAATGGAACACACTAATAAATAATCTGGTATTATGGTGCTAGTCAGATGTCTTAGTGCCAGGTTGACACGTGTGAACAACATCGAGGGAACATTTTTATTAATCACACAAGCACGTAAAGTCTTAACCGGCAAATCAGAATTAAGAGACGCTACTCTCCCCCACCCCAGATAGCCATTCAATACAATACATAGCTTGTATGGACCTCAAGACACGTCCACTAAAAGAAAATACAGAAGAAAAGTTCCAAGAGAACTAGATGCATATCATCTCAAACTATACAAAATAATATTTATATCTGATGAAGAACTTCAGTTTGAAATATTGAAATTTCTTCCTGTAATTGAACTTAACTGTAGTAGGTACAGGCGTAATGTCTAAAGTGATATTTGAATATTTGTGCCGGAACAGTACCCGAACTCACATTTCTCGTCTTTAGCGAGCAGTCGCCTTACCGCTGAGCCAATCTGAGCGCGCTCCCCAGATCGACCTAAACAGGAATATGTCACACACCTATCTATTTCTTCTCATATAGTTTTGATTCATTTACACACCCTCACACATCTCGTGATACCCTTGTAGATTTTTAGAATCAAAAGAACGAAAAGTCATACATAACTATTGTTATTTTCGTTACAGGCCCGTCTTCGCCTTATATATAGGGTGAGTCACTAACTATTGCCACCAACAATAACTCCGAAAGTATGATAGGAGCTGAAACATTTGTGGGACAAAAGTTGCATGGGAAAACGGGGACCATAATACGACGTTAGTTTTTGTTGTTAGGTGGGGTCGCTTCAGAGATATGAAGGTCAACTTTACTTTTTTTAATGGTATGCTGTAGTTTGCTACTTATTTTCTGATAGCGGCTATCGAGACGAATCCAATGATGTGTAACAGTAACGTCTTTGAAGGTCAACGAAGGTCACGAAGGTGGCGTGAACGTCCATTTACAGAAGGTGTTCGAAGTGATGACCATTGGTATCAATGCAGTGCTGCAATCTTCTTATCATGGATTGAGTGGTATTCCTTATCACATCGACACTTATCGAAGCATATGCTCTGACAATTCTCTCTCGTATATCGTGCAGATAGTAAATATTCGCCGAATACTGCGTATCCATCTAACGTATCATTGACATGTAAACACCATTCGACGGTTTCGCAATACAACACTAATAGTAACGGTAAGAGTAGTATACTAGAGTCAAGCGAATGTGAATGATGTATTGCTTCGAAGAACAAGTCGACATGCTTCTCATTTATGGAGAATGCCAACGAAATTCAGTGACAGCTAGAGACTTATTCACTGAAAGATATCCTCAATGTATTCACCCTACAAGTCGTGCATTTAAATATGTGTATGATAAATTGAGAACAACTGGATCTTTAACGCATCGGAAACATATCCGGCAAAGGAGGGTTACTAGCGTGGAAACGGAAATTGGTACTCTTGCCACAGTGGTTCGAGATCCTTGTGTTAGTTCGTGTCAAATCGCAAGGGAATCTAGCATGAGCCAGAGTAGTGTTGTTCGTGCTCTGCATCGCCATAAATATCATCCTTACCATATCATTCTTCACCAAGTATTAACTGGTACGGATTGCGTGCGTCGCATTGAATTCTGCCGATGGGCCCAGCTTCAGATTCAGAGGGATGACACATTTATTCATATGATTTTATTTATTGACGAGGCTACATTCACGAACCGTGGAAATGTTAATTTTCATAACATGCATTATTGGGCAATTGAAAATCCATGTTGGTTGCGGTAAGTTGCTCACCAAAAACCGTGATGGTGAATGTATTGTGTGGGATCACCGAGGACAGAATTATAGGCCCCTATTTCATCGAAGGAAATTTGAATGGTAGGAAGTACACCAAATTCCTGTAAGAAACATTAGGCCTGTTATTGGAAGAAATACCTATTGGAACAAGGAATAGAAAGTGGTATCATAACAATGGGCGTCCGGCACATTTTTCGCTGATGGCTATAAATGAGTAGCAGAGACAATTCCCAAATCGTTGGATTGGACTCGGAGGAGATGTGTGGTGGCCGGCTAGTTCTCCAGACTTGAGCCTCTGGATTTTTTCGTGTGGGGATTCGAAATGACATTGTTTATAAAGACGTTCAACTACACCTGAAGATATGCGAGAGAGAACTGTCAGAGTATGTGCTTCGGTAAGTGTCGATGTGATAAGGAATACCACTCAATCCATGATAACATTGCAGCACTGCATTGAAGCCAATGGTCATCAGTTCGAACACTTTCTGTAAATGGACGCTGACGTCACCTTTGTAACCTTCGTTGACCTTCAAAGACCATATTGCTTCACATCATTGGATTCGTGTCGATAGCCGCTATCAGAAAATAAGTACCAAACTATAGCATCCTATTTAAAAAAACAAAGTTGACCTTCATATCTCTGAAGCTACCCCACCTAGCAACAATAAACCAACGTCATTTTATGGCTCCCTTTGTCGTATGCAACATTTCTCCTAGAAACTTTTCAGCTCCTGTCATATTTTCGGAGTTATTCTTGGTGGCAATAGTTAGTGAATCACCCTGTACATTTATATTTGATGACGAACTACAGTTCCAAATATTGAGATTTAGATCTAAAATTCAGGTTCGGTCGTAGGTGTAGATGTAATAACTAAAGTGTTTTCGGTACTACATCTACACCTATTACAGTTAAGATGAATTTCAGGAATAAATTTGAATTCCGTATTACCTGACTTTTCAAGTTTATTTGAGAATTTGACTATGAATAGTTTTTGAGCTGCGAGTCTCACAATTGCGTAGTTTTATCAAATTTCAATAACTCTGAAGCTTAAAAGACTCGGTAGCAGTTGTTTATGAAAGGTGCGATTTTGAGGTAGGTATTTACTTAACTTCCACTTTATATAGGATTTTCTCTGCCTCGTGATGGCTGGGTGTTGTGTGCTGTCCTTAGGTTAGTTAGGTTTAAGTAGTTCTAAGTTCTAGGGGACTTATGACCACAGCAGTTGAGTCCCATAGTGCTCAGAGCCATTTGAACCATTTTGAACCACTTTATATAACAGAAAATTGAGCCCCACGAACAATGCTAGGTTTCCTGCTTTCCGATCTGAATTGTAACAGCCCACATAGTATACGCAACCCAAAGGTCGCTCGTGTGATGGTAGACAATGTTTCCTTCCTGATCACTCGACAGAGTGGCACGCACAGGACGCACCAGAGCAGTTCGGTGGGTGTTCAAAACGGCTCGATGACGTGTCGGAATTGAACGGTCACAGATAAAAGTGAATGGAGATGACAGCAGTGCAGCAGAAAAATTCGGAAGCTTGTTGACGTTGACGTTAATCGGGACCGTCGCATGTTATGCGACAGTCCTGTTGTGGCTAGGAATCCCGCCTACTCGGTTCGCTAGACAAACAATCAAACAAGTTGTATTAATGAGTTTTATTACAAAGACAATTAGAGATACTTTACTTTGACAATCAACAAAAGTGCCGCAAGCAAAGAGCGACATACGAAATAATCAATCTTAGCAGTGCCTGCTGATCTCTGGCTCTGAGCACTATGGGACTTAACATCTATGGTCATCAGTCTGCTGATCTCTAACTGACAAAAGTCTTTCCTCAACTGCTGCTGTCACGTTGTCGTCCTGGAAAGGAGGTCGGTCAGCGTGCGATTGGCTGATCTCATCTCACAGCCTTCTCTGCTTTGTCGTTTCCCACTGGCTTGCCGGCGCTTGATTTTACGCCATAACAAGTTCATTTCAATTGCCTTCTCTCTCAGCACAGGACACTGGAATTGCATACAGCAGGACGACGGTTCAAACTCGTGTCTGGCCAACCAGATTTAGGTTTTCTCTAAATCGCTTAAGGCAAACGCCGAGATGGTTCCACCGAAAGGGCATGGCCGATTTCCTTCTCCGTCCTTCCCTTATCCAAGCTTGTGCTCCGTCTCTAATGACCTCACTGTTGACAGAACTTTCGACACTAATGTCCTCCTCCTCAGCATAGTTGATCAGGAAACGGGGCACTTTAAAAAAACATGGCACGCCTTGAATAAAGTGATAATTCAGTAGTCAGCCTGAGGACTGATGTTTCTGGATCATGTCTTAGGACTAAATATAAGAAACATCGTGCAAAATATTGATGACATCCATACCAAACGTATAATTCTACAGATGAATAACGACTTAAAATAATCGAAAGTAAAACAAAGGTAACAGCAAATAATAAACAACGACCCTCTAATGACATATCCAGTTCCTTCTTTCTCTTTGCGATTTGTCTACCACCTCCAATTGTATAATAGGTACTTAACGATGAATGGCTAATCAATTTAGTCTTCTCTGAAAGGATAAAATACAATTATCAACTTAGTTCAACTGATACAGCGGCATACATTATTTATTTTTCTAGCTTACGAATAATAATAAGTGATAATCTACTTATTGATATATGACTTAATTTGAGACAGCAAATTTCAAAACATGTCTGTCCTGTTTAATTCCACAGGTATATCTTGATTCTTGCCAAACCTGTGGATGACCTCCTTGCTGTGGCTTTAGTTACAGGAAGCTATGGACACGGTCCTCAGGTGTATGCTTACAGGTAATACAGTTTAATACAGTTATTAAACACCTCCCTGTTCAGCAGCAGCATCTCATCAAATGAACACACTGCTAGACCGTTCCAGCATAAACATTTATCTGCATGAGTCGTGAAATGCAACTCCAACCTATCCCACTGCATCACCATTGCTTGCTGAAAAATATTCATCTTCTTATGCTCCTTCATTGTCAGTGCTTTCGAAACCTCATGTAGGGAGCATGGACACAGTCCTTGGCTGCATACTTACGGATAACATAGTTATTAATTTCATCCAGCGCCATCTGGTGAGGGTATCATGAACTAGATCGTAAGGGATGTCATTACACACCAACAGCTCAACATGCACTGAATGTTTACTGGCAATTTCTGGGATGTGGAAGGATGGGGAGCGGGTGGTAGAAAGTGGGGGTGGTTGTAAGACTGTTTAGTGCGTCCTCTGGTGGCAGTATTGGCGATTAGGAAAGTCCATCCTAAAACTTCAAGGCAAACGTACACAAGCATGAACAGAAAAGGGGGGGGGGGCAAAGGACGGCTGGAAGTTAGGAGGAATAGTGGACTGTGGAGGACAATCCACCAGCAGAATAACACTCCAAGAACACATTTACTACCAAACTAAATAAATAAATAACTTACATCCTTCCCCTGCTGCAGCTCAGACTAAGGTTTTTCCTGCCAATTTACAAGTGGGCGGAGGGCGGTGGCTTGTGTCATAGGAGCGGAAGGAAGAGCGAAGGGAGTCAGTTAAGTGGAGGTAGCCCAATTGACCTACCTT
The DNA here is from genome assembly GCF_023898315.1 of Schistocerca nitens. NCBI lineage: Eukaryota > Metazoa > Arthropoda > Insecta > Orthoptera > Acrididae > Schistocerca > Schistocerca nitens. The sequence continues at coordinate 238,250,599 of NC_064616.1, read as the reverse complement.
CCACAAAAATAGTTCCCACCATTTGCGCTGGATGGACAGGTGTGTGACACCACAGGAGTGGAGGTAACACAGTGCCATTTTGAATAAATTATTTATGCCAGAAATTGCGTTGTCTCACTACTTACATCCTCTTCCAAGACAAAGAGGGCGGCTTGTCTGTGGAGCACCACAGTCAACTCTACTAGCTGCAAACATGCTACTTTCTCTCAGCGAGTGTTCAAGTCAGATGAATATGGTACATAGGGCCATATTAGTCATACGAATATGGTACGTAGGGCCGTGTTTAGGATGTGTGACACACGTATGCAGTTATGTGTTTACTATCGTCCCCACCCCTCCCCCGACCCTAAGTATCAGCATTGCTATTTATTTACAGACTATCAACAATTATGTGTAATAACTTCATTTCTAAATTACTGAAGTTTTAAGTAATATATAAAACAAAGCAGATGTACCAGTTAAAAAATTAAAAATAAGGAAATAACTACTACATTCAATAGCCCATTTTACTGAAAATTACCATAGGAACATCAAACCTGGACACAACGTCTGGTAAAAATACAAAGAAAACCATTACAGATTAATACCCCATATCAAAATTATTTCACTTAATGTGAAATTTAGTCACTCCCAAATACGTGATACAATACCATTTAATTGACCTTTTCCAAAATGTAGCGAACTTAAAGAAATGACTTCCTTCTCACTTCTGTATTTGCGAATTTGTTTATCACTTTCTGAAAATCTGGACTGTCATGCCTAATTCTGTTGTTAGTATGCCAAGACTTATGATTTATTTATTTTGACTATCTGTTGTCCATGGGCAGTTCTTAGTCCGTTCTAAAACAGGAAAGGACCTTTCAGCTGAACAGTTTGTTGCTGGTGTACAGCTGTAATTCTTGAGTGCTCGGTACACATTTCGACAGACATCACCAATTTTTATTTATTTATCTTTTTGAAACCATCATTGTATGAGAAATGGAAGGAAGGACATCTTGTCACCAGCTTCTATCTTCATAGACAACTGATAGCTTTTAAAATGTATACATTCTTCACCAATTTTGTTCTCTGTGTCAGAACTATAGATGGCTCTAAGTTTCTCTGCAGCATCACAAATCTGAACAGCTTGTAATTCGTGATATTTGGAGAACTGAAAATCTTAAGTTATATTCTTTTTCGATATTAAATTCCTTCTGTAACTCATTCCGAAAAATTTGCACAGTCTTAGAACACAACATTTTCATTCTTCTCCAGATCTCAAAACAATCTGATAGTGCTTGTTCTTCAGGGCATTTGCGTTCGCCTTGTGAGTCAGATGATTCATCCAAGAATTTCTTGCAGTTAACTTGATGTTTCCTTTCTTGATTGTCAGCAGCTGAAGGAGATGGATATGATTCCGAATTCCTGATCTTAAGTTTATTTTCAGCTGAATTCTCGTGAATTGAAAAAGATGTGTAAAGCTCACTTAAAACCATTGAAAAAGAGTCATACATTTCAACAGTGTTTTCATTGCTTCATTAAACTGTTGCAGAATACAATCCCACACTGATATTATGAAAGCTACCTCAGTACTGCTACATTTTCTAAGAAGACCTACAGCTTCACGTTTACCACTATCGTTTTCTGAAATTATTCTTAATGCAGAAAACACAAATATCCACTCTGCATTCAAACTCCTACAAGCATACTCAAGTGCACACCATCGTGTTGTCCACAATGACTTGAGTGCCATACTTGCAGAATCACAAAATGTTTCCAAGATGTTCCATCTGCCTGTAGAATCTGCAAAGTAACTGTACAAACCTTGAATTAACTCAAAAAATCGTATTGCAGCTGTGCAGCTTTGTGCAGCCGTGAGCCAACTAGATTCAGCGAGTGATCCGAACACGGAATGAGAAAAATTAAAGAGTTTCGCTCTTGAGTCTTGCTTCAAGCTTGAATATGCACCAGACATTACTGCGTTATCGTATGACTGAAAGCTAAAATTTTCAAATTTCGGTCCATGTTCTTCTCAAGAATTAAAACTGCCCCAGAAAGCTTCTCTCCAGTGTGACCTGCATTTTCTATGAAATACAGGAATCTTCCAGTTGAGAGCTGGTACTCATTTACGTATGTAATTATTATACTTGAGTAGTCTTTATGGGATATATCTGGTGTAAGACAGAAAAATATTTACAAGAAATAACTTCATTACATATTTTTTGGGTTATTGACCTCCCCATAAGTCGTATTATATCTTCATAAGTTGCTGGTGACACTTATGAAGTAAATCCTTTTCCAGGGCTAACAAGCCTTGCTATATGGTCAGCCAAAAAGAACCATACTTCGCAATTAATTTCTGGCACATCATGAAATTTCCATTTTTCATAGAACCAAATACCTCTTTGTCTCCACGAAATGCTAAACCGTTAAGATACTAGCTTCTTAACTAAAGAAGCAACTCATTTTAGCACATTACTCCAATTCATTCTCATGCTGAATGGACAACTGTTTGTCATGTTCTATTCATCTTGTTTCCTCGGTCTTTCAATTTTATCAGGCAGTCTTTGTGGGACGTAAAATTTCCATGTTCAGCTATTCGTATTTCAGCATGGCTCCAATCACTGAAACCAGATGTTGCCAATGGCGATTCACCACCAAATAATTTACAACATGTACCGAACAACGATACTTGGCTTGGAAAATATACAGGATATTCACGGTTGATAATTTTCTCATTCATCAAAACCCTCTGAAACAATTTTTTGTTGCAGGATCGCTGAGATTCTTCGACGTTTCATTATGAGGATAAAAAAATAAGCATTTTTGTTTTGATTAACACAATTTTAAACAAATAATCTAGCGTCTGGTCATTGTTTTCCCAGTATAAATGTGTCAATACTGAAAACCTGGAAATTCTCTGCTTTAGGTTGTGAGAATTCTTGCATTTCTTCCGGAGCTCCGAAAGTTAGAGCTTCTGCATTCTGTTTGCCCTTTAGAACTCTAATTTAGCCTACAGTTAGAGAGCTACACTCTTCATTGTCACTGTCTTGAACTGCAGCTTCACCTAAAAGTTCATAGGCACGCAGATCACTTTCACTTTTACCACTGAAATATGATTCCAGTCGCGGATTTTATGTAAATGTTTACTATCCCACTGTGTTTTTACTTCATCTTTATTTCGATACGCAGCATCGTTTAATCTAGATCGTCTGTGCTTACCACTATCTTGAACTGAAGAAACAAATATGCGATGTAGAGTGTTAAAACTGAACATACAGTAGACTCCCGACTATCCGGTCTAATGTGGCGGAAGTTCAAGCTGGACAACAAAAAAACCGGAATGGCCGGAGTTTTATGAATTCTCTCTTTCGACTCCAGCAGTACCGTTAAAAACTCCCTTTTCTTACCAAGACCCAATTTTATTATCATTTTCCGACTTCTATAATCATTACATTTTTTTCTTTCATTATCCATTTTGGGCTCTTTAACTGAAACAAAAATGAGCGCAAAAAACAACAATTTAACAACTCCCGCACTTGGGCTGTCTGATATGCAGCTGAAGAAACAAAAAACACAGGTTTATCAGGAAAGCTGCTCTCTGCGTGTGTTCATTATTGTTTGTGAGCTCTTCTAAGTTTGGTTTTTGGAGAGCGGCTCCCGAAATTTATTCAGTGTTATAATTGTGACCCCAGATGTGTTAGAAGCATAAGAGGTGAATAAAACATTTTGAAAGACCAGACAGCATTGTAGCCGGCGCCTGATTGCTAAAGCTTTGGAAAAGTACAGTATGCCCATTAAATATTATAATATTACGGAGAAGTATTACTGCGATATTAATTTAGTAGCACGGATAGTCCAAAGGGTGGATAGTCACGAGCTGGATAGTCGAGAGTCCACTGTACACCGAGCGAGGTGGAGCAGCAGTTAGCACTCTGGACTCGCATTCTGGTGGACGACGGTTCAAAACCTACGTCTGGCCATCCTGATTTAGGTTTTCCGTGATTTCCCTAAATTGATCCAGGCAAATGTCGAGATGGTTCCATTGAAAGGGCGCAGCCCAATTCGTTCTCCATCCTTCTCTAATCCATTGGACCGATGACCTCGTTGTATGGTCCCCTCCTCCGAATGAACCTACTACTGTACTTTGATTATATCAAATACAACAGAAAGAACTTCACTATGACCAGTTAGTACTCGAATGAATTAGCTTAGTTTTAAGTTTAGAGGCAGGACAGTCTTGCATTGGCGCTCCGTCAAATGTGACAGCAGGGTATCATGTTGTTTTACTCACAGTACTCGCTACCTATCGTTACGCGGTCTGCAGTCAGCTGTGTGGTTCGAGTCCTGTTGTAGGCTACTTTACTTTTCGTTGTGTTTCTGTGCCTTATTATACAGTACTGTCAACCCTGGGTACGTATTATGGTGTTTTACTGTCTTCCAAACACGAATTCACTTATGCGTTTAGTGTTTTGCGCTGTTTGTACTTAAAATGGTGTAGTACATTTACATTTTCTCTCTTCCAGTACTTGTTACCAATGGAAGCCTACAACTCGACAAGTGAAATGGCGGATATGATATTCTGCTACGGTTTAGCAAATTGACTTAGCCTGAGAGCCCGTGTCCTCTACTTCTTGAACAATTGCAGTGCCCATTTATCTACAGGACGTTCAGGCCATAAGGCCACAGGATCATCATTTCAGACGGCGGTTCTGTCAGTGGCTGTTGGAGAAGTGTATAGCAGATCCACTTTTCACATTCAAGATTTTATTTACCAATGAGGCAGGTTCCCAAGGCATGATGTGAATTTTCATAGCATGTATGGGTACATGTAAATCCCAAGCAATTCAGGAAACAGGGCATCAACACCGCTCTCAATCAACGAGTGGGTACGCGTACTTGGTGATACATTAATAGGGAAATACGTCCCACCACAAAGGTTAACTTTCTCATTAATGTGTTGCCTACCTTGCTGGAGGCTGTGCCATTGCAGCAAAGCATACATATGTAGTTCATGCATGATGGTGCCCCAGCACACTTTCGTCATAGTGTGCGCGAAGATCTGACCCCAGACGTATCAGGCCTGCTGGATTGGTCGAGAAGGAGGGGGGCGTGAAGGAGGGGCGGGGGGGGGGAAGAGGGGAAGCACACCTGGGCCTGCTCATTCCCAAGCCCCAACCCCCTACACTTACGGTTATGAGGACACTTGCAGGATTTGGTCTACATCACGCCACTCGACCACATGCGGACAGCACACGGTCGCGTCTTCAATGTGTGCCAGTAAGTACAACACCACCCGGGTATACTTCAAAGGATATGTCATTCCTTACGTAGAAGGGCTGAGGAGTCCATTGTCATGAATGGACACCACATTGAACACCTCCTGCACACACGTGTTTATCACATAAAGTATGCATTTCTGTACCCATGTTTACTGGAATTATCTTAGGAAGTATGCATTTTCAGAGCTATTTTTATTGGAATTAGTTTTCTTACTTCGATAAGTACTTCCACCTCTAAAAGTACTCGACACTTTCTTCTAAACACCCTGTATATATGCAAGCAAAATTTAATTTTTTATGTTCATGCCGCCATAATGGCACACTTGCCTGCAGTTAACTTTATAGAAAATCACAAGCTACTAGCTGCAGGCAACGGCGGTGTAGCGCGGGCGCCTCCTGTTTGACAGGGATGATGTCATAGCAGCCTTAATGCACCCGTACGTGGGAGATGTTATACATGTGGACTAGTAGCAGTAGTAAAATACGAGTTTAATGAAAGATACAAATATTTGTCAATACTTTGCCAATAAATTATTGAATGGCTGAATTCTGATACAATGCACAAAAAAAAACTGAACTAAACTCCGTCCGAACAGGCCTTGGAAGTCCCAACGGTTCCGACCGGCCACCGTGTCATCCTCAGCCCACATGCGTCACTGCAGATATGGAGGGGCGCGTAGTCAGCACACCGCTCTCCTGGTCGTATGTCAGTTTACGAGACCAGAGCCGCTACTTCTCAATCAAGTAGCTCATCAGTTTGCCTGACAAGGGCTAAGTGCACCCCGCTTCTCAACAGCACTTGGCGGACCGAATGGCCATGCATCCAAGTGCTAGCCCAGCCCGACAGCTGTGTTACCACTGACACCAAAACTGCACTTAAATTATTTTTTTCCGGTGCAAAGTTTTACCGCCCCAGTAATTTGTCGCCCTGTGCACCTGCACAGGTTCCACCTGCCTAAATATGGCACTCTCAATAACTACCTGTGAAACATCCCCTTAGAAAAATTTTTTAAATGACAGTGCTGTAAAACCTCTACGTTATTTGATTTTCAAACATCTACGCAGAACTGAACGTACTCAGACATTTCTCTCTTTACTTATTCTGATCAACACTAAACTGACACACAATATTTATAGCGCAATGCAATCTGACCTTCAACAATCCCTACAAAAGAATTGCTCTGACTAACAATAACCTATAACTTTCATGAATCACTTACCTCACAAAAATCTTCGTTACTCGAACTACTTTAATACAGTGAGCGCCAATACTGCCAGCTAAATAAAGGATTCTAACTACTGAGGGCACTAACTAGTGATAGGCATAGTTAGCAAATGAAAGATTTTGATAGAGAGCAAACAATGTATTTACCTTAATAATATTCAAAAGTCGTCATATATATATATATATATATATATATATATATATATATATATATATATCAGTTCATGATATCCAATATTACAAATTTACTCTTTCTGATGGACACACGTCCAGATCGTCCGCTCTCAAAATTCTGCCATCTCTCTCCCCACATCCACCACTGCTGGTGGCTCACCTCCAACTGCAGAATGCTACATGCTTTTCACATGCAACTGCCCAACACTAGCATATCGAATATTCCAACAGTGCCAACCAGCCACAGACTGCACACAGCACAGCCAGTGATTTTCATACAGAGTGCTACGTGACGTTACCAACATAAAAACCTAAACAGCCTACTTAGATAGCCCCCATGCTCCCCACAAAAAATTTTACAAATTCTTTTGGGCATTGGCTAATACATATTTGTTAAAAAAATTATATTAACGCTAACAAATATATCAAATGCAAACACTTATCGATACAATGTTGGTCAAAAGCTAAAATTTTCTCTCATTCCATAAAAACATTCCTGATCATTCACACAGCATTAATTGCAGTTTTTTTTCCTCAAAGTCTGAGCAGTAAAAGAAGATGCACATGTAAGTAGTGGATTTACATGCAGTCTTGAAGAAGTAGTGTTATCCTTCCAACGGAAAGACAATGCTGACTCTTGACATGCAGAATGGTAATGGGCCACAACAGAGCAAACCCACAGCAGAGTCACACGAAGTTTTGAAGAATATTGGTAGGTAGGTCATCACAGAGCAGACCCACGGTAGTCCTGGTAGAGAGTATGGTATTGGTGGGCCATCAAAGGTGCAGACACACTGCAATCCTTGTAGAGAGTGCCAGCAGCCATCTGTTGCGACTGTGCAGGTGCACAATCACCATCGAAGAGTTTTGCGGGCAATATAGCAAGTCCATAAACCACCACTTGTACACTCACAAAGCTTTTGGAATTGTCCTTAGAACCAGCAATGCTGTTAACCAGTCGCTTGCTGAATAATTAACACACATGCAAACAGTAACAGTCCCAACTTCTCACATATTGTGCATATACTATGACCAACAGAGACGTGTGCATTGAAATGAAACTTAATTTGAAGAACTGGTGTCTATACAAATATAAAATTACAACATAAAAATACAATTACAAAGGTACAAAATACATAATTAAATAACATAATAATACAGATAACGTTTGTAGTAATACAGGCTTTACAAAAGAATAGAAATAAGCATATACATCAATGTTACAGGAATTATGACATAAGTAAATAAATTAAAAAATGAGAGTAGTTTTCAAAACACTAATTTCACACATGAGCATTGAAACAGAACAGAATTAATACTGTCTAAGCATCTTTACAAAGTAAATAATATAGTATTAGAAAAATTCTACAACATAACTCTTATCAGACAGGAAGAACAAAAATACACAAGGGTTCACAAACACATAGCAGAATAACACAAAAGGAAAGGACATCTCCCTGAGTTCATCATTATTCCCAAAAAGTCCTATCTATACCTGTTGTCCCTAAACCCTACTGTTTGGTTCATATCCTCTTTTAAAATAATTATTTATCATTGTACAACACTCATTTTGGCCCAAGTCTTTTTCATATAACTTCTCAATGCATTTCTTCCATTTCATCACAACTCATTCTCTTATATAGCCTACCCCATCTTAGGCTCACTTAAATCTACTGAGCTCAGATATATATACTAAGGGATGAGGCAATGCAGCAGCACATAACAAACAGCAATGACAAAAAAAATGCAGATTGGCAAAGCGAGCAGCAGCATATCTAAATTAGCAAAGCAAATGCAACATTGCAACTAATATGAGCCAACGTGCTGCAACAAGAAACATAAATCAGTAATAAAACTGGCTTAACAAAGCAATACAAAGTGAAGTTCAGTAGCACTATGCCTGCCAAACAGCAGCATCAAATGGAGTAACTTATACCTAAATATGACAGAGCTCAAGCAAAAAAAAATAGTACACTAAAGACAACATTGGAGATAAGGGAAATGTCTATTTACATCTTCATGTCTATGTCATTAATGTGGTGCACCACAGCAACTTATTCTACAAAAGAAAATTACCAAGTACTTGAAAAGAAAATTATCTGTGCAGTTACTGTTATTAGTCCCTTCTTATTGTTCTTTCCTTTCCAAGTGCTCTTTTTCGAAGAATGTGGATCATAAAATTATTATTTAATAGATCTGTTGACAGAAAGTGTTCAAATTAGCAAATGCATTTAATTTTATTTTATAAAACCAATGCTGCAACACGGCTGGAACCCAGATATCAAATGAAATAAGTAACTATGTACATCAGGTGTGCAGATGTAAGAATATTTCCCATCAATTCATAAGCATTTTAGTAAGTAGCACAAAGTATGAGCTCCACAGTATAATCATATGTTTCCAAGTAAAAGCGTGTCATATTTGCGATGCTTCCTACAAAGGAATGTCAATAGCGAGGTTAATGGCCACATTTTTTGTTGTGCCTCTGAAAGGCTCCACTTTTCTCCAGGTGACTGTCGCATAGCTGGGCGCTTCCAGTGCATTACGTCAAGGTCACTTAGCTTTCTTACCGAAATATTTACATTAGATTCTTCTACAGTGACATCTCACATAAAAAAAAATTTCAAAGGTCGAAGAATTACAGTAGAAATGCGTAGGAACGAAATCTCATGAATAGCAGTGTTGTGATACATTCATGCATGGACAAACATGTCATAACTCTTAAAGTATTATTCTTGGTTTCCAACATCGTTTTTCACAAACCAGAGTACCTAACTTCTACTCATCATTTATATACATATACACATGTAATCACATTCCTCATATAGCATCAGCTTATTGATCATAAACATACCTCAACAGCATAATACACATCATCATCATCATCATAATAACATCATAACACCTCAGTCAAATCTCAATACGTCTTAGCTTTCTGCAATAATTTCAAATCCTACAAAAAATTCTCTGCTGATTTCAATAGTGTCATCTACCTGAAACATACTTTAAAAATCATGATCCCATACCAAATACACCATTCCAAGCTCTCATAGTATCACAATGGTTCCGAAAAAATATGAACAGTTCACAAAGTAAAGGCAAAATACAATTTTATAAATGTGAAGTTATCCAACTGTGTCACCGACATAGTAAAAAAAAGTTTGTCTCTCTCAGTTAAATGATCAGATAGCTGTGTAATTTTGTGTTAGAGAAATATGGTACCGATGTGTAAAGTTGTATAAGCAAATACCGTATTAGCTAGGGCTCCTAGCGCTTGCCGCACACTTAGTGCACAAAGTAGGAGTGTACCCCCTGAGGATTAATGTAATTATACCCTCAGGTGTTACAGATTACAGCAATGGAATGAAATGTATCACAGAAAACCTTTGTATCTTTGTAATTCAAGAATCTTTAAAAAATAGATGTTTTAAGTAGAAAATTAATCACTCAAATACGTGTACTGTAGCGCTAAACGGTGTCTCTTGTTGTAAGATAATCTCTGTCATTACTTAAGGGTAAAAAATGTGCCATGTGTCGTAATTATCGTCGTCCGTAAGTGAAGTTCTGTAGAAGTCAATGTACTCTCCTCATAATAAACAAACGTGAAATGCTATGCATATAGATATCGTAGTTATTACGTACATTACCGTGATCAAGAAAGTACTATACTTTAGCGTATTGTTGTGCTATGGAATAGGCTGTCTCATTGTAGCTATACCACAAAAGTTACTAAAACGTGTTTTACTTTCCAGAAGAATTCAGATAAACTGTGCTGATATGAAACAGATACAGCGCAGAAGCAATCATATAAATTGTGTCACTCATTAGTAGCGTCGTGATATAATCGTCAAATAAACTAACCACTGTGTTATCTGGTATCTCTCAGAACGTACTTTAAATCCAGATTGTATTTTCAAGTAAACCAAAATGTGGCAGTAAAATCTCATTAGCAGTACCAGTACATGTCCTAAGTATGTAAGCCTTATAGTCGTTACGTAATCGTGCAACGAACAAGGAAGAATGTACACACAATAACACCGTGTCGTCTGTTCACTACAAAAATGCATTCGTAATTACTGGCTAAATAAGTTCCCTAGGTTCTTGACTGGATAGTTAACTTTAAAACATAGTTGCATGTTAACCGTTTCTATGTGTGACAAAGCGTACTAGTAACGTGAAGTGAAAGATTTTATGGCAAAGACTAAGTTAGAAAGCAGATTATCTCTCAATAAACGGTTTTACATGTGAAATGTTGTGCAATCCTTTACTTTTCCTAGTGCGCAGAGTTTCAACTTCAATGCAATTATCATGTGGTATACATCGTTAAAGAATGCTCAAATTTTTCTCAAGGTTAGTGTCTATGTTATTTTTCTCTGAGCCAGCTGGCGCACGTGGTTGCCTGCGGTGCGAGTCATTGTCTGTTACCCTTGTTGTCGCGCGTCATTACTGGGATTTTGAGGTCTAACTTCTACAAATTCACATTGTCGAGAGGGCCCTGCCCTGTTTGAAACCCGCCAGTTCTGATTAAATTCTGGTCTGTTGTTAAGATTATATCGACTGTCGTCATGTCGGTAGTTTCTGCAATTTTTTTCTTGTCGGTCACGTAGTGGAGAATTTCTCCGTGAGTCGTAACTGCGTGGTGGCCCATTGCGTCTGAAGTTATTCTGTCTCCCTTAATGATAATTATGTTGTTTCCCATATTGCCTGTTTCTCTGAGTGTCTCTGCCATAGTAATTACCGCGGAGAGATGATCTTTCCCTGTAATTATTGCTACTCTGCCAATGGTTGTCATACGGGTTGTGTCTGATTTGGTCACGATTTGCGTTGTAAGGATAGCCTTGTCGCATACAGTTATTATTTCTGTTATCGCGGAATTGCGACGGATGTGACCTGTAATTGTTGTGTTCCAGTTTTCGTGTCCAGCGATTGTCAGCGTCAATTTCCAATTCTTGTAATAGTCCCTGAAAAGCTTCGATGTCATCTTTGCAACGTCCTGCCAAATTAATATGTCGGAAATGTTCAGGCAATTTGATTAAGCAAATGCGAATAAGTTCTGAGGGGCTGTATGGGTTTGACAGATACTGATTCTTGTGCACAATGTCTTCAAAATATTTCACGAGACTGGAAAATTCAGATTGTTCGAAATGTTTCATCATTATGATGCTATGTTTTACGTGATCTTGAATAGCTTGATCCCAATATGCTGAGAGGAAGGCATGATAAAATTCTTCTTCACTGTGACAATCGTGAATGACCGATTGCATTCTTAGAGCTGGCTCATTCTCTAAGTAGCCACACATAAATTCTGACCTGTGCTCTAATGACCAGTTGGGAGGAAACAATGAGAGAATTGACGAAGCCATGCTTGTGGATGAATGTCGTTGCCAGAATTCTTAAACGATTTGAATTTACGTGTAGTAATGAACAGCTTACAGTCAAAATCATCATGTCGGCGAGTCGCATATCGGTCACTGTTACTTCGGTTCGGCGGTTCCATCTCAAATTTCGGTGCACTTTGCCAATTTCTTTCATAATTTCCGAACTGCCCTGTGTTATTATTTTGTGGCTGTTCCGTATTTCCATGTCCCTCTTCCCTTATTGGAGCGCGAGTGTCCTTTGAAATATGTAATTCTTGTATTACCTGTGTCAACTGATCTTGTACTTCCCGGATTTCTCTTTTGTACTGTGTATTGATTTGATTTTGATTTTCTTTGAATTTTTTAATTTGTTCATACTCTTCTGTGTCAGTGAAGGCAACCGGTCTTGTGTCATTCAGGTCATCATCTACCTTTGTAGATAAGTTAGTGAACTGATCCGAAAGTTCGGCTATTTTCTCCGATAGTGAACTGATTTCCTCAGTGTGTTTTTCTGAACCAAGTTTCAGAGTGCCCATTTGTGTTGAAAGCGCATCTACCATGTCCTTTATGTTTCTTTGAGTTTTTCAAGTTGCGTAACCGAATCGGTAGATGCAACTGAGTCAGTTTTATATTACAAGGTGTCGTGATTTTAATGAACAATAGTTTGCAGTTCTTTTATGGCTGCTTCGTGATTCTGTAATGCATATCCATGACGCGAAAAAATAGGTTAGAAATGCTCACAAATATGTGTTTTTACGTCATTACAGACTTTTTGACATTTCTATTGGATTTTAAGTAACTCAGCACTGAAACATACTCGTGTTTGTGCAAGCGTGGTGTCTAACTTTTGAAGATTTTGTTCCAATGTGTCTAGCTTTCGAAGGTTTTGTTCCATTGTGTCTAACTTTTGAAGCTTTACTTGCATTTGTTGCATTATTTGTAATAACAATGCACTGGTGTCTGAAACATGTTCCTCAATGCTCTTCGGCAGTGCATTTGAACCGGCAATATTCGCATTTTGAAAAGCAGAAAATTTGTCTTGATTTATTTGAGAAAACTGTGAGGACGCAAAACCTGAATTTACAGTATTTGCAAGATTGTGTCCTGTCATTTCCGATTCCTGAGGCGAGCTATTGCCGACCGATCGATCGATAATGCTTCCCTGTTCACTAATTGTTTCACTGTCTACACCATTATTTGCCGCCTGGTCCATTTCCCTATACACAGTTATCAAATTACACTCCTGGAAATGGAAAAAAGAACACATTGACACCGGTGTGTCAGACCCACCATACTTGCTCCGGACACTGCGAGAGGGCTGTACAAGCAATGATCACACGCACGGCACAGCGGACACACCAGGAACCGCGGTGTTGGCCGTCGAATGGCGCTAGCTGCGCAGCATTTGTGCACCGCCGCCGTCAGTGTCAGCCAGTTTGCCGTGGCATACGGAGCTCCATCGCAGTCTTTAACACTGGTAGCATGCCGCGACAGCGTGGACGTGAACCGTATGTGCAGTTGACGGACTTTGAGCGAGGGCGTATAGTGGGCATGCGGGAGGCCGGGTGGACGTACCGCCGAATTGCTCAACACGTGGGGCGTGAGGTCTCCACAGTACATCGATGTTGTCGCCAGTGGTCGGCGGAAGGTGCACGTGCCCGTCGACCTGGGACCGGACCGCAGCAACGCACGGGTGCACGCCAAGACCGTAGGATCCTACGCAGTGCCGTAGGGGACCGCACCGCCACTTCCCAGCAAATTAGGGACACTGTTGCTCCTGGGGTATCGGCGAGGACCATTCGCAACCGTCTCCAAGAAGCTGGGCTACGGTCCCGCACACCGTTAGGCCGTCTTCCGCTCACGCCCCAACATCGTGCAGCCCGCCTCCAGTGGTGTCGCGACAGGCGTGAATGGAGGGACGAATGGAGACGTGTCGTCTTCAGCGATGAGAGTCGCTTCTGCCTTGGTGCCAATGATGGTCGTATGCGTGTTTGGCGTCGTGCAGGTGAGCGCCACAATCAGGACTGCATACGACCGAGGCACACAGGGCCAACACCCGGCATCATGGTGTGGGGAGCGATCTCCTACACTGGCCGTACACCACTGGTGATCGTCGAGGGGACACTGAATAGTGCACGGTACATCCAAACCGTCATCGAACCCATCGTTCTACCATTCCTAGACCGGCAAGGGAACTTGCTGTTCCAACAGGACAATGCACGTCCGCATGTATCCCGTGCCACCCAACGTGATCTAGAAGGTGTAAGTCAACTACCCTGGCCAGCAAGATCTCCGGATCTGTCCCCCATTGAGCATGTTTGGGACTGGATGAAGTGTCGTCTCACGCGGTCTGCACGTCCAGCACGAACGCTGGTCCAACTGAGGCGCCAGGTGGAAATGGCATGGCAAGCCGTTACACAGGACTACATCCAGCATCTCTACGATCGTCTCCATGGGAGAATAGCAGCCTGCATTGCTGCGAAAGGTGGATATACACTGTACTAGTGCCGACATTGTGCATGCTCTGTTGCCCGTGTCTATGTGCCTGTGGTTCTGTCAGTGTGATCATGTGATGTATCTGACCCCAGGAATGTGTCAATAAAGTTTCCCCTTCCTGGGACAATGAATTCACGGTGTTCTTATTTCAATTTCCAGGAGTGTACTATGTTGAACATTAGTTACTTCATTACACGGTGGCGCTAACACACTTTCTTTGTCTTCACTGTCATTGCTCACTTTACTTTGGAGCCTAGTATTACGTTTTCACATGCGATAATTATCACAATATTTCACACGATAACACAGAAAAGCACAATTTGAAGAGTAAAATAAGAGAACACATTAACATAGCACTGATAATAATATCTAGTTAATTGCAAGCGCAGATGCGAAATACTTGATGCAAATCTACAAGCACGTCACAACTGTTTTACAGTACAACAGTGCAAAACTACAACTACAAAGAAGATTCTCTGTACAATTACGCGCAATAAACAATACCTACACTAATTACATAAACTACAAGAGAAAATCAGAAGATTCCAGTGAGGTATCCTCGGCTAAGGGACGACATATGAAACATCCCCTTAGAAAATTTTTATAAATGACAGTGTTGGAAAACCTCTACGTTATTTTATTTCAAACAGCTGGGCAGAACTGAACGTACTCAAACATTTCTCTCTTTACTTATTCTGACGAGCACTAAACCGGCACGCAATACTTTTAGCGCAACGCAATCTGACTTTCAATAATCCCTACAAAAGAATGGCCCTGACTAACAATAACGTATACCTTTCATGAATCAGTTACCTCACAAAAATCTTCGTTACTCGAACTACTTTAATACAGCGAGCGCCAATACTGCCAGCTAAATGAAAGTTTCTAACTACTGAAGGCACTAACTACTGATAGGCATAGTTAGCAAATGCAAGATTTTGATAGAGAACAAACAATGTATTTACCTTAATAATATTCAAAAGTCATCATATATATATCTCTCAGTTCATGATATCCAATATTACAAATTTACATTTTCTGATGGACACACGTCCAGATCGTCCGCTCTCAAAATTCTGCCATCGCTCTCCCCACATCCACCACTGCTGGCGGCTCACCTCCAACTGCACAACGTTACGCGCTGTTCACATCCAACTGCCCAACACTACAATAGTGAATATTCCAACAATGCCAACAGGCCACAGACTGCACACAGCACAGCCAGTGATTTTCATACAGAGCGCTACGTGACGTTACCAACATAAAAACCTAAACAGCCTACTTACACCAGCCATCACCTGAAGTCATACCCGAAGCTCCCGTACACCATAACGCCTTAAGTAACACAGATGTGCTTCTCCAAAACATTAGAAGAATGGTAAATCTTTCCGGTCGCCACAGAACTCGCCGATGACTGTCATACGCGATTCGTGGTTGAAGACATGCGACACCATTCATCAGTAGTCCTTGCTTCCCAGTCACGGTACCACTTCATGCGTCGTCGTTTGTGTTGAGATATTAAAGATAGCAGGGATCCAATAGTCCAGTTGCTTTCAGTCTCCGACTAGTGATGCAGGATGACACAGAATATTGCAGAGAATCCATAACCTGATCTCGAATGGCAGAAGTGGATGCGCCGGGTCTACGACGTTCTTAATGCACAATTCGGATATTCTCCCTCGTGGCGGTCAGACTTCGTCGGCTGGAATCTTGACGACGAGGATGCTTGCCCTCACATTCCTGTGCGGTCCAACATCGGACCACTGTCGCACCCGAATGCCCCACAAATCTGGATTCTGTACTGTTCGACCAGCCAGCCAAACGGATACCCACTCGGATGCTACTTTCAAATTCTGACAGCTGCTGTAACACTCTCTTACACGAATAAACGGCATCTCCGTGTCCTTCATAGTAATATCTCAAAACATGATACAGTTCACGCTCCTTATACAGGGTGATTCACGGAGATAAGTAAATATTTTAAAACATTAGTCTACAAGTAAAACTAAACAGAAAAGTTCATAAAAACATAGGTCCGCAAATGTTTAGTTACGGAATTACGGCTAATAAAAGGTTTTGACTGAATCTAATAAAACATGTCCCAGACGTGTAGCTGCAGTTGTTTTCCAGAACATCCAGAGAAGCAAAGATTATTATACACTAGGTGATCAAAAATATCCGGACACCTGGGAGAATATGACTTCCAAATTCGTGGCACCCTCCATCGGTAATGCTGGAATTCAATATGGTGTTGGTCCCTCCTTAGCCGTGATGACAGCTTGCACTCTCGCAGTCATACGTTACATCAGGTGCCGGAAGGTTTCTTCGGGAAGACAGCCCATTCTTCTTGAGTGCTGCACTGAGTAAAGGTACCGATGGCGGTCGGTGAGGCCTCGCACGAAGTCGGTGTTCCAAAACAGCCCAAAGGTGTTCTATAGGATTTAGGTCAGGACTCTGTGCAGGCCTGTCCATTACAGAGATGTTACCGTCGAGTAACCACTCCGCCACAGGCCGTGCATTACGAACAGGTGCTCGATCGTGTTGAAAGATGCAACTGCCGTGAAGGAATTGCTCTTCAACAGTGTGAAGGAAGAAGGTGCTTCAAACATCAGTGTAAGCCTGTGCTGTGATAGTGCCACGCAAAACAGCAAGGGGTTCAAGCCTCCTCCACGAAAAACACGACCATACCGTAACACCACCGCCTCCGAATATTACTGTTGGCACTACACACGCTGGATGGTGACTTACACCGGGTATTCGTCATACCCACACACTGCCATCGGATCGCCACATTGTGTACCGTGATTCGTCACTAAACACAACATTTTTCCACCGTCACACTCCTTACACCAAGCGAGGAGTCGTTTGGCATTTACCAGCGTGATATGTGGCTTATGAGCAGCTGCTCGACCATGAAATCCATTTCTTTTTCACCTCCTGCTTAACTGTCATAGTGCTTGCAGTGGATCCTGATGCAGTTTCGAATTCCTGTGTGAATGTCTGGATAGATGTCTGCCTATTACACATTACGACACTCTTGAACTGTCGGCGGTCTCTGTCAGTCAAAAGACGAGGTCGGCCTGTACACTTTCTGTCTGCACGTGCCCCTTCACGTTTCTACTTCACTATCACATCGGAAACAGTAGACCTACAGATGTTTAGGAATATGGAAATCTTGCGTACGGACGTATGACACAAGTGACACCCAATCACCGGACCACGTTCGAAGTCCGTGATTCCGCGGAGCGTCCAGTTCTGCTCTCCCACGATGTCTAATGACTACTGAGGTCGCTGATACGGAGTACCTAGCAGCAGATGGCAGCACAATCCACCTAATATGAAAAACGTATGTTTTTAGATGTGTCCGAATACTTATGATCACGTAGTGTACGCCATGCCCTAGCGCTCTTTCCTGACGCACGTTGTAGTGGATGTGATACAGCGTTGCACACAATCGTTCCGTATTCGAATCGAGAACCTGCGGAAAGGGAAATGGCAACGGATGGCGAGCAGCGAGGTTGTACCAGGAGACTAATCCCCGCTGACAACAACCACAGCATTCAATGTTTGCTAGAGTCTTTCGCCGTTTCTCGGAGACAGGGTCGTTTTAGGAAGCAGGAAACCATGAAGGACATACCCAAAAGGTTCGGACACCAGACTTGGAGGAAAAGGTGATTAACACCAAGGAATGCGACTGCCGAGTCAGTAGCAGGCAGTTGCCCCGTCAGTACAGGATAAGCCAGACGACAGTGTGGAACATTATCCATGACAATTGTTGCTACCTTATCGCCTAAAGTGTGTGTAGGGCTTACTAGCGACAGACTTACCACATCTGAAGCAGTTTTGTCACTGGGTTCTTCGCTAGGTAACCATGATTCCGCGATTTGTGTCATCCATTCTATTCACAGAGGCCAAATTTACGTGGAGTGGTATCTTTGACTGTCATAACAGGCATTTGTGGAATAGTATGCAGAACTGCCATGGTATGGTGACAGCGAATCATCAGCATAGGTGCAGCCGGAGTGTGTGGACCGAGATACTTGGCGACCGTATTTTGGGACCAGTCTCCCATCCACGTCACCTAACAGGCCGGAGCCGGCCGATGTTGTCGAGCGGTTCTAGGTGCTTCAGTCCGGAACCTCGCCGCTGCTACGGTCGCAGGAACGAATCCTGCCTCGGGCATGGATGTGTGTGATGTTCTTAGGTTAGTTAGGTTTAATTAGTTCTAAGTCTAGGGGACTGATGACCTCAGATGTTAAGTGCCATAGTGCTTAGAGCAATTTGAACCATTTTGAACAGGCGCGAACTATGGGCTTTCTTGCGTGTGACTTTGCCTCCCCTGCTGGAAGAAGTACCATGGATGATTTGAAGGGTTATGTGGGTGCTACATGATGGTTCTCCAGCCCACCTCACCGTTAACGTCCGGACGCATATTAATCTTGTCTTCCCTGGTCGATGGATCGGACGAGGGATTCCAGTTATACAGCCTGCCCGTTCAGCTGCTCTCAACCCGTGCGATTTCTGGTTATGGGGCCGTCTGGAAAGTATCGCGTTTGCAGAGACTGTTGCAGATATGGAGACACTGAAGCCGCGTATTCACGCTGCCTTTGAAACTGTTCGGATGTAGCCTGGACGATGTGAACGTGTGAGACAGAACTTGCTTCGGCGCGTACACGTATGCATTGAGGCACATGGAAACCATTTTCAGCACATGCTGAAACTGTGGCTGCATGGTAGAGCGTATATTAGACCGCAGTCTCTGTAATAATGTATGATTAAATATATTGTCTCTAGCATGGAAACCATGCATTTCTGGACGTAAGTTCACTAGACCTTTTTTGCTCCGTGTCCTCTCATGGATCAATCCCTAGAGTTAGTACACTGCGGAAAAAAACACACTGTAGAAACGTAGCGCAGGGCGTCTCAGACGACAGCAGGGGGGCTGGTGCAGACCGCGCGTGGCACCATCAAGCTGAGCGGGGCTGACGTAAAGATCGTGCGAAGGTAATTGGCGAGGAAGGAGTGGTATCGCAATCGGTGCTCCATTTCATTGTTGGGCGGTTCGTAAGTACTGCCAGAGGTCAACGCGTGATTTATCGCCATCATTATGCAGGTACGTGATAGTCCATCCCTTGACCCATACAATAGCGTGAGTTTTGCTGGCGGGGAAATACGTGTCCTCAGGATGGATGAAAGCCCATGGGTCAATCGAGTTCGACGGAATGCGGAGTTGGCAGGCACCGAACTGTCGACCCAGTTTACAGACGTCATTGGCGGCAGCACAACTGAGGTGGCAATCATCATCGTCCACGAGGTGGTACCCGACAATCCGATTGCGTGAAGACATTGATTTGTGGCGCATTTTGTACATACAACATGATAACATGTTGGAGGCAAGTAAAGGCTGGTTGACGTGGCGCCAAACCTTGGACCACCGCGTCGATGGATGTGTGAGTTCTACGTTGTTGAGGGATGTACAGCACAGTAATGGAGTGTGGAAACCTTTGGTTTGAGGAAGGTGCGTCTTAACTAAGTGACTGAAGACAGTGATGAAATGAGAAATATGTGCCATATGGGGCGTGATGTGTCCTGCTGATACCGGTGGTGATATGGTTGTGGGCATAAGGATGTCCACTAAGCTGCACGTAAGGGAGGCGCCCCGCACAAACCTTGTGCATGATGGTCATGTACATAGACGCCTCTCGGAGTGGCACTTTGGGAAGACCGAGGCTCCCAGCTCTCATGGGGGAGGGTGAGCGTCTCGTAACGAACCTTAAAGAGGGTACCGGGTGTAAGAAAGTAGCCGAACGCGACCTGGATGCTGCGTCCAATATCTGATGGCAGTGGGATGTGGACCATCTTCGACGCCATATGTGGATTGAGGTATTCCATACTTTATAATGAATTGGGTCGGCGGAGGACACTTCGTCGCACTGCCATGCAGATAAATTAAAAACTACGCTGAAAATTAGTGGCAACGGAGCGGCACACGGTGGGGATGAAAATAATACCAAAGTATCGTAGGTTCTGCACGCACTGGAGCGGTGCTAAGTCGTCGTGTGAGAGGCCGCGTTCAATGTACATCGCCGAGTCTTTAGCGACATGCCTGGCACTGCTTGCTGCTGCTACGTACACTACTATCAAATCGGCTACTATTTGTGTTTTGATCGGCGAGCGGACTAAGAGGAGAAGCACGTCCTCATAAGCAGGACAGCAAAAATTCTGCTATCGCAACGTGAGACCAGATAGGTACTTCAGCTAAGGAGATGGGTAATCGCTCTATTCCCGCTGAGAGAGTACTTGCGCTCGGTATTCTGCATTATTTTCCCATCCTTATAGCACATGCCGATCAAATAAGGTCTTCTGTAACAGTTTAAATTTCGTGTAGATTTTTGAGCTGTTACAAGTTTGTAGCACACATCTGATTCTCTCAGTAAATGCTCTGGTCTCTTCAGCATGAGCAACTCTTACACTCCTCGAATCTACACGGAACCTCACTCACCCCTCAAATAGTAAGAGAGAGTTGCTGGGAATAGTGAGTGGATGTCATAGGGACATACAACAATCAATACTTCCAGTATGGCTGATACGTAGCACTTCACCTGGCCTCGGCCGGAGGGTTGAGCGTGGGTGGAGCACCTGGCTGTTTCCATGGTTACGGCCGGCGCGGACAGCTATTGAGCGAGCGGCAGCGCCGGCGGGGGGAAATGCTGTCTTTCATATAATGAGTAACTTAACCGTTTACGAACTGCGCTGGCTTGCAACGTGGATGTCCTAGTCTGGAGTCCCTACCTGAACTAAGTTTGTGTTTTAAAATTCACTTTACTGAGTGAATAATTCAGACTGACAGAAAGCATTCACGGAAATGGTTGCAGATATATTTCAGTAACGAATATAAGATTATGCAAGTACATAATCAGGATTATAAGGCAGTGAATAAATTTATGATGAGTGTATCAATAGATGTACTGTCCGCATGGCCGAATGGCCGAAAAGCGAGAACTCAGTAAAAAAAAATTAATTTTAGAAGAGACTACATGCACACGAGAAAGATAAGCCAAGGGCATAATTACTTGCTGGTGCTGAAATTTATATTTCGAAGTATGTCAATTTGGAAAAATTTCAGTTCACGGTGCGAGATCTTTCAGATTAAAATTATGTTCGCCTTCTTCCTCTTGTTTGTTCTGTGAAGTAATCCATGCAAAATGAGCTGTAAAATTGCAAAATTTATCGTTTTCAATCATAAGGTAACGTACTACTCACCAGTGATACAGCGTGTTGTGTTTTGTTGACTTTTAGCAGCAACGCTAGTACAGTATAAAGAAAAATAACGTCTTTCCTTACAAATATATACCTCTCTTCTTGAAGAAATGCAAACAGGAAACGTTTCACACAATAAATTCTTGTTTTAAGTAAAAAAGTATTTCTGTCATCACTCTGCCTCTTAAAAAATTCAAACAGCATACACTTCATGTAATGAATATTCACTATTAGAGTAAAATAAATTGTTTGTTACTCATGGGACTCACTGCTGAATACAGCGATAATGAGAACATTTTCATAAATGAAAAATCGCAGATAATGTTACATACCGAATATAAGACACAATTATTGTTGTTCATAGACGTTCACATGCTGTTAGCTAAATTTATATTCCACGGCTGTGTGAAACATGATCCGTTAACAATTTTCCTAGTTCGTAATAGGTTCTCACTAAAAGCAAGACTGAGTTTAGGCTGCAGAACATGCAGATATTTATTCACATAATTGATTACAGTTGATAAGGTGTAAGATGAACTTCGAAACAAACAAACAGGATGCAAAAATAATGACTTCTAAATTCACAAACCCTCTGAGCTATTACTTTTATAGAAGAAGCAGAGAACTTAGGGTCATGCGTTATAATTGGCCTTGGAATAAGAGAGAAACATAGAAAAGACATGGTGACAAGGGTCAGTATGACAGAAGAATTCAACAGCCTACGCAATTTGAAAACTAAATGGACAGCACTTGAGCAGTACATCAAGCAGAAGAAAGGGAAGCTGGAACCAAAACCTCTCAAAAATTACGTGTCAAATCAGTCTCGTTGTCTTCTTCGTCAAAGGAGTGATAAACTGATTCCAATTTATTAAACTAATCAGAATACTAGAAGAAGATGCACGACTCTTTCATCAAAATACCCATTGCTATTCGATATTCTACCACGAAAGTGGAAGAAAGAATTATTCCCATGTGTGTAGTCGGTGCATGAGCGATGGGACACAGCCTCTCCGAGGCAGCGATGATGTACACCGTGAATATCAGGAATCCCGTGAAACATCGAATTTCCGACATCGCTGCGGCCGGAAAAAGATCTTGCATGAATGGGATCAACGACGAATGACGAGAATCGTTCAACGTGAGAGAAGCGCAACACTTACACAAACTGCTGCCGATTTCAATGCTGGACCATCAACAAGTGTCAGCGTGTGAACCATTCAACGAAACATCATCGATATGGGCTTTCGTGTACTCTTAATGGCTGCACGACACAAAGCTTTACGCCTCGCCTGGTCCTGTCGACTGGAAACATGTTGCTTGGTCGGACGAGTCTCGTTTCAAATTGTATCGAACGGATGGACGTGTACGGGTAAGGACATAGCTTCACGAATCCATGGACCCTGCATATCAGCAGGGGACTGTTCAGGCTGGTGGAGACTGTAATGGTGTGGGGCGTTTGCAGTTGGTGTGCTATGGGACCCCTGATAAGTCTATATACGACTCTGACACGTGACACGTACGTAAGCATCCTGTCTGATCACCCGAATCCATTCATGTCCATTGTGTATTCCGACGGACTTGGGCGATTCCAACAGGACAATGCGGCACCCCACAAGTCCAGATTGCTACATAGTGGCTTCAGGAACACTCTTCTGAGTTTAAACACTTCCGCTGGCCACCAAACACCCTAGACATGAACATGATTGAGCATATCTGGGATGCCTTGCAACGTGCTGTTCGGAAGAATCTTCACCCCCTCGTACTATAACTGATTTATTGACAGTCATAAAGAGAAACAGGTTAAATGTGCACGTGAAAAAACAGAGTAATGTGAGGTGCCTGTTGGTTTGAAAGAGGTACGAGCGGAATTTATTGCATATCAGAAAACATTTCTTCAGGAAATATTGTACAGTTGCAAAGAAGATAAAGGAAGAGTCTGATGGTTTTTTCAAATTTAACATCCGATGTACGATATTTAAATAAATATTGTGCACATATAATCTAAAACTGTGCTTGTGTTTAATTTCATATCATTCTCATTATGCTCAAAGTATTACACTTATTAATATAATTACTTTCAATGCTGCGCCTGTAATCATGTTGCAGTAGAAAGTTGTGTGAGACATTAACTCATGAGTCGTAATCAAGCTGAATGATGTTACATTCCATGGGCATATATTTGGCTTGTCAGTACCTCACATAGTCCGTATCGTGGCAGGTTGGGTGAAATATCTTCTTCACAAGGTCTTTGTTGATGGTAACTGGTCCTGTGAAGACGCAAAAGAAAACCGGAAGAAGAAGAATGGAATACTCCTTCCTGACAATATACGAGTAATTATTGTACGCCCATCCAATTCTGGAAAGACTAATGTTCTCATGACGCTGCTAGCACGCATAGATGGAGTCCGATTTGAGCATGTTTGTGTATTTTCGAAGACACCGTTTCAGCTCAATAATGGGCTATTACAGGTGATACTGTGTAGTGTAAAATACGTGACCCACCTGAGAAAGTAAAGCCAAATGCTGCGTTCATATTTAACGATATTGCTGTGGAAACCAGGACCAAATTCGAAAATATTTATGTTTTGGTCGTCATGTGGGTGCTGATGTATTTTATCTAAGCAAAGCATATTCCATAATCCCAAAGCTGTTAGTTAGGGATAATGGAAACCTCGTTATAGCCTTCAAACAAGACAATGTGAAATTAAAATACATTTACGGAGCGCATGTAGGATCTGACATGTCATCAAATGATTCTGTAAAGATATGTGCCGATTGCTGGAATCATTCACAGTATGGGTTTCTCGTCTTCGATAAAACAAGAAAACTGAATGATGATAGGTATAGGCGAATCTACCAAGAGTTTCTGTATATATAGACTGGTAAGAGAGGTGAATGCAGCAGTATACGCTCACCATGGACAAATTCGTGCTCGTATCTGGCTTTCAACCTGAGAGAACGAGTGTGCATAGACATATCCTTCGCTTGTACATGGATGCAAAAATTGAGACAATCGTGCATAAAATTGGAGGTGTGCGCAGCGAGCTACAGGCATATTACAAGACTCTTCTGAGAATCATCAACGCGTTAAATGAGTTAGTTAATGAAATCGGTAGGAAAGTAACCGATTTAACTCAAAAGGTTGAGGTTATTGCGGGCAAAATACGTAGATGTAGAAGCCCTTGTTATTGAGAAGGGAGAGCAGGCACATTATGAAAGGAAGAAGAGCGGACATATAAAGCCTCACACTGCAGAGAAGTCTGATTAGTATACACCGAGATATCAACAAAGCAGGAAGTAATTCAGGCTAGGAATGCTGTTAGAGAGACATTACGGTTGCTACGGTTAGGGCATATGGATCGACCGGGAACACTAAGAGCGACCTTTAAGCTAGTTACTGAATCTCTCAGGTAACTCTCAGCAAAAACAAAACCACACGATAACAATCGTGTTGCCATCCGTCATGCCCCAAGCCTAATAGATAGAACATTCGGCGTCAACAGGGGAAGACCGTACATGCTGGATATGCAGTCTATAAATGTAACTGATGACACAATACAGATTGGTGATACGCAGTTCGAGAGAACACCAGGCTTACTGACTCATACTTTCCTAATAATGGTATCGACATTGAGCATAAAGCAGTAAAAAATCGAATCCTGTAGTACATATATTTTGATGTCCCCAACATGTCGTGGGCCTTTTATAAATAAAATGTTTTGAATTTAAAATCTTAAAATTTCTTACAGCTTTTAAAAAACTAAAAAAGTTTAAACGATTTTCATAATCGAGAATCATTCTAGCAAAGGCGCGAAGGAAGAGGAGGTAAGGGGGACAGAGCGAATGAACCGGGCTATTCATTTAAGAAATCAAAGCTAGCCAAAATGGCTATATGCCTTAACTTTCTTAACGCACGGTTGATCTCCAGTTGTTCGAAGATATTAAGAACTTTCCCTTTGCGCTCCGTATGGAAAATTGTAAAACCACATCTAATACCAAAAACTGAGTAACATGTTCCGGATAAACGTGAACTCAAGTCAGAACTGGAATCCGAACCAGAAATACGTTTCTTAAATCTGACTTCCTAGGATCTTCCAGTTTGACCCATATATTTCGACTAACAATCACTGTTGGTGTTGTGAACACCTGACGACTCGTGAAGCTCGCGTTTTGTCCTCGATCTGTGTTTAAACTTCAGTCCATAATTCCTTGGAATGAAATATGCTGGGTCAGTACCTTTTGTAGCCAACTGTACACCCATTCTGTTTGAAACCATTCCATAGCACAGAATACTAGGATAAGAAAAAATCCAAGGGACATTCTCCTCCACGGGGAGTATTGCAGATGGAACATTCTGTTGATCCTGAGCCGGAGCAGTTCTACGGCTCTTTCCCTTTTCCTGTTTTAAAAGGCTCTTGTTAATACTTGTGGCAAAATCAGCGTGGTACACATTAGAATCTGCTACGAACTGGATGGCCCGATATTAGCATTCATAAGCTACTTTATGTAATGGGGCGTTACGTAATCCATGAAGCACTGACCGGAAACCTGCCTTTTTATACTCCAGAGGGTAGGAGGAAAAGCTGTGAATAGCCAGATCCGTGGTTGCTGTTTTCTTATAAATATCGTTTCTCAAAACGATTCCCTGACATAGTGACTGACATGTCCAAAAAAGTTAACATTCCATTTGTGGACAGTACGTTAGGGAATTATTTAGAGAATGACATTTATAGCAACCAGTAACAACTAATTTGATTCTTCACAGCTCTTCCTATCACCCTCTAGAGTACAAAAAGGCAACTTTCCGGTCAATGCTCTTTATAGATTACGTAACGCCTCATTACGTAAACTAGCATATGAAAGCGAATATAGGGCCATCCAGTTCATAGCACGTTCTAATGGATACCACGTACATTTTGTCCCGACTATTGACAAGAGCCTTATAAAAAAGAAAAAAAACGAAAGAGCCGTAGGACTGCTACGGCCCAGAATCAACAGGATATTTCATCTTCAATACTTCCCGTGGAGGAGAATGGCCCTAGAGTCTTTCCTTATCATAGTATTCAGTGCTATGGTATGGTTTCAAATAGAGTGGGTATACAGTTGACTACAAAAGCTATTGTCCCCGCACATTTCATTCCTAGGAATAATACGCTGACGCCTAAACACAGAGAAAGGAAGAAACATGAACCCCAGAAGTCGTCAGGTGTTTACAACATCACAACTGATGATTTTCAGACGAAATATATGGGCCAAACTGGAAGGTCGTTGGAAGTTTCTGGTTCGGATTCCAGTTCTGCCTTGCGTTCACATTTATCCGCAACGTGTCACTCAGCTTCTGGTATTACATGTGGTTTTACAATCTTGCATACGGGACGCAAGGGTAACGTTGTTAATATCTTCGACCAGTAGGAGATATACCGTGCATTAAGATAATCTACAAACCAACCACTTAATTTTCAAACTGAATTAATGCATAATGCCATTTTAGCTAGCTTTGGTTACTTCAATGAATAGTGTGGTTCATTTGCGCTGCCCTCTTACCTCCTCTTCCTTGGTGACTTTGCTAGAATGGTTCTCGATTATGAAACTTTTTAAAAATCGTTTAAATATTTTTTAGTTTTTAAAAATTGTAAGAAATTTTAAGATTTTAAATTCGAAATATGATGTTTGTAAATGACCCACAACAGGTTCTAGGCTTTTATCCCTATGTCTATGAGTTTTTGATATGTTTATTTTTGTACGCCCGATTCGTATCTGTTTCCTTAAAGTTCATGGGATGATATTTACGCTTCCGCGCATGCGTGGCGTCTCTCGGGGCTATGTTTTCATATCCTGCTAGTTCATGTATGGCAGCCGTTCCGGCGCGGCTTCTGCTGATGTACCGTTTACTCTATACTTTGTCTTTGCCCCTCCTCCATCTTCTTTTCGGTGCTTTTTATAACGTACTCTGTCGTCCCATTTGTTAATAGGTTCGACTTTCACACCGAATTTTTAATCCATGACTATTGGTTTATGTGCAACTTCCCGAATTTTAAAGAAAGGGTTGGCGTCGGTCTGTGAAATAGGCTTGACGACCATAAGTCTTGCGGATACACTTTATCACCGTGATATGGTCTTTACGTAACACTGCCCACAGTCTCTTTCTTGTTTTTTACTCAGATTTGCTCCTAATGGTGTAATTTAAAATAAGAAACCGGCCGTGGCTTTAATAAAGGATTTAGAATAGCTGCGGCGGCTTTTATTCAATACGCTTTTGTTTTTCATTATCTGAACGGCTTATCGCCACGTTTCACTCGCGTGCAAGCCTGCACTAACGATAAATGCGGTCTGCAAAGACTTCCTAACATTTAAATTTCTTGTTAGTGTAAGCAACTTCACAGTACACTTCAGAGTGGTTTGCTTAATATGGATGTAGAGGGAATGCGATGTTCTATCTTACGTTTCAAGGGCTGGCTGGACAGTCCTGGCGATATGTGCTGTCATATGTCCTCCGATTTCACTACGTCATGCGCGACGGTGTCAGCGTTGCCAGGTTGTAACCAGTTTCTGGTTTCCGCATCGCTGGGCGCCGCCTGGCGGGGTAACGAGTTGCTATCCGCTCACATTGGCCGGGTGCGACACTGCGTACAGGGAAGCATCAGGTGCGCACGCCTTGTGGACGCGTATATCTGACCATCCGGACAGCTGCCTACCTGCCCGTTCCTCGTAGCGGAGGGTCGCGGAATCTGATCCTGCTCCGTCACACGGAGCCCACGCATCGCCAGCCGGCTTTGTTCCGCCGCGACATCATCTTCATCGCAGCCTGAAGATGAAGGCTGTGAGTGTTGAACCGTTATTGCTCTAGGCCACCGCAGGACTGCTGAGCCGGAAAACGGAATAAGAAGATCCGAGAATATCTATATTAAATTTAGCTTTATTTGCAGCTTAACAGTGTCGTGAGATGTTGCCTGGCTACTCCACTTTCATTGAAGCAGCATTTGCCAAACAATATCTATATCTACATACTTTCTCCGCAAGCCACTGTACCGTAAACATGGCGGAAGGTACCTTTTACTACTGTTATTGCTTCTCCTGTGCCACTCGCAAATGGAGAGAGAGGAAAAGGTTACTGTCTATACACCTCTGTACAAGCCCTAATTTCTTTTATATTGTCTTCGTGGTCCTTACGGGAAATATACGTTGGCGGCAGTAGAATTGTACTGTAGTGAGCCACAAATGCCGCATCTCCAAATTTTCTCAATAGTGTTTAGTGAAAAGAATGTCGTCTTCCATCCAGGGATACCCATTTGAGGCAACGAAACATCTCCGCAATGGTCGCGTGTCCATCGAACCAACCGGTAACAAATCTACAACACGCCACTGAACTGTTTCGAGGTCTTCCTTTAATCCGACGTGGCGGGAATCCCAAACATTCTCTCAGTAATCCGAAGACAACCATTCGCTCTCCCAACTACCGACCTTTAGATTTGCAACCTTGCGCCTGTATGTTTAATCGATGTTACTGTGTCAAGCAGAAAGTCACTAGTACTGTATTTGATAATTAGAGCATTGTTTTCCCACATCATCCACAACAACTTCCAGTTCTCTATATTCAGAGCACACACCAAATAGATGTTGTGTCTAAGTCATTATGTATCCCTCTGTACTTTCCGGTACAGGTATACGACAGAATCATCAGCAAACAGTCGCAGACTGCTGCCCACCGTATCCGTCAGGTCGTTTATGTATAAAGCTGAGTTTCGTAAGATCTATGCTTTGTAAACCGTTCCTGAATTGAGGACTGAAGCTTTTGTCTCAAGAAACTTTATTATGTTTGAACTTAGAACATGCCTAATAATTCTGTAGTGGACAGATGTTCGGGATATTGGTATGTAATTTTGCTGGTCCGTTCGTTTACCTTTCTTATATACGATAGTCACCTGTGGTCTTTTTCCGTCGCTTGGAGCTTCGCGCTGGATTTGAGATTGGCGATAAATGCAAAAGTACTTTATATAAATCGGAATTGGGAATCCATTCGAACTTGGCGACTTTCCTGTTTTCAATTGTATCAGTTGCTTCTCAACACCAGGGATTATTTCTGTATCTTGTGCGACGGTTAAACGATGGTATGAATGTACGACCCTCCTTCGTGAATGATGTTTTAACCGTGATATTTAAAACTTCAGCTTTCTTTTTTCTGTCTTCTATCACCACACCATTTTGTTTAGACGAGTAACTGCATAGAATCCTTCCACAAACATAATAATTTAACTTCGGACAGAATTTTCTCGGATTCTCGCCAAGATCATTTGTTAAGGTATGACGGGGCACGTTGTATGCTTCATGCAAGTCTTTTTATACATGCCAGATTTTCTATTAACTGTTGCCTGTTGCCACTTGTTTGTTGTTTTTTGACCGAGAATGTAACAATTTCTGCTTTCTCAGCATTTTCCTGATTTTGTTATTAAATCAGAGCGGGTAATTTCCGCCTCGGCACATATGTCTCCAGATCACGATTTACAGTCGGGTTAAATCAGGCCACAATTCCTCTACGTCCGTCGTATCGGAACTAAATGATGTCCATTCACTGCTTAGTAGGATGCTAATAACTGCTAATCTGCTCTTTCTAGCGTAAACTCTCTCCCAGTATTCTTGATAGATCTGTTAACTTTGGAAATCGTCGTTATGATGTCATGACCACTGATACCTGTCTCTCTACTGACACTATCGATAAGGTCCGACTTCTTTGCACCTAGAAGGTACAGAATATTTCCATTGGGTGTGGGTTGTCGAACTAGCTGCTGAAGACAATTTTCGGAAAATGTGCTCAGAACTAAACTTTCTGTCCATACCACCTGCAATGAATCTACAGAGGTCTCAGGCTATATTCTGTAAGTTAAAGTCGCATTTCCGCGCTGTTGAGTGCAGACTTCCTTTGAATGATTCTACTAGTGTTAACGGTGGAATCGTGTGGCCGGTAAAAACATACGATGATTATCTTGAGTTCACCTGCGCCGGTTACACACATCCACATGAATTTCGCAGTTAGACCTCTATAGGCACAATACTTTAGTCCGCTGCCGTTAACTGTCCTAACCAGTCTTTTCGATATACGTTCCATGTCTCGCCAAATATTACACTGCTTTCTATTTTGGGTTTCATCCAGCTTCCGGTTCCGAGTGTAGTTTGAACGCAACAACTTTCCTGTAAAGCGTTAAATTCAGGTACTTTGTTACAAATACTCCGGTAAAACCTACCGTTAAAACTTTGATAGTCAAAGTGTCAGTATTTTCTACGCCGTCTGATATAGCCCCACGCGGTCGGCGAACGAGCATTCATCAGAAGACCTCAAACTATCGCATAGCCTTTTTCCTTAAAGAAAAAAAGAAATGTACGCTCCGCACGAACTCTGCTATCCTAGCCGACTAGCTGCTTGCTGTACATAGTGCAGTGCAACACTGACTCGTCATGGCGAGTCCTACAACTCTCCACCCCATAACGCAAGTCCAAAAATCTTCAGCCAAGATTTTCACAGAATCGACAGAGCCTCTGGTTCAGACGCTCCACTCGGCTCCATAGCAAAGGACCCGATCAGTTCTAGGTAAATTATGAATGTTTGAACCCCGTGATCGAGACCAGCAGTCTTCATCACTTCCGCCAGCATCACGTATGAACGGGAGATGCCCTCAGAACCCACGCAACAGGCATCACTGATGTCGACATGAGCCTCAGCTTAAAGATGACTGCACCCTGTACCCTCGATATTTAGTTTTTACTATTGATTTGTTGACTTGTTTAATTGTAGTGTGGCACTATGCTATTTCTGTTATTATTTTACTATTTCTGTGACATGGGGGAAAATGTTTAGAATATAGGTAGAGACACGAAATGGTTATGACTAGCAGGTGTGATAGTAGATGGAGCAACACAGGTGTTACTAGTTGCCAGAGTGGCTACTATTTCTAACGTTATTTAATTAATGATTAAAATATACGTTACTCACTTTAAACACTGATCCACGAGTAAGATTTTTGTATATAATTTTAAGCAGTTTGTACAAATTGTCGGAAGTACAATGAATTGAAATGAAGTTATGAAAACGAAGCCACTGCCACCTACCGGACAGAGGCCGTAAATTCAGAGCAACAGTGCCTTGACTTAGCAGAAAGCGTGGCCAGGTTTGCATCCGGTGTTAAGGTTCTGCCTGTTCCCGCCTCCATCGTAACGCTGCGAGAGTTTCCTTGTTCGCCCTCAGTTCTGCGTGAGTAGTCGTTGTCCGCGTCACATCGTGTTTGTTATTCCATTTTGACGCGGCGTTGTCTTGGATCATGTTGTCGTCCATGGCTCCCAGGAACGTTCCACGCACAGGTACCGGCAGTTTTAGTTCTGACAAGTCCACGCATCATGTGCCTCCCAGTTTGTTAGAAATTCATCATTGGCTTGCAGATACGGTCAAGGTCACTTCAGACCAGGTTCCCACGTCTTACTTAGATTCTGAATCGTATGAGTTTTTAGTCAAGATTCTAGGCCCGCTTCAGATTAACATGCTCGTTTTGCAGCACGGACAAGTCCCTTTCATTCATCTCGATGGCTCTAATAGTTTGGTTATTCTGGCGAACGCGGATGTAGAATACACGAATGACTGACGACAGTTTCCTCAAGACCGTTCTGCTTCCGTTTGGGGATATACGGAATATATGGAGCGAACGCTGGTCTGCTCAACATCGTTTGCAGTTTTATAGCGGAGTTCGATCCGTGGACATGGGTGTCAAACTGAATATTTCCTCTCATTTGCGGGTACATATAATTTACACATGACAAGAAGATATTTGTCTTACATGTAAGGAGAGTGGATACTTCCGTACGAATGGCTCGCGTCGTGTCACGGTCTTAAAATCCAATTACGAACAATGAAAAAAGCTAACTTTAACGGACCTGGATTTCCAAGTGACATCCATTGTGCCTAACAGAGTTTCTGAGGGGCAAAGCGAGTCATTTGGTGATGGTCCTAGCGCATCGCGTAGGCACTTTGCCGCTGTAGCTTTCGCGCCGCCGCCACATTCACTTAAAAACAAGCGTAGACGGACGCAAGATGGTGAGGAGTCAGATGATTCCTCTTCCCTGCTCCGCTCTACTGAAAAGACTCCAGTGAGGAAGCCTCTCATCTCCCTGAGTTTAGGCCGGATGATAACATGTCGGTTATTGTTCAAGATTCGAAAGCGTCACGCAATCTCTCCGACCTTACTCCTGAGGCCGGCCGTAGTGGCCGAGCGCTTCTAAGCGCTACTGTCTAGGAGTCGCAAAATGATCGAACTGTGATAGAATCGCCGAGAATGTTACGCTACACGAAAAACAAAAAATACGTAATCTTTCCATACGCTTAAAGTAGTTGTGCATTGTGTGTTACCAACTCGTCGGATGAAACTGTTGTAAGAAGTAATATATAATCAGAGGTACAGCAGCAAGGCCTATTTCATCATTCCTTTGGACAGCTAGAAATCAGCTTTCCCTGTATTCTCGCCATTAACATATGATTCATTAATAAATTTCATCATTCTATATCGGTTGTAGCGAGCATTAGCATAGGAGAAGAGGCATATGGATATAAATTAGATATGCGTTATAATTCGATAGGATACCTCCATTTTGCTTGTCAAATTGCTGGCTGGAGAAAGAATTAGATGATTCAGGTATAGAGTCAAATTTTAAGTTAATACTTAAGCTCGATGTTATCAATTTCGAAGTTCTTCAGAGGCATTTGAGTCTTAGCCCACCCAAAAATTAGAAGAAACCGTACAATTAGAGTTAAAATATAACAATTCTTTGAAAAAAGTGAGTTTGTTTTCTATGTTACTACACTTTTGTTCGATCCATCCGTGAGTTGCGAACTCCCTGCGTTACGCAAACTGTTCAGTTATAAAGTTCACTGGAGCTTCCTAGAAATACCCTCTTGTTTCTACGCCGCAGCCGGCGGCACGGAAAACAGTCCCGCGCGCTGTTCAGCCTTGGTTTAAATAGTATCATTCATGAGAGCAGGGTATTAACTATTTATATCATGGCTTGTGCAGAGGAACACTTGTGCATTCACTGAATTAGCGGACGAAACGATTTTCAAGCTGGACGCACGGAACAAAGTGCGCATATAAAGATAGGCGCTTCATACCACACTTAAGACATTAAAATAATTGATAGGGAACAAATCAGAAAATTTATGTTGTCTTGCTACGACAAGTATTGTAAGTAGTCTGTTTAGGTTTTTATATTGGTACGCCACGTAGCTCTCTGTATGAAAATCCCTGGGTGTGCTGTGTGCAGTCGGTGGCTAGTTTGCATTGTTGTCTGCCATTGTAGTGTTGGGCTGTTCGCTGTTAACAGCGCGTAGCGTTGCGCAGTTGGAGGTGAGCCGCCAGCAGTGGTGGATGTGGGGAAGTGAGATGGCGGATTTTTGAGAGCGGATGCTCTGGACGTGTGTCCATCAGAAACAGTACATTTGTAAGAATGGATGTCATGAACTGCTTTATGTATTATGATTTTTGAACACTATTAAGGTAAATAAATTGTTTGTTCTCTATCAAAATCTTTCATTTGCTAGCTATGCCTATCAGTAGTTAGTGCCTTCTGTAGTTTGAATCTTTTATTTAGCTGGCAGTAGTGGCGCTCGCCGTATTCTTCAAATTGTGCTTTTCTGTGTTGTCGTGTGAAATATTGAGACAACAATGGCGTGTGAAAAACCTAATACTAGGCTCCAAGATAAACTGAGAAATGACAGTGAAGACGAAAGCAGTGTGTTAGCGCCACTGTGTAATGAATTAACTAATGTTCAAACTAGTAATTTGGTAATTGTGCATAGGGAAATGGCGCGGGCTGCAAATAATGGTTTACACAGTGAAACAATTAGTGAACAGGGAAACATTATCGATCGATCGGTCGGCAACAGTTCGCCTCAGGAAATCGAAATGACAGGACACAATCTTGTAAATACTGTAGATTCAGGTTTTGTGTCTTCACCGTTTTCTCAAATAAGTAAAGACACATTATCTGCTCGTCAAAATGTGAATGTTGCCGGTGCAAATGCACTGCCGAAAAGCATAGAGCAACAGATTCCAGGCACTAATACATTATTATTGCAATTAATGCAACAAATGACACAAAATCCGAGACAAACACAGCAACAGTTAGACACAATGGAACAAAATCTTCACACCATGCTTGAACAGACACGTGAAGATTTGACTACTGAGTTACGTAAAATCGAAGCGAAATGTCAAAAAGTCTGTAATAACGTAAAAACACAAATTTTTGAGCATTTCCAACCTATTTTTTCGCGGCATGAAAATACATTACAGAATCACGAAGCAGCGATAAAAGAACTGCAAACTATTGTTCATGAAAATCATGACACCTTGCAAGCTAAAATTGACTCAGTTGCATCTACCGATTCGGTTACGCAACTTGCAAAAACTCAGGAAAACTTAAAGGACACAGTAGATACGATTTCAACACAAATGGACACTCTGAAACTTGGTTCAGAAAAACACACTGAGGAAATCAGTTCACTATCGGAGAAAGTAGCCGAACTTTCGGATCAGTTTACTAACTTATCTGCAAAGGTAGATGATAATCTGAGTGACACAAGACCTGTAGCCTTCACTGACACAGAAGAGTATGAACAAATTAAAAATTCAAACAAAATCAGAATCAAATTAATACGCAACACAAAAGGGAAATCCGGGAAGTACAAGATCAGTTGGCACAAGTATTACAAGAATTACATATTTCAGAGGACACTCACGCTCCAATACGGGAAGAGGGACATAGAAATACGGAACAGTCGCAAAATAATAACACAGCGCATTTCGGAAATTATGAAAGAAATTGGCAAGGTGCACCGAATTTTGAAATGGAACCGCCGAAACGACGTAACAATGACCGACATGCGACTGGCCGACACGATGATTTTGACTATAAGCTGTTCATTACTACACGTAAATTCAAAACATTTAAGAATTCTGGCAACGACATTCATCCACAAGCGTGGCTTCATCAATTCTCTCATAGTTTTCGTCCCAACTGGTCATTAGAGCACAGATTAGAATTTATGTGTGGCTATTTAGAGAATGAACCAGCTGTAAGAATGCGATAGGTCATTAACGATTGCCACAGTGAAGGAGAATTTTATCATTCCTTCCTGTCAGCATATTGGTCTCGAGCTACACAGGACCGAGTAAAACATAGCATCATAATGAAAACATGCTGCAAAGAATCAGTACCTGTCAAACCCATACAGCCCTTAGAACTCATCCGCATTTGCTTAATCAAATTGCCTGAACATTTACGACACATTATTTTGGCAGGACGTAGCAAAGACGACATTGAAGCTTTTCAGGGACTGTTACAAGAATTGGAAATTGACACTGACAATCGCGGAACTCGAAAACAGGAGCACAACAACTACAGGTCACATCTGTCACAATTCCGCGATGACAGAAATAATAAATGGACACGACAAGGCCATTCTTACAACGTAAATCGTGGCCAAAACAGACACCACCCGTATGACAACCGTTGGCAGAGTAATAATAATTACAGGTAAAGATCACCTCTCCGCGGTAGTGACTATCACAGAGACAGAGAAACAGACAATATGGGAACCAAAATAACTATTATCAAGGGAGACAGAATAACTTCTGACGCAACGGTCCAGCGCGCAGTTACGATTCAACGAGAAATTCTCCACCACGTGACCGACTAGAAAAAAACCATGGAATCTACCGACATGACGACAGACGATATGATCGTAATGACAGACCCTAATTGAATCAGAACTGGCGGGATTCAAACAGGGAAGGGCCCTCTCAACAAGGTGAATTTGTAGAAGTTAGGTCTCCAAATCCCAATAACGACGCGAGCCAACAAAGAGACAATAGGCAATGACTCATACCTCTGGCAACCACAAAACGTACTTATGAAACTGACGACGCAGCTGCCGTAGCTAGTAATTACGTAAAAATGGAAGACATTAGGGACATCTTACTCCAGGAACACGACGTAAAACGTAACAACATTGCATATCCTGTGATTCACGTTACAGTAAATGACGTAAAATTTACGGCAGTAGTTGACTCTGGCAGTCCCATTTCAGTAATCAGTGAAACAGCCTTTAGCAAATGCTACAAATCGAACGATTGCCCCACACTTCCGTTACGTAAGATTAAATTACAAGGTGCAATCGTTGGAAAAAGTTTAGATGTACGCCAACAAACCAACTTAGAATTCTTTTGTCAAAGCCACAGCTTCTCTATGAACTTTCTTATTGTTCCATTATTGTCGACGCAAATTATATTGGGAGTAGACTTTTTTAATGAATACAAAGCAATCTTAAACTTTCACGATGCTGAAATAAGTTTAGAGAAGGAAGGTAAGTCAATAGCTTTGAAATTTGAAGATTGGCTCTCAAACCATGACGACGAAATTAATCGGCTTTACCTTCTGTTAGACAACAGTTCGGAATTTTCTACGGAACTAGACACTAACAATCACTCTGCAAGTACTGACGGGGAGGATATCGACGACATATTTTAAACTAATGAGTTAATTCAGAATAAAATCGAAACAATTGAAAATTGTAATGACACTGATAGGCAGCACCTTTTTGAGATTTTACAAGCACATTCCACAGTTTTTACTCACAAAACAGGAACAATTAATGGATTTGAATACCAATTTCGTGTTCGTCAGCATACAAAATTTTGTGTTAGACCATACATAATTCCAGCACATTGTAGGGACTGTGTTAGAGCAGAAATACAATCTATGCTTGACGATGGCATTATTGAGCCTGCAGTAAGCTCATACAACAATCCATTACATGTTGTTCAGAAGAAAAATGGATCGATCAGACTTGTCTTAGATTCGAGACAAATGAATACTATCATTATTCCTGAAACAGACATGCTGCAAACGATGGAAGAACTTCTTCAAAATTTTAATGGTGTAAAAGTGTTGTCTTCTGTTGATCTCAGATCTAGCTTTTATCATATCGAACTTCATCCAGAATGTAGAAAATACACAGCTTTTCTTTGTTTCGCCGTTTGTTATCAATTTCGAAAACTTCCTTTTGGTTTGAACATTTCTTCGGCAGCGTTAATTCGCGGATTAAATTCCATATTATCTGATTTCTTAAAACGTCACATTACGTTATATGTGGATGATATTATAATATCAGAAGCCTCATGGGAACAACATAATCGCATCCTCAACAGTTTGTTACGTATTTTTGCAGAATCTGGAATTACAGTTAACTTGGAAAAGTCTGAATTCGGTAGGTCAAAGGTGAAGTTTTTGGGACATATTATTTCTTCTGAAGGCATTCAGCCGGATCCTGAAAAGTTAGAAGCAATTAGAGCCATTCCAGTTCCATCCACAAAAAACAAGTCCGCAGTTTCCAAACGGTTCAAATGGCTCTGAGCACTATGCCACTTAACTTCTGAGGTCATCAGTCGCCTAGAACTTAGAACTAATTAAACCTAACTAACCTAAGGACATCACACACATCCATGCCCGAGCCAGGATTCGAACCTGCGACCGTAGCGGTCGCTCGGTTCCAGACTGTAGCGCCTAGAACCGCATGGCCACTCCGGCCGGCACCGCAGTTTTCTAGATCTCGTAAATTTTTACCGTCGTTTTCTGAATATGCAAATTCTAGTTACACCAAAAATTTGTTCTCTCACTGGAAAAAATACTATTTGGACCTGGGACGAACAAGCACAGTTGGAATTCAATTCTTTGAAAGAATCGCTACTTAACGCGCCAATACTAGCTCATCCAGATCTGTCACAAGATTTCTGCCTTAGCACGGATTCTTCTAAAGTCGGTCTTGGTGCCCATTTATTTCAAGAAGGCATAGAAAATGACACTAGTGTTCAGAAAACCATTGCTTTTGCTAGCCGAGTGGTAAAAAAATCTGAAAAAAATTATTCCGTTACTGAATTAGAAGCTTTAGCTATCGTTTGGGCATTTAACAAATTCCGTTTCGTTCTTTCTGGCAAGAACGTAAAAGTATACAGTGATCATCGTGCATTAAAATTTCTTATGTCTTCAAAATTAAATCATGACAGGTTAAAACGTTGGGCATTGTTTCTGCAAGAATTCCACTTCACAATAGTCTACATTCCCGACAAGGAGAACATTGTTGCAAGAATTCCACTTCACAATAGTCTACATTCCCGACAAGGAGAACATTGTTGCGGACGCACTGTCACGCGCACCGGCTGGGCTTGAGAAAAGTAACACAGAAGGCAACCCCGAGAAAAATTTCAGTATTCTTTACATTCAGAAAGTCGCCTTTGAAAACTTCATTACCACATCTTTAAAGGACATTGCTCATGAACAAGATAAAGATCCGATTTGGAAAGATGTCAAAAGTAAATGGCATGAAAAGACGCACACTCAGATTCGGCATTATTATCTGGTTAGAAACAACATACTCTTCAAACGCTGCACTGTTGATGACAAACTATGGGTACTTTGCATTCCAGACGATTTTGTTAATAAGCTCATTTGGTACATTCATTTCAGCTACGCACATTTTGGTCCACGAAAATGTTATGTTCTTCGAACCACTTGTTATTTTAACAATATGGAAAAGACAATTCGACGAGTCTTGTCTATTTGTAAACTTTTTCAAAAGGCATAACCATCTACCATCTACTATCTCACATCGTGCTCCGTTGTTCCCAATCATTCCCTCTAAATTAAAAGAATTTGCTGCTGTTGATCTCTTGGGACCCCTTGTCAGAACATCGAATGGATTTTCGTACGTTCTGGTCGCTGTTGAACTTACATCAAAATTTTTTCTTTCACTCCGTTACGTAAAGCCACTGGACGGTCGGTATCCAACGCCTTTGTTAAAAATTTCTTACGTGCAGTTGGACACCTTAATAAAGTCATTTCAGATAACGGACCGCAATTCAGATCTGCTGTTTGGTCACGCATGCTTCGTAACCATAAAATCAAACCTGTTTTTATTTCATTGTACTCACCACATTGTAACCCGTCTGAACGGATTATGAAAGAAATCAATAAGGTTTGCAGACTTTGTCACAGAAAGCATCAGCATTGGGACAGATATTTACACTTATTTCAAAACGTGCTGAATGAAGTGCCTCATGACTCCAGTGCTTTACCACCTATTCTTGTACTGAAGAATGAAGAACCACCGAACGGAATCAGAGAGCTTGTACCTTTTCGGAATACAAGTAAACTTCGACACAAAGACATAATTGCTTTGGCTATTAAAAACATAAATTCTGCAGCAGACAAAAGGAGAAAACTACACAGTAAAGCAAATGCAAAGAAATTATATATTGGCCAGAAAGTTCTCATTAACGCTCATTCATTGTCACATAAGAAGTAACACTTGAGTCACAAATTCTTTCTGATTAACAATGGACCTTACAGAATCCGACGTATACCACATGATAATTGCGTTGAAGTTGAAACTCTGCGTACTAGGAAGAGTAAAGGATTGCACCACATTTCACATGTAAAACCGTTTGAGAGATAATCTGTTCTTTTAACTTTGTCTTTGCCATACAACTTATCACTTTATAACACTGCAACAGCATTTACGTAGCCTATGTAATCAAATACCAAATTTGGTTTATTACGTATTATGCTCCAACAGAGCAAACTAGTCCTGTCACGGAAAAGACACGTATCACACTTCCGTCTGCTACTGCTATACCATAACCGTATAGTTGGAGGCAGGTTGTGAAATAAAATTATCTTACTAAAGCAATTATGGTATAGCGCAACAGAACAGTGTTACCCTCTGAGAGGAATTTTGCTAGGTTGACCGTGTTGTACATAATGAAGATGGCTTATCAGAAATGAAAGTCAGAATTACGTAAATATTCGAACAGTAACAAACAATATTTTTGCCTAGCTATACTGTTTAAGGAAAACGGTCGACAGCCTAATTAGGCAAGAGAAAGATTAACGTTCTCGTTTAAGAAAGTAGGTATGAGTAACTTTAACGGACAAACACCACCTATACTTGGCCACACGCGAGTGCAATGAACTGACACATACATATGTTTACGGTAAGATTGAAGCTAGCAGCTAGAGCAGCACAAAATATTTGCAAAAATATAACAGATACCGATACACTCTATTACTTTCAAGACTTGTTCAAACTGAATGGTCTTTATAACATTACTATTAACATTCACTGCAGAATCATAAATTGGACATAGGTTAAGTCTCTCTCAGTTACATACTTTAATATTTGAAATGGAATTTAATTGGAGTCCTCTGGCAGGTGGCTTCTCACTATCTTTTGAATAGAGAAATTATGGTTTTCATAAATAGTGGGTTTCCCATTACTTGTTCTCTAGCATTAGCATAATTTTCCACTTTTACTACAGCGAAACACAATGTTGACAAAATTGCAAGAAACTGACTCACCTTTTAGAATTTACTACAGACAGCAATGTGATCATTTACTAAGCAAAACTTTATAAGCCTCAGTCTTAAGAACTTTTAATTTTGAAGTTGGCAACAGCACTTTAATAAGCAGTTTTAATAGGAACATTATTTTCAGCAAACAACATTTACTTTAACTCACTCTCTTGCCACATCAACTTTAATTTTCTTTTTACTATGTTGAAGAGGCATTAATTAGCAAAATACTGGGCTTTAATGTTCTTTCGGTAAGGACACTCGGTAATCACTTTAGTTCAGACGGAGGTGTTATGATAAGGAAAACAAAAATCAAGGTAGGTACATGAATTCGATTATAAGTTACCTTATATTTGAGCACACTAACACATCCAATAAGCTGATCCTTCACTGTACATTATTATAGTATTCCGTTACAGTGATTGCGCAATGTGGTGGCAACTGCATGTTGGTAGGTGGATTTGCAGGCAGAATTGCTGGACTCTGTCCGTTCTTGGTGGCGATGATGGATACCAATCCCAGAATCGTTCCAGCTATTTACCCATCCATCCGAGGCACTGGACAGTGGCAGAAAAAGCCTCTCTCGGAACCAGCACAATATATAACTTTTACATGGCAGTGCACAGTTTGGTAGCTCGTCCCCGACTGACTCTTGTTCCACCTTTTCTACCTAGGCCAACCACAATTTGCGCGCGCTACATAGTTCCGTTCCCGAGGGGAACCACATTACCTTTTACATACAGAATAACTAAGAACCCTAAGTGAGGGTCAGCAATTTACATAACAGGAAACAAACATTTTAAATAAAACAGAAAATTTGCAAATACTGACATTTCTACAAAAAATTATTCACACAGAAATTACAATTATATACAGTAAGTTTTGTTCCCTCCAAATGGGACAAAGAATTTAAATGACACACTACTTTGCATAGAAACAAACCATGACATCAAAGTTTGTACAAAGAAAGGAGTATACAATTTTGTTATCTATTCAATCAACCACATTTACAGAAGCTTAACGATGTAATATTAAATGAAACAAAACCAAAATAAATCCGTACAGCATTAGAGTTATGGTGTTACAACTTCACGTTACTAGTATGCTTTGTCAGAATTAGGAACTGTTAACATGCAACAATGTTTGATGTTAAACATCCAGTCAAGATCCAAGAGAACTTATTTAAACAGAAATTACGAATGCATTGTTATAGTGAACAGACGACACAGTGTTATTGTGTGTGTACATTCTTGCTTGTTAGTTGCACTATTACGTAACGACCATAAGGCCCACATACTTAGAACATGTACCGCTACTGCTAATGAGATTTTTGTTGTGGATTGGCAGGAGACAACCCACGGGGTTTGGACGAAGCCGAAAGGCACGCATTTAAGCTCACGCAGGCTGGCGTGAGGTCTGGAACAGGACAAGGTATTTAGACTTTAGAAAAAAGGTGGTACTTGGTGGAATACTTAACTTTAATCCATTAATGTTGAACGTAGCTCTTGTCTGTACATTCTTTACAATATCAATAGCAACTGATAATGGCGCCTTGCTAGGTCGTAGCAAATGACGTAGCTGAAGGCTATGCTAACTATCGTCTCGGCAAATGAGAGCGTAATTTGTCAGTGAATCATCGCTAGCAAAGTCGGCTGTACAACTGGGGCGAGTGCTAGGAAGTCTCTCTAGACCTGCCGTGTGGCGGCGCTCGGTCTGCAATCACTGATAGTGGCGACACGCGGGTCCGACGTATACTAACGGACCGCGGCCGATTTAAAGGCTACCACCTAGCAAGTGTGGTGTCTGGCGGTGACACCACAATTTTAATGCAACATTTTGGTTCACTTGAAAATAAATTCTGGATTTAAAGTACTTTCTGAGATACATCAGATGACACAGTGGTTAGTTTATGTGACAGCTACACGATTATATCACGACGCTACTAATGAGTGACAATTTACATTGTTGCTTTTGCGGTGTACCTGTTTTATATCTGCACAGTTTTTCTGTATTATTCTGGAAAGTAAAACATGTTTTAGTAGTAACTTCTGTGGTATAGCTACAATGAGACAGCCTTTTCTGTAGCACAACAATACGTTACAGCACAGTACTTACTTCATCACGGCAATAAGCGTAACAACTGCTGGTTGTAAGAACAATTCCAAAAACTTTGTGCGTGCGCAAGTGGTGGTTTATGAACTTGCTATTTTCTCTGCAAGACTCTTCGATGGTGATTGTGCACCTGCACAGTAGCAATAGATGGCTGCTGGCCGTCTCTACAAGAACTATAGTGGGTCTGCATCTTTGGTGGCACACCAATACCATTATCTCTACAAGGACTACAGTGGGTCTGCATCTTTGATGGCCCACCAATATCATTATCTCTACAAGGACTGCAGTGGGTCTGCCGCTCTGGTGGCCCACCAATACCATAATCTCCACTAGGACTACAGTGGGTCTGCTCTGTGATGACCTACCTACCATTATTCTTCAACTTCGACTGACTCTGCTGTGGGTTTGCTCTGTTGTGGCCTATTACCTCTCTGCATGTCAAGAGTCAGCACTGTATTTCCGTTGGAAGGACAACACTACTTCTTCAAGACTGCATGGAAAAGCACTACTTCCGTGTGCATTCTCTTTTACTGCTCAGACTTTGAGAAAAAAAAAAACACGGCAATTTTACTGTAACGAATGATCAGGACTGTCTTTATGGACTGTAAGAAAATTTTAGATTCTGACCAACTTTGTATCAATAAGTGTGTGCATTTGATATCTTTGCTTTTGTAATTATGAAAAATTTTATCAAATCATTATTGGCCACTGCCCAAAACAATTTGTAAAATTTTTTGTGGGGAGCATGGGGGCTATGCAAGTAGGCTGTTTAGGTTTTTATATTGGTCACGCCACCTAGCACTCTGTATGAAAATCCCTGGGTGTGCTGTGTGCAGTCGGTGGCTAGTTTGCATTGTTGTCTGCCATTGTAGTGTTGGGCTGTTCGCTGTTAACAGCGCGTAGCGTTGCGCAGTTGGAGGTGAGCCGCCAGCAGTGGTGGATGTGGGGAAGTGAGATGGCGGATTTTTGAGAGCGGATGCTCTGGACGTGTGTCCATCAGAAACAGTACATTTGTAAGAAAGGATGTCATGAACTGCTTTATGTATTATGATTTTTGAACACTATTAAGGTAAATAAATTGTTTGTTCTCTATCAAAATCTTTCATTTGCTAGCTATGCCTATCAGTAGTTAGTGCCTTCTGTAGTTTGAATCTTTTATTTAGCTGGCAGTAGTGGCGCTCGCCGTATTGCAGTAGTTCGAGTAACGAAGATTTTTGTGAGGTAAGTGGTTTGTGAAAGGTATAGGTTAATGTTAGTCAGGGCCATTCTTTTGTAGGGATTATTAAAAGTCAGACTGCGTTGCGCTAAAAATATTGTGTGTCAGTTTAAGCACAGTCATTGTTTAAATTTTTCTAAGGGGACGTTTCAGTATCCTTGGCTTACATGTTGCTCTGTAACAAATAAATTGTATTGTTACGTATGTAATTTGTTTGGTGGATCTGGGATTGAAAAAGAATTGACTTCAGCTTCCTTCGGAGCATGTGTAACAACAAAGTTTCACAGAAAAGCCGACCAGCACAAGATTTCAAGAAGGCACCTTCAGAATGAAGAGTGT
Organism: Schistocerca nitens; assembly: GCF_023898315.1. NCBI lineage: Eukaryota > Metazoa > Arthropoda > Insecta > Orthoptera > Acrididae > Schistocerca > Schistocerca nitens. Next base: position 238,205,716 of record NC_064616.1, on the reverse strand, counting down.
TTTCAGTTTTCGGGTCATGAACGAACTGAATATTCAGTTTATAAGGGCCCAGATTCTAGCCGTAAAACATACTGTGGCTGTGTACGAAAATATTTCGTAATCGAGAGACTTACTAGTGATGGTTCTTTCTTGGGGAAGCAAGAGATTGCGTTCAGAGGACACTTTGAAGTTGTAAGTTCCGACAACGAAGGCAATAGCAATGTCTTGAGTAACTCGAGCTTTCAGCTATGTAGGCACAGTTTACAGGTATTCGGGATCACCTGAACAACACTACTGGGTTCAAGGGAACATCACAGTTCGAAACGGATTAATTCAATCGGTTACCAGTGTCATTAATGATAGCATTAAAGAAGAGTTACGATCATCTGAGTTTGTTGCAGTGCAAGAAGATGAAAAGTTTTATGTTTCTTGTGAGTCACAAATGAGTATTATTCTCAGATTTTGTATGCAAGACGGTCCCATAGGAAGATTTATTGATTTTTAGACTGTTTCTAAAACAAAACTCGTGAGCATTTATCAGAAATTGTACTCAATGCACTTGGTGTCTGGCGAGTTGCTGACGAAATAGTGAGTCATGTGTGTGATGGAGCCTCAGTAATGGCGAGTAAACGTGGTGTCAAAAATTTTGTTAAACATTAATGCCCGCGAACTTTATTTTGCACTTTTGTGTTCACAAACTTAATTTAATACTGTTATATTTTTCAGAAATATCAAAGCAGTTAAATTTATCATTTAGTCTCGTAGCATGCCATTCAATTTAGCAAGACCTCAGAGAAAACACAGCTCTTCGAAAATAAAGGATTTAGATTGCCTCAAACATGTACTACACGCTGGAATTTCTTTTCACGAGCTGTTCCGAGAATAAAATAACGGAAAAAATCGCAACACCAAAAATAATTAATGTAGAGCAATGAAACTTCGAGAAGAAATTTTTCTAGATAACATATTTAACGTGTGTGTAGTAATTTCGGAATTTTTAAGTGAATTTTGTGACGAGAAAGTACATAAATTCCTCGTGGCGTATTGAGCAGGTCGGTGGCTGAAAACTGTGACTGCATTTGGTACCGACAGACTTAATATTTGGCGAGCATTATCGATCTGAAACAATCAGTATTTTTGTAGCTATTACGTTTTCGGGAAATGCAACACCATAAACTTGCTAACGTGAGTGAAAGGGATTGTGAGTGACTGTGTTAATACTAGCACGGGCTTGGCAGTGATACCTGTTCACCTAAGTTTCAGAATAAATTAATTGAGGGCAAAATTTCCAACCTTTCATTTCGTATCTCTCCCGAAACGTAGATTAGTGACTTTGATTGCAGCCTGGTTATCGTCGAAGAACAGTAGGTTTCACTCGGCTTTCCTACTGATGATCTGCTGAGACAATGTTCACAGGTAGGTGCAGGTCCGTCGTAAAGGGACGGAAAGAACTGCGCCGCCGCAGCATTCTTGACTAACATCAACTCACTACGTCCAGTGTCATAGGTAAATAACGCTCACGGCCGTTACAGCGTGTAATTAAAGCAAACCCGATTTTCATCCTCATAGTGGCTGTACTAGCGACATTCCTATGCGACTGGGGCAAATTTAAATAACCATCTTTAAAATTTAGAACACGCCTAGCAACTTTCATTTATGTCGCTCAACTCGTTCTTGGTGTTGCATCTTTTTTCCCATCAGTGTATTTGTTGCAAATAGTCAGTAGCTAAGTAGAAATAAATTAAAATTACATCAATGATGTGAAAGTTTTTCACGCATCTCCATTTTTATGACGTCATATCTCCTGAACTGTGTGTTCTGCAATGATACATGTTTGCATGTACATTCAGTGATGTATGTGTATACTGTGTGCGAAATGTCATGCAAACAGAGTTGGTAGTAAATAAGATATAAATTAAAATATCATTCCTGTTGCGGCAGTTTTACTGTATGAACAGTGAAAATGATGTAAACGATAAACTTATTTCCTTTCATCGTCTAGTGGGAGCTGTCAGCGAGGAAAAGTCTCGCAAATGTTTGAAATTATGTGTAAAGTTGGCTGTAAGTCACTAAGTGCTCTAATTGTCACATGCTGGACGAATCTAGTCAGGCTCTTTGCGTGTCATGAGCAACGTTTCTTTTCCACCCCCACCCTCACTTCTTTGAGGGGCAGGTGGCCCTCATTCCCTCAGTGATTCTATCCAGACAGTAAAAGATGTGTGTATCAGGTTTGGTTGAAATCTGTGCAGTGGTTAGGAGATGCGGAATATACATACATACAAAACATACATACACTTCTATAAAATGTAAGGATTTGCATCGTTTAATGTCAAATGAAAGAGGTCCTCCAGTCAGTTTTTCTGATCTTCATGAAGTTTCCTTTGTTCGCTCTTACATCAATTTGGAATTGATAGGGCATAAGTTTATTTTCATGCTTGTTATGATTTCTGAATGGCGCCATATTAAAATTAAAAAAAATAAACTGAAGAGTTTCTTTCTTGGTTGCATAAAAACGCAAAAAAAAGCCCAAAGACGATAGAAGAAGGTCCAGGAATATCGCCACATATCGGGTTAAAAATAAAATTAAAACTGAAACTGGAACGTAAAATGATACGATTTAGAAAATGGTCTACTATGAGTTCATATAAAATGTGAATAATATATCTTATTATTGAGGAACTGGCTAAGTTTCAGCTTGTTATCATTATATGAAAAAGCAGCACAATATTTTCTTGTTTGCTCTTTTCTTGTCCTCTATTTTTGAAAAGTTTGCTTCATTGTTTTAAAGTGGGAAGAGAACGTGACAGAAAGCTGCATTCGCCAGAAGAAATGTTTATTAACACTATTTCCAGTTTTAGGTAGTTACTGAAAGCAATACTGACAGTTCTGTGGTTTACGTCCAGAGGGATGCGAAGCGTTAATTGTATGCCACACCTTAAAGTATACAGTTTCTTCCAATGAACAGTCGTGAAACAACTTCATAAACTGAGTATAACTATGGCAGCCAAAGCTTTTACTTCTAGGCACATGTCCAACGAACCAGAAGTGAAGCTATACTCTGACACTAGAGTGTCTGTAAGCAAGACAACGTTGGTCGTTGCCGCGAGTGAAAGATTCACAATGACAGAAGTGCAACTCAGTCTGTAAACAAGAAGGAACTCTGCATGCATCCACCAACTCTGTCTTCCCAATTGCGCTTTCGAATTACGGCCCAGGCTGACTGGGTATTACTATTCAGCCGTTGCTTTTGCATTTAGGAGTGTAAATACGTACATGGATATCCCGTATCTAGATGTGCGAATGTCAATCGTTATTTTGTTGTTCAAATTTTATTAAAAATAGTGAAGTGCAGATTGTATTCCTCTGCGTTCTAGCTCTCATTTCAGAAACAAATACGCCACATTAACTAAACACATGTTTCTGTGAACTGTCGTTTCATTCACAGACGATCATGCGGACAGCATACTGTTTAGAATAACAAAATGAGTATTGCTCTAAAATGAAGCATAAATAAAATTATTCTAGTAACACCTTATAAAAATAGAACTTTAACAAAGCCAACTGGATTCCGAAGGAGGCACTTCCTGTTACATTAGTAACTTGCTCTAGGACGTGATACTGACAGCGCAGCTGTGACTTTCCGAATGTACAGCTTTCAAATATTCGCGCGCACCTGTATTTGCCAATATTCACCTCTCTGCAGCCGTACGGGAGACACGGCTTTGCGTATGCGTGATGTAAGGGTGCAGTCGTACAGGAGACACGGCTTTCCGCATGTGCGACGTGAGGGTGCCCTCTAGTCTTGTGAAGTAACTACCCTTCGCGCCGCTGACCGGCGCCACCCGTACATCCGTGGCAGCAAGTCGCATAAATTTTACTTACTTAGAACATGCAAACTCGAGCCGAATGTTAAACGTAAAATATCACATACAGACATAATGCTAGTTCTGGTTGCAATTACGGAAACATAGAACGTGGCACAAGAATAGGAAAAACATCTTTACTCGTGTGATTCACCAAATTCTGCATCTACACTCCTGGAAATTGAAATAGGAACACCGTGAATTCATTGTCCCAGGAAGGAGAAACTTTATTGACACATTCCTGGGGTCAGATACATCACATGATCACACTGACAGAACCACAGGCACATAGACACAGGCAACAGAGCATGCACAATGTCGGCACTAGTACAGTGTATATCCACCTTTCGCAGCAATGCAGGCTGCTATTCTCCCATGGAGACGATCGTAGAGATGCTGGATGTAGTCCTGTGGAACGGCTTGCCATGCCATTTCCACCTGGCGCCTCAGTTGGACCAGCGTTCCTGCTGGACGTGCAGACCGCGTGAGACGACGCTTCGTCCAGTCCCAAACATGCTCAATGGGGGACAGATCCGGAGATCTTGCTGGCCAGGGTAGTTAACTTACACCTTCTAGAGCACGTTGGGTGGCACGGGATACATGCGGACGTGCATTGTCCTGTTGGAACAGCAAGTTCCCTTGCCGGTCTAGGAATGGTAGAACGATGGGTTCGATGACGGTTTGGATGTACCGTGCACTATTCAGTGTCCCCTCGACGATCACCAGTGGTGTACGGCCAGTGTAGGAGATCGCTCCCTACACCATGATGCCGGGTGTTGGCCCTGTGTGCCTCGGTCGTATGCAGTCCTGATTGTGGCGCTCACCTGCACGGCGCCAAACACGCATACGACCATCATTGGCACCAAGGCAGAAGCGACTCTCATCGCTGAAGACGACACGTCTCCATTCGTCCCTCCATTCACGCCTGTCGCGACACCACTGGAGGCGGGCTGCACGATGTTGGGGCGTGAGCGGAAGACGGCCTAACGGTGTGCGGGACCGTAGCCCAGCTTCATGGAGACGGTTGCGAATGGTCCTCGCCGATACCCCAGGAGCAACAGTGTCCCTAATTTGCTGGGAAGTGGCGGTGCGGTCCCCTACGGCACTGCGTAGGATCCTACGGTCTTGGCGTGCATCCGTGCGTCGCTGCGGTCCGGTCCCAGGTCGACGGGCACGTGCACCTTCCGCCGACCACTGGCGACAACATCGATGTACTGTGGAGACCTCACGCCCCACGTGTTGAGCAATTCGGCGGTACGACCACCCGGCCTCCCGCATGCCCACTATACGCCCTCGCTCAAAGTCCGTCAACTGCACATACGGTTCACGTCCACGCTGTCGCGGCATGCTACCAGTGTTAAAGACTGCGATGGAGCTCCGTATGCCACGGCAAACTGGCTGACACTGACGGCGGCGGTGCACAAATGCTGCGCAGCTAGCGCCATTCGACGGCCAACACCGCGGTTCCTGGTGTGTCCGCTGTGCCGTGCGTGTGATCATTGCTTGTACAGCCCTCTCGCAGAGTCCGGAGCAAGTATGGTGGGTCTGACACACCGGTGTCAATGTGTTCTTATTTCCATTTCCAGGAGTGTATATAGAGTTGCCTTAGCCGAACTACCGACGATCATCTAGAGCGTTGGATCCCCTCCTTCGAAAGCGTCAGATTGCAAAGCCTCGGCTACTCTCAGGGTGGAAACTCCGTCTTCGAAGATTGTGTTTGCCCGTCTGCCCGCCGTTTGCTGCTGTCGCTGTTCGTTCGTCTGTCCTCCTGCCTGCTCGCTGTCCATCGCCGTCGTCGTAACCGCTGCCGCCGCCGCTGCTGCCTGCTGTTCGTCCGTCGGTTCGAAGCCGCCTGGTGCTAGTCCGTCTGTCCGTCGCCGTTCGTCTGCAACGAGTACTCCGACCTCCACTGTCATCTACACCTCCCCCTCCCCCTCTCCCACAGTCACTTCCTGGAATGCCGCCCCTGGCCTCCCTCCTTACACCTCCCCTTCCCTTCCCACACATACCGATCCCCCTATCTCCTCCCCTTCTGTATACCCACACCTCTGCACCCTTTCTCCAGCCTCCACACCCTCAACAGCTCCCACTACTACCCCCGCCCTCACGTACATCTCTGTTGCCGCCTCTGCTGCCACCCCTCCAGTGGTCGGGTTCCCCTCTCTCACCCACCCCGTCGCTTCGTCATCTGCATCTCCCGCACGCATCACGTCGCGCGGAGCCACCATCGCCACCACTGAACCAGCTGCTTCTCCCGGCGCCTTCACTACGCCACTGGGATCTACCACCCGCCACCTCCCTCTCCTCCCCGTCCCTCCCCCTCCTGCCAGCCTCCAGTCTCCAAAAAAACCCAAAAGCGCGTCATTACCGACTCTGCTCCCGCCACTTCCCACAAAAAGTCAACACCACCTCCCCCTCCCCCTGCCGTCACCATGGACACCACCCCTCCTCCTGCCACCCATACCTCGGCCCCCACCCTCCACACCTTTGTCCTGTCAACTCCCGATCCTAAGTTCCTCAATGCTCGTACCCTCACCATGGAGATACGAAAGTACTTACCTGGTGCTCCCATCTGCCAACTCATGCCCCGCATGGACTCAGTCCTTATCAAGTCCCCATCCCCATCCTTTGACTCAGACCTCCTGTGAAAACTCCCACGAGTTATGTTTGGCCCGCACGCCTCTCTGACACCCTTCCTTTCTGCTTCCACTCCTCGTCAGCCTCAGCCTCCCCGTCGCCCCCCCCCCCTTCCAACTACACCGCTGTGATCACAGAGGATGAAGTGTTGGTGGAACTGAACTCCCACCCGGACTTGGAAATCCGCTCTGCCCGCTGTACCCACAATGCCTCTGGTCCCACCTACCTCATGCGGGTATTCTCTGAGTCCGCCCCATCCATTGACCATCTCCTCACCCAGGGAGCGCTGATATACCACCGTCGCCACCCTGTTGAATCCTCCAAATCCCCTCCCCAATCCTACTGTTGCCAGCGGTGCCTGATGTACAAAGACCACCTGACTCCCAACTGCAATAACCCCCCACCTGTCCCCATTCCAAGGCCTCCCACTTTCTTAAGAACTGCCCAACCTCGCTGCTTCTCCTTCCTGTAATACTTGCAATGGCCCCCATCCCACCTACTCCCACAAGTGTAAAGCTAAACCCCCCCAGCCACCTCTGAGCTTACAATCCCAGTTCATCCCGTCGATCCCCCTGTCCATCCCAACAATTCCCTCCGTCCACCCCCCACGGCCGAACACATCATCCAGTTCCATACCGTTGTACTCCAAAACATTCATCCTTTTCAGTGCCCCACACCTTCCAACAAATCTCCCTTGCTGCTCGGTCTGTTTTTCACCTGAACACCTTCGCCACTTACTCCCACAACCAAGCCCTCTTCACCTTCACCTGCCTCGACACCCTAGTTTAAGTATCTTCCCCTCCCTGTCTTCCCCCCCTTCTTCCCGCCATGGTGCAGCATGAGTATCGCATCCTCTTCCAGAACATTCGCTCCTTCCACTCCTACAAATACCTCCTCATGCACACGCTCTCCCACCACCAGGTCAACACCTTCCTCTTGAACGAAACCTTTCTCCAGCCCCACCATTCTATCTGCACCTCTCCCTATATGCTCCACCGCACTGATGCTCCTGGTCCTCGTGACCAGGGTGGAGTCGCGATTAGCCACCTTAAGCATATCCCCGTCCGGCCACAACCTCTCCTCAATGACCCCACTGAGCACCTTATCCTTAGCGTCTTCATCCCCTCTCTCACCATTACCTGCGCTACCATCTATGTCCGCTCGACTGCTCCTTTTCCTTATGACTTCATCTCACAAATTGACCACACCTTCTCCACCTATGTGATTGCTGCCGACCTTAACATCAATAGCCACACTCCTGCTGCCCTTCGGCGGTGGCATCAGTTCCTCTCCATAATCCAAGGTGACCTTGTTCCCCTTCCCCAGCACACCCGACGCGAAAGTGACACCACCCCCAAAGTTGTCATTGTCTCTGCCAACCTCCTTGAGCGTATCGCTGTCGCCGTCCTTTTCCCCACACGTAGCGATCACCTCTCTGTCCTTCTCCCCATAACGTCTGCTCACCGCCCCCCTCCAGCTCCGCACCCTGCACCCCCTCCCAAGGTCGTCCATGACTATCGCTGTGCCAACTGGGATGCCTACCGGGACTCCATCTCCAGCCAGGTCGAAAGCCACCCTCTTACCTATCACCATCCTGACATCATCCACGCCTCGTCCTTTCTTCAGAAGGTAATTACTGACGCCGTGGAGGCCCATGTTCCTACTAAAACCATCCACCCACACCGTCCCACACTCCCTCTGCAGGCTGTCCTCCTCCTCCGTGAATCCCGGCCCCTCTGTCGCTCCTTCCTGCGCACTTGTGACAGGGATACACTCCAACGCCACCGGCAAATACAGTGACACGTACGGAACCTTATTACATACTGGCGCCAGACCTGCACACCACTCAACGCCACCCTCCCTATCAACTCCTCCAAGTACTGGTCCACCTTCCATCGTCTTACTGTTTCCCTTTGCACTCCCCACTACCCCCTTCTCCATAACGATCGATTCCTTCCTGACAACCTTAGTAAGGCCAACCTCTTCGCTTCCCACCTTTCCGAGGTCTGCTCCATCCCCGATGATCCCCACTTTCATTATTCTCTTTTGCCCACCGTCATGGAACGTGCCGATACCTCGGTCGCTCCACTTGCTCCTAGTCTCCAGTACTTAGGGCAGTTGCCCCCCTCTGACGTAAACACTCCCATCACAGCACAAGACATTAAACGTATCCTCCAGTCCAAATGCAACACGGCCCCTGGTCACGACTGTGTCACCTACCGTCACCTTCGAGAAAGCCCCTATTCCTTCCTGACTGTCCTCGCCCATCTCTATAATGTCATCCTCTCTACTGGCTTCTACCCTGACCTGTGGAAGACCTCCCGCACCCTCTTATTCCTCAAACCCAACAAACCCCCTTCTGCCGCCTCTTCCTATCGTCCCATCTGCCTCACCTCCGTCTTCAGTAAGGTCTTTGAATCCATCCTCTCCCACCGTATCCATCAGCACCTTACCCAACACCACCTTCTCCCCCTTACCCAGTGTGGCTTCCGACACTCCTCATCTGCTGATGACCAACTCCTCTACGTTGTTCATCTTCTGTCCCTCCAGCTCAACTCCCGTCGCTCCGCCATTTTTGTTTCCCTTGACCTCCAAAATGCCTATGACCTTGTATGGCATGCCAGTCTCCTCTTTAAACTCCAAACCTATGCGCTGCCTATCAAGTTTGTTCGTCTGGTCGCTTCCTTCCTCTCGCACCGTCCTTCCTATGTCACCCTCCACAACACCAACTCCCGTGTCTTTTATCCCACGGCTGGCGTCCCCCAGGGTTCTGTCCTCTCCCCTCTCCTTTATCTCTTGTATACAGCTGATATGCCCAAGCCACCCCCACCAGTCCACCTTCTCCAGTACACTGATAACACCGCCTTCCTGGCTGTCTATCCTACCCTTCAACGGTCTCAACGTACCCTCCAAACGCACCTTAACCAGTTCAGCACTTGTTGTAACCAGTGGTTCCTCCGTCTCAACCCCTCCAAAACCCAGGCAATCATCATAGGCCGCACCACTCGCTCCTTTCGCCTCCATGTTTTCTACCTCACCCTTTATGGTCGTCCTATCCAGCTCACCGCCACCCTGAAATACCTTGGCCTCACCATCGACCGACACCTCACCTGGACCCCTCATCTCCAGACCGTCCAGCAGAAAGCCCATTCCCGCCTATGCCTTCTGAAACTCCTGTCTGGCCGGACATGGGGATTGCATCCTTCTACCATCCTTCACACCTACAAATCCCTCATCTGTCCTATCCTCTGTTATGCCAGCGTTGCCTGGATCTCCGCCCCCACCCGCATTTACAAGGCCCTCCAAATCCTTGAACGCCATGCGCTCCACCTTGCCTTCCGTATCCGCCTTCCTTCCCCCACACGGCTCCTGTATGAACTGATCCGCTTCCCCCACCTCCTCCTGTTCCTCCAACATCTCCGCATCCTTTACATTGTCCGCAGGCTTGATCCCCCCCACACTCTGGTTTCCTCCTTCCTCTCCACCCCCCGCCCGTTGCCGCGCCTCTATCGCTGTATCCCTCCCTCTCTCCACCACCACACCCTCCATCTCGTTCATCAGGGCAATTTCCAACGCCTCCCCCTCCCGGATGACGAAATTCGCTGTGACATCTACCCTTCCTTCCAACTATAACCTGGCCTTGTTCCCACCCCCCCTCCTCAGGGCCCCCTTTTTCCTCTTCCCTCCTCCTCCCAGAGCGGATTTGCCTCCATCCCCCCCTCCCCTAACACTCTGCACCCCATACTTGCTTCTTTCCTTCCCACATCCCTCCCTACCTGGCCCTCTTCAGCGCGCCCTCCGCTCATCTCCCCCATCTCTTCCCCTCCCTCCCTTCTTCAGGTCTCCCTCATCTCCTAGCGCCTGGCAGATCCTCTGTATTGATCATCATCAGTGTGCCGCATCAGTGTTGTGTTTAGCGCAGTTTCTCCTGTGCGTCCAGAGGTGTGATTTTAATTATGTTCGCCGTCAGTGTTACGTTATGTGCTATGTCATCCGTCGATACCTTTATGCTCCAGTCATACTGTGCCTTGTGTTCTTTTAATCGCCGCAGTGTGTGGCTTTTTGTGTGTGCTACTTTTAAACAGTTTTTTATCTCCTTTTTACAGTCACCCCGTTTTTTTTACTATTGCCTTCCATGATGTTACCCCTTTTTTATATCTATGTTCACCATATTCTCTCCTTTGCAATTTTTAAATGTTTTCTATTGTTTATTCTATGTCTTTCGTCTGAAGAGCAGCGCATATGCTGCTGCCAGCCCGCCCCGATGGGGAATTGAAATACAATAAAGAAGAAAAAAAAGAAGACCTACCGACGGCGGTGAATAGGCGATTATCATCTGCATCTTGCGATTGATGTCTGCTTCTAAATTTTGGAAGGCTGTATAGCCTCATTATGTAATTAACGTGGCTCTGGATACGAATAGTGTACTGATAATTGTCTGCAGATATGCGTCGAGGATGGTGGGGGTCAGACTACCACAGTAACTTTTGATGTAAATAAGTTGTTCTTTGTTATTTGGGCAGCGTGGTCTCAAGCGCTTTGTCAGGCTTCGCGAGGCTCGCCCCGTCGGAGTTTCGAGTCCTGCCTCGAGCGTGGGTGTGTGTGTTGTCCTTAGCATAAGATAGTTTTAGTTAGATTAAGTAGTGTGTAAGCCTAGGGACCGATGACCCCAGCAGTTTGGTCCGATAGTATCTTACCACAAATTTCCAAATTTTGCAGTTTGGCTATTTGGGCAACGAGATAACTGATGGCTAAAGTAGAGAGGATATAACATACAGACGGCTCTTCCGAAGAAGAGACATTTGTTGCTGCCCCTTCTCTCTCTCTCTCTATCTCTGATACTACTTCCTCTTGTCCGTCTTTATGTGCAGGCCAACGTCAGGAACCTCTTGATTCATTTTTATCTGTTTTTTACTAATGGATACACTGATTCACGAGAAAGGGGTCTGTATACAATTTACAAATATTTCATATGAATTGTCCGAATTATGATTAACTAAAGTTTAATTATGAAAACGACACCACTGCCTCCTACCGAACAACTGCCATAATTCGAGAGAGGAGCAGTCACTTGAGACAGCAGAAAGAGTGACACAATTTGTATCTGGCGTGATCTAACGGTATAGCGTTTGGCTTTGAACTATCGAATCCCGGATGAGCCAATTTTTTCCACTGTGCCTGGAATCCTTACATTCATCTCTCAATCACGAGGAGATTCGCCAGAAACGAAACTTGATTCGGATCGTGCGTTACGCTGTAGCTCCCCGTTTTCCGGTTGAATAACTGGTTAAGGACTTGCATGTCGCCTGATACCCAATTTATTGCAATCGTTTCGGAACAACTGAATAGCAAAAATAACATGTGAAACAAAATGCTTCGATTTTAAATATTTTATGCATATAGTAAAATGCAACACGGGATGCACCTTTGCTTCGTTTATATAAACAAAGCTTTACATCAGCGCAACTTACGGTTGAATATTTTCATAAGTCAAAGATAATTGCGAACACAATTCTCTGCGTCCTGGGGGAAAAAGGTATTATTTGTTTTGACACTTCCAAATTGTGCAGAAGACTGGTAAAAGAATCTTCTTTGACGACGCACTTCGAAATACGACAATTTCAGACTGCCGATTTCTGCTTCCCTCACATTATCAGTTGCAACGTGCGCTCTTATTTAAGCACAAATCTTTCGATTAACGGACAGTGAGTTACTCAGCTTACAAGTATTATAATAAACATGACCAATAACGAAAAGACAACCGCCCCCATACATGACGTCAGAGCTACAGTCTGTAGTAATAAAATATTTTTAACAGATATCGTCCCTGAAATCGTTTGAGAATAACTGCATAGCGGTAAAACATGCGAATACCAAATATCTGATGTTTTATTTTTGTGTTTCAAGTAAATTTAATTTCCGAAAAACTACTTCAGCTGCTTCTCTTCGTTTACATGCAATACGTCCTTTCAGCAGTGTTGGAGATGATTCAACTTTCAGCTTTCTGCTTTCCTTGAATCTAACCTGTATGTGGACATGGTTCTTTATGTGGCACAGTGAAGTCTTCCATAAGAGTCCACGGAAAAGAATTGCGGCAATGAGTCTCAACAATGCATCACAGTACGTACTAAAGCTTCACACGACCTGAAAATGTACATAATGCGTGTTCTCTGTTCTACCACAGACAGCCTCGCCGCGCGGGATTACCCGAGCGGTCTCAGGCGCTGCAGTCATGGACTGTGCGGGTGGTCCCGGCGGAGGTTCGAGTCCTCCCTCGGGCATGGGTGTGTGTGTGTGTTTGTCCTTAGGATAATTTAGGTTAAGTAGTGTGTAAGCTTAGGGACTGTTGACCTTAGCACTTAAGTCCCATAAGATTTCACACACAATTTTTTCAGACAGCCTCCGATACATACTGAAACACTCACGCGCATGTAACTCATGATTCGCATACAATGTTTAGATATATTGGAAACATAACTTACGTCACGATGTGCTCCCATCATTGCGATGAGATGTCACTCCAAACGCCATTTTTACAGGGAAGACACAACATTCATGCCTCCAGACAATTTTCCTGCCTTGCCCTGCTTTCACCCCATAGGTTTTATGAATGTGATGATATTTACTTACTTAAAGATGTTCTGTGAATAATTTTATTCGTAGCCTGCAAACAAAATACGGTGCGACAGTCGTCTAGTCGTTTATACTTAACGCTACCCATGCGAAGCCAGGCCGGGTTACTTGTGAAATATAAATTTAAATATTGGGAAGCCTTTGATGGAGTTTAGACGTTCATGGAAGTGAAACAAAGGCGATAAGCAGTTCTGACAAGAAAATAAGTTTTTCAAATGTGGTGTTACAGAAGAATGCTGAAAATCACACCAGTAGATCGCGTGCCGGATGAGGAGGTACTGAGTAGAATTGGGAAGAAAAAGGAATTGTGGTACAACTTGACGAAATGAAGTGATCAGTTGCTAAGACATTCTGAGACTTATGGGGAACATCAGTTTAGTTTAGAGGCAAGTGTGGGAGGTAAAAATCGTAGACAGAAAGCAGGATATGAATACAGTAAGCAGGTCCAAGGGGATTTAGGTTGCAGTAGCTATTCGGAAATGGAGAGGCTCGCACAAGAGCCAGTAGCGTAGAAAACTGCTTCAAACCAGTATTCAGGCGGAAGACCACAACCATAACAACAGCAACAGCAACACCACCACCTACTGCTGCTACTACTACTACTACTACAAAAACGGACGTTTCAGTTTACAGACGTGTCAAGTCACAAGAACAAAATTTTATAGGTGACACAAAAAGCTATTGTATCTGATAGAACAGATGGTTATCCACTCACTTCTAGAAGTGCATGAGACTTCTGTAAACAATATAAACATTGTACTCCAGATTCAGGGGGTAGATGCAAGGGACCTATCTTGACCCCATTCCGGATACCTATGGTGAGGCATGAAGCGTCTTGACATTACACAGTTGGCTGCCAATAACAACAGAAGACACTACAGAACACTAAAATAAGCAAATACGAGCTAAATGTGGAAAACGAAATGAGAACATTAACAATAAGACCAGAAAGTAGCAACAGCTATGAGTGGAACCGGTAGCAGACAACGACCATATACCAACATACAAGTGAATGAGACTGTAAATAACGAATCGTGTGGTATACAGCACCATAATATGTAAAACAGAGCTTCGAGGAGAAGAAAATGAATGCTAGATACGTATCAATCAACGTTATCACTGTTACCAGTACACTATAATGTTCGTCCGGAGGCTTGTAAGGAGTTAGGAAACAATATGCTAGTTAATCACACTCTTCTTTGTAGTATAGATCGTGTGAGGTACTACTCGCGCAGTTCAATCTTAGAATAGGCGCTGTGGCTGATGGAGGCTACCGTTTGTTTCCTTTATCGTTATGTCACCCGCTTCGCCCCATATGAGAGGGGGCGGGGGGAGGGAGGGAGAGAGGGGACTATCGCGGGTACAAAATTACGCTCCTGAGACAGGAGTATTAAAAAATACAACGTAGATGAAAACATATTATTAAGGGGTAATAACTTTACGTACGGTTATAAAAATGTAAAGGATGAACTCGTCGGCGTTTCCATAAAAAAATTTATATTTTCCTTTTTAAATTAAAATCAAAGGACTAAAAGACGAAAAACAAAAATATGTACATCTAAAAACAAATGTAAGAAAAGGTGAGATCCTTTTAAGGAGCAGTAGTGCACTTTAACTTAAAAGCTGAAGGCCCTACACGGGGCCGGCTGGAGTGGCCAAGTGGTTCTAGGTGCTACAGTCTGGAACCGAGCGACCACTACAGTCGCAAGTTCGAATCATGCCTCGGGCATGTATGTGTGTGATATCCTTAGGTTAGTTAGGTTTAAGTAGTTCCAAGTTCTAGGGGACTGATGACCTCAGAAGTTAAGTCCCATGGTGCTGAGAGCCATTTGAGCCATTTGAACCCTACATGGGGAGAAAAGGATTTGAGCAGAAGAGAATGTGTTCTATATGGTTGAGGGGTGCACGGAGGAATATATAGTGGCCCGTTAGCAGGAAACTATGGGGATGAAGGTAGGTGTTGATGTGGATAGTGGGAAGACAAAGGGTGGCAAGGGATTTGGTACTTTGGTAGGGTAATAGTATCAGGAGTAAGGGGATGGGGAGACATGGAGAGGGAAAATGAGAGGGAATACCTGATTTGGAGTTTGTTAGATGAGGAAGAGTAGTAATAGGTAGGACAGGTTAATTCGAAGCTGATCTCATAGTCTGGGAGGTAGTCGGTTGAAATTTGATTGGGATAGTACATGGAGTGTGTAGATGTATGGACACTGGGATGTGTTTTTAAAGATATGGCAGCACCCTGGATTGCTAATCAGAGGGCTAACGATAGGGTTATTCGAGTCTAGTTTGCTGATTGTGTAGCATTAGCGAAGGTGTTTGATGTGATTGACGAAGAGTGGGAATTTGATGAGATGGTTGAGGATCCACATCATGGTAGGTAAAAAGGATCCGCAAAGCAAGGTGAAGTGCATGATGTTCAAGGATTTGAAGGGACTTACCGAAATTCGAAATTTGGTGGGGCAAAGATCTATGCTACATTTTTATAGGAGAGGATGAGTTGGAACAAGGTTTTGTAAATGTGAAGACTAGCGGAGGGGTTCTATCTCAAAGTTCGGCCAACTAGTAGTTTTAGGCTATTGTGGGCTTTCTGTTGGATGGTCAGTTGGTGAGGTTTCCATTTTAGTTACCACACGAGAGTTAGTCCAAGGTATTTTAGTATGTTAGTTAAATGGATGGTGATGGGAAGTGCGTGTAGTTCATCCTATAATTGTTGCCTGGGTTATGGAGGGAATGCTCTTGAGGAGCCATTGTTTCCATTGATTGAGGTAGATTTTGACAGATCGTTAGGATTTCTAGAATTTAGGGTACAGAGTGGGGAAAGTGGTGTCATCAGCATACTGAAGGTGAACTGGCGGAGGTGGTTTGGGCATATTGACAGTGTAGAGAGATAAACGAGAGGAGAGAGGATAATGTCTTGAGGCATGCCTACAGTGGGATAGAAGCTATAGGAATAGGTATTATTAATAGTGACAAAGGATGAGCGATTAGATAGGAAAAATGCAAAGTGGCAGAATAGTTAATTGAAAGTGTGTAAGTCTGGAGTTTTATGAGGAGACTGGATTGCTAAAGCCGTCATAGAATTACTCTAGGTCGAGGGGCCAAAAATAGCGATTTATGTTCGTTCAGCTGGTGGGATAGGAGATGAGCAACGGACAGGATCTGGTCATCAGAGAAGTTAGGATAGAAGCCACACTAGGTGACAGGAAGGAAGTGGTGTTGGTCCAGGTATTGATGGATGCTTCAGGGAATGATAGATTCGAAAACTTTGCAAAACACTGAGGTGAGGTTGATGAGGCAGTGTGAGGATGTTAGTGTGGATTGAAGAATACTAGGATTTTGGAAGATTACATTGTTCAGGGTAATAATCTGCAGAGAAAAGAGTGTTGTTGTTATGGGTTTCGATGTTGACTAAAAAAGGAGAGGTTACCCTCTTTGAGGTGTTGGTAGGTAATGCACTCGTGACCAGGGGAAGTCTTTTGTTTTATGTGAATTTGTCGTTTGCTATGATTGGTGTGTTTAATTCTGGCTGTGATCTCAGAGCGAACCTCGGTTATTGTGGCAGTGAGGGTACGGTGATGGTGAGAAGTTTTAGGTTGTTTGACTTGGGGGGTGGTGTTGAAGTGAGGGAGGTATAAGGGCGAAAGGTGATGCATGGGATTTTGCGCAGAAGATCATACGGAAGTTGGGGTTCATGGATTTAATAACTGAAGTTTTGTGGGGTATGAATTGGACATTATGGGAAGGTGTGGGACATACTTCTTGATGTCAAGAGTGAGCGATTTGTCATTAAGGAATCTGGGATCAGGATAGGATAGGATGAATGTCTGAACAGTCAGGGAAGGAGGTGCAGGAGGTTGGGGAGGTGGTGTTCATGTGTCCAATGGGATCGTGATTGGTATGGGCTTTTTGGGAACAGTGCTAATAGTGGAGGTTTGGGTGGTTCTGTGGTTTCTTCGAGATAGTGGGATAAAGCAGAAGTTGGGGAACTGGAGATGGTGTCACAGCTTGTTGACTGAGTGAGAGATATTGCAGCTTGTGGCGTTGCACAGTAGCACGGCGAGATATTATCTGTGCTGGTAACGGAGCATGGTAAGTGGTCGGCGTGGGATAAATTGGAAGTGGGGATAAGCAAAGTAAATGGTAGAAGACACGAAAGGTACGGTAGGCGAAACAAGTGATTGCAGATGGGGACGAGACTGTAGGAGGGGGATGGTGGACGTAAGGTGGTGGACTTGAGGAAGTGTTCCACATAGTGACAGTAGGAGGAGGGATCTGGGTGGTATAGATGAGTGAAGTAGTAGGAGTGTCCGCACTGGGATAGGGAGACAGGACACAGGGCGTAGATGATGATTGCTGGCGACTAATTGTCGCCGAGGTGATGGGGATAGAGACGGCGACAGTAACGGTAGGGGAGGAGACAACTGCGAAGACAATGACGACGATCCACAGGGGAGGGCTGGGGGGTAAGGATGATGATGCACACGCACACACACACACACACACACACACACACACACGTTAAGGTAGAATCTAAGTAGCCTCGCATAACAGGTACTGTTTGCGAAGCACAGGAGAGTTCTCCTACCAGTCTGTGCAGGACGGGAGTTGGGCAAATGGACAACTATCTATCTAGAACCAGGGACTGCCCAGGCCAGTCTAGTCAGTAGACGCTTTGAGCAAGGGAATCCAACTTTGGGATGATGGAAGCGACCATAAATGCATTTTCCATTTATGGTTGCTTCGATCAGCCACCGCGCCAAGTGTCAGCTTGGATTGTGCAAATAGTAAAGCGGAATTTATTGTATTAGCATGCAAAAATAGATCTCACAGAATCAATATTTTATTGCCAAAATGAAATGCGGCAGGTATGTAAATAGTTTTCGGTTTTTGAAAATCAAAGGAATGGTTTGCACAGTCATTATTCTACCAAATTTTCCAGCAAGCAAAAGAAAGAAGACATTTGACTTAAAGCTGAGCTGGCACAGCTAGGGTCGTTGTGATCGATATTTCTGTTTCAATACCTGTTGTATCTGTCCCGATATCATGTTTTCGTTAATTTCATAATATCACAAAATGTATCGCCATTGAAAGCAATAAAAGATATACATAAAAAATATTTATCATTGAAATACTTACTAATAGTCAAATAAATTACATTTGAAAATACAGCGATACTTCTCTTTAAGCCTTTCCATGCAAGTTTTATGAGAAGTGAATTTATGTAGTATCTATGTAGTATACAGCAGAGTCACGTGCTGTAGGAAAACCTGCACTCCATGCAGACAATCAGATCCGAAGAATATACTGCAGTAGTATTAAGCATGTAGTTGTAAAAGTGGTTCTACTAATCAAATGTTTGTGAATTAAATGTACCTGATGGAATGTATTAGTACTTGTATTTTTCAAGTCACTTTTCTTGCTGTTTTGAGTTACTGACGCACTGAGAATCTGGCAAACATACATATATGTTCATACTCGACAAACCACAGTGAGGTGCATGCGAAAAGTTAATTAGCATTGTACGGAGAGGCAGTTTACCCATACAGCACATGCAGCACAAGCACATGCACATGCTGTTAGGAGCCTCGCAGTAACACAGCGCAATTTTCGGGGAAAAATACAATTGAAATTATACTGTCAACGATTATATTGGCATTACAGTGCTGTATTTTATAACACGAGAAATATAGATGATTGACATAACGGTGTATGTACTTTCGACAGGAGCAGATTCAGGGAGGGCCGGGCCGGGCCGGGCCGGGCCGTGGCGGGCCAGGCCGGGGGGGGGGGGGGCGGCGTAATTCCCCCTCCCTCTCATTAACAACAGGTTAATCAAAGCATTTAAATCTTTACGTACATCAGTTTCCAAATTTCCCAGTTAACTTTCAGACAATGTCGTCAAAGCGTTGACCCTTCATGTGAATCCCTGTACTTTGTCGTTTTGCGGCAGGTTCGTATTGACAACTCAGTCTCGTAACACATGATGATTTTTTCCAAAAAAGACTTCTCAGAGATTTGTACTTCAATCAAATCGCGGCAGACGTCCATACATAGTTACTTTTGTTTGAGAGTCAGGATATGCGGGACAAACTTTGCACACACTTTTCTATTCTCAAAAACGTTCTGAAGAATGTCTTGAATACTTAATTTAGAGATGTTGCACCACTGCGGCTTGTGTCACAACGTCAACACATTACGGCAACAATCCCTCTAGTTAACACCGTTTGCTCACAACTGACTTGTCGAATGCACATCTGTTGCTCACAGTTGTTAGTTCAAGCTGCACCATAATTACTGCGTTGACATCGCTTATGTGTCAGGAATAAAGTTAGTCCCGGAACATTTTGGACGGATGTTTACAAGTAGGACACTGAGTGACATGAGAAAGAAATTGAAAGTCTCTCCACGAAGAGAAAATAGCAAAGTCTGACTTTCCCGAATACAGGTGGAAAGACTGAAAGGAGAAGCATTCCCCATCGTTTACACCATCGTACGGCCTTAGTTTGCATGTCTGTTTTGACAGTCGTAGTGCTAAATGAAATACTGATAGTACTGAGCCCACGATTCACTTATACGGCACGTAGATTATGACATTGTCAGATTTGGTTGCTGTTATATATCACGTAACAAAATCTGTGACCAAATTTCAGAAAACATTCCTCACACATTGAGGAAGGAAATAAGTTACATGGACATGGATCCAGAAACGCTTTATTTCCATGTTAGAGCTTGTTTTTTATTTTTCTCTTGAAAATTTCATTAATCATGAGAAACACACAGGACAAGAACGTATCAGCACGATATGAAAGAATTTCCTAAACGGATTATTCAAAATGCCCTCTGTTAGCAAGAATAAATGCATCAACCCATCGTCACATTGAATCCCATGCTCCTTATGACGATGATCAATTGCTTTAAATATTGTCCTGTCGGGCATTGCCGTTCTGGAAATCTCTCCTGACACAAACGTCGAGGGCCACAGCCATTACCATCTGCTAATCCATACAACAAATGGCGACTGATGACGTTAGCAGTTAAGTCCCCATAAGATTTCACACACACACAACAAATGGCCATCTGCCAGCTTCACATGTGTGTTCATTTCCACTGCACCGTATATGAAACCAAATCCGTAATGGACACTAAACAGTTGATACTACGAGCTTGATGCTGGTAGAGCAATGTCAACACAAAGATGAAGTGAGTCACCTGAAGGAATTTTGCGAGGTCACCCAGACGAACCATCGTCCCCCTCGCCCTTGGACAAATAAGATTCAAGTTCCCCATCCCCCTTCTCATCCTTTGGTAGTAGAGTAACTGAGTGGGCAACGTCAGTATTTGTCTGTGCGCTCTAGGCAGAGGATCAGGTTTGTTTGACCTCAGGGTGTGGGTATTTGTTGTAAACAATAACAATAAATTAAACGTACAATTATTGTAATTATGCAAGTTCTCATTTTAGTTCTGGGCTCCATTCTGAGAGGACCACAGTATGTGTAATCATTATAAATAGTAAATTAATTATATTATTATTCGAATAACTCAAATTTCGTCATTTGAGGCATGTATGCTGTAGTGATAGGATTAGATTGTGGGTATTTGTTATGAATAGTACATTAAATTTATTATTATTTCAATTACGTAACTTCGTGAGTAATATTTTTGCAATTTTAGCAATTTTTGAAATACTTCTAACTATTAAGATGCAAGTAAATATAAGATGCGATCATAGTTTCCCTACGAAAGCCACACTAACCCCTTGCAAAATGTGGGTGCTTAAAAATCCGCATCGGAGTCGTGCTGTTTTGCATATATGCTGCAGCGTTGCTCTCAAATGGAAACTTCTTGATCGCCCTTTATACGATGTTAAACAATTTCCACAATGCATTGTTCACACCATCGCAGACCCTTAAATTTTTAAATACTACACCATGATATTTAAATATATAAACTCTTGCTACATACCACATCTACTTCATACCTACGTTACCAGTGTATGTGCTGACATAATTTCTGCAATGTGTAATTAATAACAGCTACGCTATTGCTCAGACTTAAAATGTTAAAGAAATGCCACAAGAGGACATTTAAACAAGTGACTATCGCTAAGTCATCCCTACATTACTAGTGTGTGTGTGTGTGTGTGTGTGTGTGTGTGTGTGTGTGTGTGTGTGTGTGTGTGTGTGTGTCGTGTCATAGTGTACCCGTTAAAACGAGTGCATTCTCCTATTGGTAGAAATGATGTCACGATATATTCTACAAAATCTTGGCAAATGTTAACAAGATGTGTGATGCAAGACAATGCTGTGTGACGTCATAGCAAAATTCTATAAGCAGTGCAGTAATACAACTTGACAGAAAGGCACTGCTACTAAATCTAGCTCTCAGGGAGAGGCATCCAGCCCAAGTTAATAACAGCAGTTCTATCGTATCCCTTAGCGAAGCTCTTCGGCCGCTTTTGAGGCTTAGACTACCGAAAAATTTAAGAAAACCTGCAGTTAGTCAGAAAATAACAATGCGTAGAAAACAGTGTAAGTTTGTTTTGTATGATGCTATAGTTTCATTTGACCCATCCGTGAGTTGAGAGTTCACTGCGTTATGCATACTATCCAGTTAAACAATTCACTGGAGGCGTTTAGAATGACAAGTAACAGTATCCATTCATTCTGCCTCCGTCTGCTAACTTGTCGTTGCTACAGCACACTTGCTGCACTGCTGTGTACATGTGGAAAATCGCTTATTCCAGCAAGAGACCCAGGATCCGTACGAGTGTTCCAACCCCGTACAAACCTTCCAACTGCTTTTTATGCAGTGAGGCGGGGGGCGACTCCCCAGCTCTTCGGTTGTCCATTCTGAAGTGGTGCCACTCGAGCACACCGAGAAAAGAGGTGCCAGCGTGGTCACGAAGCCAATGTGAAGTGAAAAGCTTATTTTCCTGCAATGGTCCACGCCATCTTGGGACTTTATCTCTCATAATACGTTTAACTGGTGACAAAATTATTGTCGCCTTAGCATTTGACGATCTTATGGTTCAACAACACATCGGCAGGTCCGGAATCCCTTGCAAAATTTATGTTCTAGAAGAAATTTCCTTGTCAAGTTTTTCAACTCATTTATTATACACGCTATCGATTCGTGTTCGTAGTCAGTGGTTACAGAATATCAACTTTGGATTTTGTGTCAGCTCAATAATTCGACACTCTTCCTTTGTAAGGGCTGAACGAAATGGTCGCTAAGGTTTCTCCATGAGTTTATGAAACGTTTAAGAAAAGTCTCGGATTTATGGTTCTACTACTCTGTTAAAGAGCTCTTTTATCTATTTATTTATATTTTATTTATTTAGCCTGACCAGATTAGGACCTTACGGCCTTTTCTTACATCTGACCAGGTACAACACACACCAAAAATATTAAGAAATCACAGGTAATAATAATAATAATTGACACTAACAATGATAATGCTAATAATAATTGACACTAATATTAATAACGATCATAATAATAACTGACACTAACAATAATAATAATGATAAAAATCCTGACGGTCATTAAAAATTATATAGATTATTTTATCACATTTGAATCCATGTTTAGTGTTATAGAAACACATTTGAAAAAGAAAGAGGAGAAGATGGAAATGGCAGTGACAGTGGCTGTTAGGAAGAACAGAATTCAAATAAAGAATTCTGCTAACTTTGGGAAGGGAAAAGGGTTGACGAGAGTGAGCTGTAGGCTAGTATATGGGAGAGGTGTCTATTGTGACAGAAGGAGGGGCCAACAACTGTATTTTGAAGTTTGGAAGAAATCTAATTTCTTGACATTTTGATGAAGATTTTCCGGAGAAAGTTTCCTAATACAAAAAATGACTTAGAGGACATGGGAGAGTTACATGATGGTACAGAGATTATTTTAATTCGTTGAGAACGAATAATATTTCTGCTGTGCTTTTTAGGTAGCAGTTTAAGATTTGGAGTTATATAAGGGGGAGTGCAGTGATTGAGAAGATGATAGAGCTAACATACAATATAACTATTGTGTCCAGACTAAGCGCCTACGCCTCCCGCTTACCGCGAAGCAGACCAGTACAGCGGGCCCCGGACCGAGTAGGGGTCTGCCTGGCCGGTCATCCCGGAAACACAGACGCTTCCCAGAGACCAGCAGGAGGCGTCCACGGCGCCGCAAGAGGTCGCTACAGCCGCGGACCTCTTTCCTTCCGCTCGACTAATGACTGCAAATAGAGCCAGCTATATCCATGCGCCAAGCAGTATTTAGACTGGCGCAGGAGCCTGAAGAGGTTCTTCCCCCTCCTCCAGCCCCCCCCCCCCCATCTGCCTTTGGCTCGGGAGTGTCATCTTTGTGCCGCCCTTTTCGTACAGTGTTTTACAGTGAGTGTTTTACAGTGAGTGTTCCGTGTTGTTTTTTGTGAAGTGTTGCGAACGGCCATCATACTGTCGCTGGGTGTGCTTTTTATCTCTTGCGAACAGAAACCAGACTGTCGCCGTGTTTTTTAATTGTGTGTGTACTATGTTACTCGTCTGATTCCTGTGTCTTTTATTAACATTCCCAACCCCTTTTGCTTTCTGGTTTAACTTTCCGCATTTTTCCGCCATTTTACACTTTACGTCACCGTTTTATCGCCTGTTTTTCTTGTTTCTTTTCTTCTTCCGTTTTTAAAATAAAAGTCTGTAGGCTGTAGAGCAGCGTACTAAGCTGCTGCCATCCCGCCCCCTTCGGGGGGAATTGAAAATCAATAAAGGAAACAAAAAAACCTGAAGAGGCAGTTCACGCCGAGCGCGCCCACTGGTGTCATCGTAGCCGCCGTGTCATCGTCCACCGCCGCCAGCGTACCGGAGCCATCCTCGTACGGCCTCTATTCGTCCTCGGACTCCGGTGACGGTAACGTGGACTCCGCGCCGCTCTTCATGAGACGCCTGGGGCTTGGTTTGGTGAAGTTGTATGGTTACTACTGACAGTATTGTTTGGAAGAATCTCTGATTTAGTTAGTGGTAGGCTTGGAGGATCAGTCCTACCTCACAAATATTGTTTTGTAAATTTTGAAGAAAGTCTTTAGTTTAAATAAAAACGCTATAACTCACACTGAGATTTTCCTACCCGCAAACGGCGGATAAAATAACTGTCTACACTTATCGGCACGCAGCCATGATAATTGTTCATAGACGTGAGCGGGATAATAGAAATGGCGTACGTCACAAATGTATCTCACACAAGCATTCATCGCCAGTTCTAGCCTGCTTGCGGTTTCGTACGTACGTTCTTCGAGAATAGCAACACCACAGTTAAGTATGGGGAGTATAGCTCGCCCGGCTAGCAGCGCGGTCCAACGCGCTGCTTTCCGTGCCGGAAGGCGTACCGGTCGCCGGCACGAGTCCACCTGGCGGATTAGTGTCGAGGTCCGTTCTGCCGGCCAGCCTGTGGATGGTTTTTAAGACGGTTTTTCGTCTGTCTCGGCGAATGCGGGCTGGTTCTCCTTATTCTGCCTCACTTACACTATGTCGGCGATTGCTGCGCAAACACTGTCCCCACGTACGCGTACACCATAATTGCTCTACCACGAAAACATTGTAGTTACATTCGTCTGAAATAACCCTGGGTTCGGTGTGGGGGCGGCGGTGAGGTGGGTGGCCTGTTTTGGGGTTGTGAACCTCTCAGGGCTACGGCGGGACGAAGCCTCTCCGTCGTTTCTAGGTCCCAGGTTCAATACACAATACACACAATGGGGAGTATTAGTGACTTTAAGACCTTGTTTTTAAGGTTATTGAAAATCTTTTATCTTCTGCAATTCTGGAGAGAATCATGTTGGTACTTACTAATATCATTCTGGTAAGAAATTCCACCTCATTTACAGATTACTTAACACTATCACGGTCAACATTTGATAAACTTAAATTATATTGCTTGGTAGAGGTACCTTTTACTCACGACAGGATCAGGATTAGAAGTGTTTGTTTCCATTGTGACAAAAGTAGTGTTGTAGAGCTAGGTTACTACAAGTTCTAGTTGCTTGGTGTCAGTTTAGATATTCTGGGATCGGAATGCTACTCCTGTGTACTCCTGTGGAGTATGAGTTCTGTTAGTTAAGCGCTGCGGCACCGCTGTTGGTTCTGGTCTCTGTTTATCTTTATACTATAGAGGGTCACAATATTAGATTTTGGGCATCTCACAGAGGATATGTTGTAGTATTACGGGGCTGGAAAGAAAGACACACATCATGATGTTGATTTTCATTCTTGCTGCCAGCTACAATGCCACTGCTAAACAAAAATGACGACTCTGTTGCCGGATTTTTCCATTCATCGAGCTGCCCGATTCACCCCGAGAGAGCGATAAACCCCACCTGGCTGATGTAGGTCAGTGCAGCGTCGGGAAATCGATTCACACAAGGGTGTGAGCGACCCCACCACCTCCATCTCTGACTAACCTGTTGCGTACAGCAACAGATCTGAGGCAACCAGTGACGAGGACACCTTGCTGTGGCTAATGTCTCCTGCCTTGCGTGACCCCGCTGTTGTTTCAGAGCTGAAGAGATCCTTGTTCGTATAATGTGCCTAGCAGAGAAGCATGTGCTGTCCTGGTCAGACTATGCCACGTATTTCATGTAGAGAGCTATAAAAATATCTTAATGGTCACAGAGGAAGAGAACATGAAGCTTGGTAACGACTACCAGCACTACATCACTATACACGGTGAGTCACAAACTATTGCCACCTAGAATAACTCCGAAAGTATGATAGTAGCGGAAAAGTTTGTGGGACGAATGTTGCATGGGACAATGGGTGCCACAATATGACGTTGGTGTTTTGTTGCTAGGTGGGGTCGCGTCAAACATATGAAGGTCCACTTTGTTTTTTGAATGGGATGCTATAGTTTGGTAGTTTTTTTCTGACAGCGGCTATCGAGACGAATCCAATGATGTGTAACAGTAACGTCTTGGAAGGGCAACTAAGGTCAAAAAAGTGGAATGAACGTCCATTTACAGAAGGTGCCAGAAGTGATGACCATTGGTATCAAAGCAGTGCTGCAATATTCTTATCATGGATTGAGTGGTATTCCTAATCACTTTGGCACTTATCAGAGTACATGCTCTGAGAATTATCTGTCGTATATCGTGCATATTGTAAATCTTCGCCGAGTACGGCGTATCAATGTAACTTTCCACTGACATGTAAACATCATTGGACGGTTTCCCAATAGAACACTAATAGGAACGGTAAGACTGGTATCGTCGGATCAAGCGACTGTGAATTATGTATTCCTTCGAAGAACAAGTCGATATGCTTCTAATTTACGGAGAGTACCAACGAAATTCAGTGAGAGCTAGAGACTTATACGCTGAAACATATCCTCAACGTACTCACGCTACACGTCGTAAATTTAAATATGTGTACGATAAATTGAGAACAACTGGATCTTTAACGCATCGGAAATATATCGGGCAAAGGAAATTTACTAACGAGGAAACAGAAATTGGTACTCTTGCCGCTGTGGCTCGAGGTCCTTGTGTTAGTTCGCGTCAAATCTCAAGGAGATCTGGCATGAGCCAGAGTATTGTTGTTCGTGTTCTGCATTGCCATAAATATCATCCTTACCATATCAGTCTCCACCAAGAATTAAATGGTACGGATTGTATGCGTCGCACTGAATTCTGCCGATGGGCTTAACGTTAGATTAAGAGGGATGACAAATTTATTAATTTGATTTTATTTACTGGCGAGGCTACATCGATGAACCACAGAAATGTTAATTTGCATGACACGCATTATTGGGCAACTGAAAATACGTGTTAGCTGCGGAAAGTTGCACGCCAAAGACCATGATCGGTGAATGTATGGTGTGGGATTGCGGACGACAGATTTATAGGCCCCCATTTCATCGAAGGAATTCTTAATGGTAGGAAGTGCACCACATTCCTGCAAGAAACATTAGGTCTGTTATTGGAAGAAATATCTTTAGGACCAAGGAAGAGAATGTGGTATCAACACGATGGGTGTCCGGCACATTTTTCGATGATGGCTAGAAATGAGTTGCAGAGACAGTTCCCAAATCGTTGGATTGGACGCGGAGGAGATGAATCGTGGCCGGCTCGCTCGCCAGACTTGACGCCTCTGGATTTTTTCTTGTGGGGATTCGTAAAAAACGTTGTTTATAAAGACGTTCCAACGACACCTGAAGATATGCGAGAGAGAACTGTCAGAGCATGAGCTTTGATAAGTGCCGATGTGATAAGGAATACCACTCAATCCATGATAAGAAGATTGCAGCACTGCACTGAAACCAATGGTCATCACTTCGAACACCATCTTGAGGCGTAGCGCCTTCGCATCGCTCCTGTCACTTGTTAGGACGATATCGTTATAGGCATGAGTCATCGACAGATGTCACCGGCTGACATGGACCTGAGTTTCAGAGCTGCACGTAGTTGTACCAGTAGGCGGCAGAGGTCAGCAGTTGACGGACAGTGCTAGCAGTCGTAGTCAAAACAATGTTGTAAAGTTATGCTTGATTAATATTTAATGTATTTGCATAAATATAATTGTTTTATATGTATTGTAATTAGCAGTGTGAGTGTTGTATGAGTGAAGAATAACAGAAGTAAATGAAAATTGTTTTGTTTTTTCACGAAGTACCAGTTAAACTATACAGGGGATTTACTATAATTAAATGTGCAGTCAGTTTATGGTACTAATAAATTGTGAGTAGAACACAAATTAATCGGTAATTTCAGAAGGAGTAGTTTTATATTTGATATTTTTCTAAATTTATTTATTTAGCAATTGCCATAGATTGGTTGAAATGGCTCTGAGCACTAAGGGAGTCAACGGCTGTGGTCACCAGTCCCCTAGAACTTAGAATTACTTAAACCTAACTAACCTAAGACCATCACACAACACCCACTCATCACGAGGCAGAGAAAATCCTTGACCCCGCCCGGAATGGACCCCGGGAACCCGGGCGCGGGAAGCGAGAACGCTACCGCACGACCACGAGGTGCGCTCTGTTGCTATAGAATGAAATGTTTTACTATAATTGGTCATTGAAGTAAAGCGCGGGTTAGTGCGGGATAATACTGCAACCTTATTTGCTGTTTGTGATATTAGCCAATCAGAAAAATGCAGACTCGCGCCAATCTATGCTGGGAACAAAGCGTTTGGTGTGATCTAAGTCAGTCGGAGCTGAGGGTTCGAACTAGTAACATCTCATTGAAAGCAGCTCCGACGAAAGTACTGTAAAATCGCGGAAAAATGCTAATTACGAGTTCGTGAAGTAGTACAAAGTGTATTTAAGTGGACGGTAGAGTGGAAGTCATGTGGAATTTCAGACGGAATATCAAAATTGTTGCTTTTGATTGTTAGTTAAAACCGCGTGGCGTGTTGT
Organism: Schistocerca nitens; assembly: GCF_023898315.1. Classification (NCBI taxonomy): domain Eukaryota; kingdom Metazoa; phylum Arthropoda; class Insecta; order Orthoptera; family Acrididae; genus Schistocerca; species Schistocerca nitens. The sequence goes on along the minus strand of NC_064616.1, from coordinate 238,177,212 downwards.
GCGATCTAAGACTGGAACAGGTATTACGTGTAGAACAGAGTGCACAACATTTGAGAGGGCATTTTCATAACTAAACGATCCAGTGAACTCTATTAACTTCGGTAACGGGTGTAAATACCATAAACTGGCTACGTGTGTGATTGTGGTGTGCGTGGGAACTTTACATTGTGTAGCCACTTAGTACGGACTTGGCAGTATTAACTGTGGTCTTTATCGTAAAAATACACCTGAAAATTTACATGGCCAAGTTAAAACTTTTATTTCAGTAGCTAGCCACATCCCGTTTACCGGAAAATTCTATGTATGATGCTACCTGCAGTGGACAGTAGTGGTCTAGTATTTTCTACTACAGCTTTTAGCTAGACAAATGAACATTGCTGGACACTGGCAGGGCGGTAAAAGGAAAAGTGCCGCGCCGCATTCTGTAAATGGGCTTTCATGCCACCTTTTTGATCTTCGTTGACCTACTGTTACACATCATTGGATTCGTCTCGATAGCCGCTATCAGAAAATAAGTACCAAACTATAGCATCCCATTTCAAAAACAAAGTTGACCTTCATACCTCTGAAGCGACACCAACCAGCAACAAAAAACCAACGTCATATTATGGCCCCCATTGTCCCATGCAACATTTGTCCCACAAACTTTTCAGCATCATCATTCTAGGTGGCAATAGTTAGTGACTCACCCTGTAGACTCAGCATTAGAGGAAACAATGCGCAGAGTAATATCGACTCACGTCAACGCTTGATGTGGGGCGTATGATGTTCGCAGGATGTACCAGGAACCTGGACAACAGAGTTCGAGACGACTACCAGTGTTCATGGCTTGGTGCGCGCTCTAGGGTTATTGTGCAGTTCGGCCCCCCAACGTTTTCGAGACAAGCACTGTCTGCAGCAGTCGCCACAGTGCTCCGCGGTAGAAAATCACTTTAAGGCTGCTATCTAATGCAAAAATAGCATAAAAAATTAATATTTAACAAAGTGTAGATTTATGTAGTTTCTCCCTATGCCCGTCTTTCGAATACCTTCATCGCACACTGCAGGGCACGCAAAACTGAACGTTACACGAATCTCCTGCCGCAATGATTGACTGAGAACTCGATGGTTTGCTCTGCGGCAGCACGGTGGTAGACGGCAGTGCCAGACCCCCATTCGTGTACTCGTGGTGGGAAGCCACCAAACGCCAATTAGTTGAAATCGGACTATAGCGGCAGCCATCAGCAGCGCTTCACCCTGTAGGAGACGGTAGTGCCAGATAGGTATTGACAAGTCAATGGGCAGTGGTAAGGCGTCTATAAACTGGGAAGTAACTTCTGAAGGTATTTGCCGAGGTGTTTCCACTGGAGTAGCGATGTGAAATAGACTAGTGATACAACATATAATCAAAAGTATCCGGACACCCCAAAAATCATACGTTTTTCACATCAGGTATATTGTGCTGCCAACTACAGCCAGGTACTCCATATCGGCGACCTGAGTAGTCATTAGACATCGTGAGAGAGCAGAATGGGGCGCACCGCGCAACTCAAGAACTTCGAGCGTGGTCATGTGATTAGATGTCACTTGGATCAAAACTCTGTACGCGAGATTTCCACACTCCTAAACATCCCTAGGTCCACTGTTTCGGATGTGATAGTAACGTGGAAACGTGAAGGGACACGTACAGCACAAAACCGTACCGGCCGACCTCGTCTGTTGACTGATAGAGATCGCCGACAGTTGGAGAGGGTCGTAATGTGTTATAGGCAGACATCTTTCCAGACCATCACACAGGAATTCCAAACTGCATCTGGATTCACTGCAAGTACTATGACAATTGGGCGGGAAGTGAGAAAACTTGGATTTCATGGACTAGAAGCTTCTCATAAGCCACACATCAGGCCCGTAAATGCCGAACGTAATCTTTGGACGACTGAACAGTGAAAAAATTTTGTATTTAGTGACGAATCACGGTACATAATGTGGCGATCTGATGACAGGTTGTGTGTATGGCGAATGCCCTGCTATACCCTGTGGCAATCAGATGGAAGAATTTGGGTTTGGCGAATGCCTGGAGAACTTTAGCCCACCAAGTTAGCCGATGGCACTAACGCGCAGCTTCCTGGACTCTGATACGTGCGCCGACCCCGGATCGAATCCGCCCGGCGGGCTAACTACGAAGGCCAGTGTGCCGGCCAGCCTGGATGTGGTTTTTAGGCGGTCTTCCACATCCAACTAGGCGAATACTGGGCTGGTCCTCATGTTCTGCCTCAGTTACACAACTCGCAGACATTTGGAAACGTTCGCACTCTTTCACGGCTTCCACTAGACACAGACAGCTGGGGTACACTAATTCCGTCCCAAGGGGTTTGCAGTGGCGACAGGAAGGGCATCTGGCCACCTCTTAAATTTAACCACGCCAAACCCGACCATAAGCATGCCGACCTTTCGAGAACTGCTGCACAAAGGAAAAGAAGAAGAGAATGTCTGGAGAACTTTGCCTACCATCATGTGTAGCGCTAACAGTGAAGTACAGAGGGGGTGGTTTTTTTTCAGTATGTGGATGTTTTTCATGATTTGAGAGTGGGCTTCTTACTGTGCTTAAGAAGACGCTAAATCCGAAAGGATTCGAACACATTTTACAGTACTTTGTACTGTGTGCAGTAGAGGAACAATTCGGAGACACTGATTGTTTGAATCAGCATGAAAATGAACCCTTTCGTACGGCAGCATCTGTGAGGCAATGGTTTTTGGACAATAAAATTCCTGACATGGACTTGTCTGCTCAGAGTCCTGACCTGACCTGAACCCAGTGGAACACCTTTCGGATGAGACAGAACGTTGACTTTGCTCCATACCCTCAGCGTTCCCAACAGAGTTCAAGCCGTCATAAAGAAGAATGTATTATATTGAAGCTAGGACAACTCAGCTCCAAGTTCATTTGGTGTTTTAAAACATGTACTAACCGTCGCCAGCCTATCCAGGTAATGAAACAGTGAAGTATTGGAAAAGCAGAAGTATGAATTTTGCCTATTTTCTTGCTATTGTTTAAATTGCTTCTTCAAATAAATATTACTCCACTTAAACAATGTTTGACTACACCCTTATACATTACGTTTTTAAAGGAGAAAAAGCCCAGTAGGTAACTTCCAGGAAGATAAAAAAAATTTGGCCAGTGGGGACCTTTAGAAAAGCACTTTCCATAATCAACAAACTCAAATACTAAAATACTTAGATACTAAGCACAAACGTTTTATACAGAACATTTCACTTCACGAAGACCTCTTGCTTACTGGAACTTACTTTCAAAACCTATTATTCTTTGAACTAACTCTATATAGTCATTTAACAGATTCTACTAACTTGGTTTCACTCTCATTGAATTGTACGTAAGCAAACTTTTATTATAACACTTTGCAATGGTTAAGAAAACTTTGTTATTATCAACACAAAAACAAGTTAAATGGTGCCTCTTGATATTAACTTGGAAATTCATAAGTCTGTAAAAAAAAAAAAAAAAGGTTACTCGGATTAATCAAACACCAGGAAGGGACTCTATATACGTGTATGATTAGGATAAAATAACAGGGTGAACCAGTTTCTTTAAAGTTGAAACACAGTTTAAATTATTGGTCCACGCTGTACAAAAGTAAAATTTGAAGAAAAAATCTTATCTGTTGGCTACAGGCTTGGGTGTGGCGGACAATTATGACGGCTACACTACCCACAGTACGGCCTGCAAGTATCTTCCTGTATGGGCTCAGTTTCTCTTCTTGGCGTCGTTCAATTTTACATACAATAGCCCAACAACTCGCAGCTATGACGTAAGCCTTTTTCCGTCTTCATCCGAAGCATTTTTGTGCAAATTTGCAGGCAAAGCTTCTCCTGCTCCAAAAGGGTGTTGCCTCAATCGCTGCTGCCAGAGACTGTATTACTTACTTCGTGCGCTTGCTCTAGGCACCGCGCCAATCCGTCCTTACCACCTTTTCCACTCCTCAGAGTCATTTTCGTTTCAAACAAAAGCACACTGGCATTTACATAACACCTATCTCTTACATTGTCCTTAGCGTGACCATTTCATACAATTGTCAAATTTACATCAACATGACTAGTTTATACACACAAATATTTTTAAATGCAAATGTTATCAGAAAATTATTTAAGGTAAAAAACAATTTAAATAGTATTTTACATACATTAGTCACATACAACGCAAAGAACTTCAATCTCCAGTATAAGACACTTAACTTTACAAATACATAAAATATAGTACCAGTATGCTAAAATTTGAACCATAAACAGATACTGTTACAAGTCCCCAACGAAACTGCAGCCGTCAGCAACCAAGTGTCCCGCAGCTCCTAAATGCGGATACAGTACGTTAATATTTTGTATTCTATATTAAAGTCTCGAAATTTGTTATTCTGCCAATACATGTCTGTTACTTTCCAAACCACATATAAGCTTTTCTGCATTCCTTGTCCCTTCAGCACCCTGCCATAAAGCTCCATATCTGCAAACACTCTACTCTAAAATAAATGATTCATTTTAATAGCAATCTTCCCCATCACTGAGAATGGTACTGGCAGTATTAGACCGTTCGGCAATAGGCGTGACTGTATTATATGACATGGAGATACACTATACTGCCCATTAGTTCCTTTAACAACTGGAAATCGAAGAAAGAGATTCCGTCTCATGGTGTCTGGAAATGTCAGTTTGTACAATGATTAATCAAGGCTAACCATGGGAATGTACATGAACGGGAAAGGTCGATCATGCTGTAGTCGTAACCCTGACAAGAGCTGACATTTCACACGATGACTGAAATACAGTGCGCGCCAGATTTACATATCATCAGGTTTCTCTGGATAACAAAAATATATATTTTAAATGCAAGCTTACAAGTTTATATCTTCTGATATTTTCAGTGGCACGAGAAACCCGGAGCGATAGTGGAACTTAGCTAGCCTGTAGGTAGCAGTTGACTCCGGGTTGCCGATTCGTCTCCCGATTAAATCACGAAGTCGTTTTGTTCCATGATCAACATGAGATGCTCTTACTAATTCTCTGATTGCATACGATCTCACCACGAGACTTTGCCAACAAGGTTCATTGCGGTGGATACCTACTCTACGACCTGAACTTTAAATTCATCTGCCTTAAAAAGCCAATAAGAGCGTTCCTGACGGGTTCTGTTTATTAACTCGCTTCCAGAAGTAAATGATACTGTAGTTATTGGTATTAATTTCATTTACAACCCTAACTGGACGTTACTACAAGAAACCGTTCACTTTTACAGGTGAGTTCTCATGGAACTCTGCACATCTGTTAGATTTCCATTGCCTGGGTGGCCCTAATCGTCTACCTATCTTTACGTTCGTGGTTTTGTAATTCACAGTAAGAGACTGCTTAACGATTACCATATTCTTAGCGAAAGTTAATAATTGCGAATTAGAGGAGTTACATGGTACTAAGACACCCTAAAATGCTTTCATACTGGGTGGTTATAATTAAAGTTAAACTTTCAAACCGCTGTAGAAGTAACACCACTGGTCACAATGACATAAAATTGCAACGGAACATTATGGGAGAGGGAGAAAAGGTATGAAAACTAAAACTAAACTCCTTCCACACAGGCCAAGAAGGCCCAAAGGTACCGACTGGCCACCGTTTCATCTTCAGCCCACAGGCATCACTGGATGTGGACATGGAGGGGCATGTGGTCAGCACACCGCTCTCCCGGCCATATCTCAGTTTCCGAGTCCGGAGCCGCTACTTCTCAATCAAGTAGCTCCTCTGTTTGCCTCACAAGGGCTGAGTGCAGCCCGTGTGTCAACAGCGCTCGGCAGACCGGATGGTCACCCATCCAAGTGCTAGCCCAGCCCGACAGCGCTTAACTTCGGTGATCTGACGGGAACCGGTGTTACCACTGCGGCAAGGCGCGGAAAATGTATAACAGAAGAAAAATAAATTGTGACAAAATGAAGCAATAGATGGCGCTGAAAGCATCATAATTTTATAGTGATCGACTACAAATGAGAAATGAATCATACAGCAATGCCCAAGGTGTAAGTTTGGCGTTAAACAAATCAGTGTGCATGTGTGTACGGGTGTGATACTGTTAGTTACGTAAGCCCATCCACCACGGCAAGGCCATATCACATCGGATGGGAAAAATAAGTTTTTAACTGTCCTGAAGCCAAAAACCGCATAAAAATCATCAATGAAAATCAAATCGGATTATTAATTTCCGTGCGACTGGTGCAAAACATGTTCAGTTATTAATTTTCATGTGACTGGTGGAAAACAAGTTCAGTATACTGTCCACAGTTTTCTGCAACAATCTGAAATCGAGAAACAGCATGTTCCACAAATCATCGAAGTGTTTCCGGGGTCACGTTCAGAATGCGCTGCGCAATGCGTGCTTTCAATGCAGCTAATTTTTCAGACAGCCCCACAGACAGAAGTCACACGGGTTAAGATCAGGTGATCGGGACGCCCAGGCTGTAGGGAAATGGCGGCTGATAATTCTAGCATCTGCGAAATCGCGCTTCAGCAGCTGATTAACTGAATTTGCAATGTGCAGAGGTGCTCCATCTTGTACAAACATGATCCCATCCGCACATCCACGCTGTTCGAGAGGTGGAATGACGTGGTTGGGCAAAAGACATTCATAGCGCTTACCAGTGACGGTTATAGGTAACAGGATCGGAAGCACCTGTCTCTTCGAAAAAATGTGGCCCTATGATAAATGATGCTGTAAACCCCCACCACACAGTGACCTTTTCAGGATGAAGTGGTACTGGTTGATTTGCGTGTGATTTTTCCGTTGCCCATATTCGACAATTCAGCGTATTGACGTATCGTGTCAGATGGAAGTGGGCTTCGTCTGTCCACAAAATCTCCCACGGCCAATCATTGTCCACTTCCATGGGAGCAAGAAATTCTAAAGCCAAGGTCTCTCCTGCAGGTTGGTCAACAGGGAGCAACTCGTGCACATGGGTAATTTTGAATGGATAGCAAAAAAGAATGTTCATAGGATTTTACGCACCGTGCTCACGGGTATGTCCAATTTTCGGGCAGTTCTCCGTGCACTACACGTTTGTACACCACCACTCGTCTCCTCCTACATTGCTGTCACCACTGCTTCCACTGACGTCGAATAAATTCATTTCCTCCCTCTACCAGGCTGCACACCAAAAGAACCCGTCTTTTCGAATTTAGGAATCAGTTTCTCCAGACCCACGGCCGTCATAGGACCAACGCCCTTTTCAAACTCTTTAGCGTCCGAAACTTCTGCAGAGCGACGTATGCACAGTCATCATTCTTGTAATACAACTTTACAAGCAGAGCGCAACCCTGCATTGAAACTGTCACGGCGAACGTCCCAGAAGCGAAAGGAGGAAAAACCGTGTGCAATGGGTCGTGCGCATGACAGATGTATTCATCTGCATAGTCTGACACGTACAGCGCCATCTATTGATCAATTTTCACAGTATTTTTTCTTCTGGCGTACGTTTCCTCCATTCTCCGAAAATATTCCGTTGCAATTTGACGTCATTCAGACCAGTGGTTTTATTTCTACAGCGTTTTGAAAGTTTAGCTTTAATTATAATCATCCTGTACACCCCAAGAGAAAGAAAATGGGCACCTCGAAGGAGTTATCCGAATGGGCCGGAAATCGCTAGATGAGTTTTACATATACACAAAAACAAATAATTACAGTTTCAGAAAAATTTGGTGATTTATACATGAGAATGATCTCTACAAGTTGATGAAGTCAATAATGTGTTGGTCCAGCTCTGATCCTTATGCTGTTTGTTATTCTACTTGGCACTGACTGATGAAATTGTTGGATACCCTACTGAGGGATATCGAGCCAAATTCTATCCAACTGGCGCGTTAGATCGCTAAATTTCCGAGCTGGTTGGAGGGGTCTAGGGGGGTTGCCTGTAATGTTCCAAACTTTATAATCTTAGGAGAGATCCAGCAAACTTTCTGGTGAAGGTACGGTCCAGAAACACGAAGACAAGCAGTAGAAACTCTCGCCTTATGCGGATGGTCATTACATATCTGAAATGTAAGCCCAGGATAGTTTGCCATAAAGGGCAACATAATTGAACATGGAATATCGCCGACGTACCGCTATACTGTGAGAATGCAGCGGATAAAAGCCAAAGGGGTCCTGCTGCGAAAACAAATGGCCACGGGGTGGGCGGCAAACAGATTGGTATCCCACCGCTATCCAGGGTATCTCCAGACACATATTCGGCCTGTAATCTCTTTGACTGGAGTATAAATGTCTTCACTGTGAATCCCGCTTCGAACTGACAAGTGAAGACGTGTCTGCAGTCAGGATTGATGGTCTGGGGTACGATTCCTTTCCGTAGCAGGATCCTTTTGGTTGTCATCCGCGTCCTTACAGCACAGCGGTACGTCGACGACATTCTACGCCCCGTTTCGTTGTCCTTCATGGCAAGTAATCCTTGGCTTTCATTTCAGCAAGATAAGGTCCACCCGCACACGGCGAGAGTTTCTACCTATTGTCTTCGTGCTTACCAAAGCCTACCTCGGCCATCAAGATCCCAGGATCGCTCCTTAACTGAGAACGCTTGGAACATTATGGGCAGGGCCCTCCGTACAGCTTGGGATTTTGACGATCTAACGTGCCAGTTGGACAGAATTTGGAACGATGTCCTGCAGGTCATCCAACAACTTTACCAATCAATGCCAAGCGGAATAACTGTTTGCAGAAGGGCTATAGGTGGGCTAACGTGTTGCTGACTTGCTCGGTTTGTGAAGCTCTTTCTCCTCAATAAAGCATCCATTTTTTCTGAAGTGGTAATCAGTGGTTTGTCTGTACATGTCCATCACATCTAGCGATTTCCGTCCCATTCGGATAATTCTTTCGTGGTGCGTCGCTTTTTTTGTCTTATAGTGTGTTACCTGATTTCTGTTCGTTTTCCTTTCGGGAACATTTTGATAAGGTTTATTAAAATTTTAGCACTAATTAATTAATAGCTTACTCTTTGAACAAAATATCACACTTCTATTCAACTCCGTGTACCTGTACCTTGGCAGCACAATAGCAGTAAAATACAGGGGACAGGTAAAATAATGTTAACACCTGTACTTACTTGGGAATGGTTTATTAATAAGGGGTTGGACCTCCATTTTCCTGTAATACAGCTGCGATTCTTCTTGCTTTACTGGCATATAATGATTGTATAGTCTCTAGTGGAATGTTATGCCACTCTTCAATCAGAACCTCTTCCAACTCCCGTAGTGACGAGGGAGGCGGAAATATGCTCCGGAGTCTGCGCTCCGATATCGTCCACAAGGGTTCGATGATGTTCAAGTCCGGGGACTGTACTGGCCAGGAAAGAAGCTGCAGTTCAGTTACATGCTCCTCATACCACGACTGTACTGTATTGGCTGTATGAAAGGGTGCGGGACAACATTTGAACCATGAGGAGCACCTGATCACCTAAGATGTTCATATAATCGTTGGGTGTAATACTGCCTTTGAGAGTAATGATGGGACCAGCAGAATACCATGATGTGGCTGCCCACACCACCACACTTCCACCTCGATGCTTAACCGCCGGACTCATGCGATCACGGTCGTAGCGCTTCTTTTGGCGTTCTCCAGACGTAAACCCGGCCCGGTGTTGGACATAACGAAAACGTTGACTCGTCGGAGTATATGACGTGTTTCCATTGATCAGCCGCCCAGAATTTATACTAGTGACACTATGTTTTACGCTTCTTTGCGTTGGTTGTCGTCACTAATGGGTTCGATGTAGCAGCCCGTCCGTGAATGTTCGCTTTATGGAGTTTTCGGCGGACAGTGTTGATAAATACGGGGTCTGACAAATGGCTATTGAGCTCTGAAGTCATTTTAGCCGCCGTAGTTTTGTGCTGTTTTTACACAATTCGTGTTAGTGTACGACAATCTCTATCATTTAGTTTTGGATTGAGCCCACTATTACGTTTACACGGTAATGTCTTTAAGTGTTTTATTTAGGCTGTCATGACTGTTGACGCAGTTTCTCTTAAAACATTCAATAAGTTGGCTGTCTTTGTTACTGATGCTTCAGCTAATCGAGCCCCGACAGCCAACCCTCTACGGAGCTCTGTTAGGTCTTTCATTGCACGTCGTCCTTGGCCTCTGAATGCAAATACGAAGTATGCACTGTTCGTCAACAACCTGCACTGATTCCTAGTCCGTACTGAACACTCAAAGCCCGGCGCGACACGTGCCTTACCTGCGTTGTTGGGCGTAAAACACAACTATCCCATTACAACCACTGTTCACATTAATTTGCTTATCCCCTGTACGCACGTCTGTTGGTGTCACACTACAGACTGCTATATCAACGAATGCCAGCAGCATTTGCGGCATGGAATAGTATATTGTTTCATTATGCTATTTTCATCAGTATAATAGGTACACAGGGTGGTCCACTGATAGTGACCGGGCCAAATATATCACGAAATAAGCGTCAAACGAAAAAACTACAAAGAACGAAACTTGCCTAGCTTGAAGGGGCTAACCAGATGGCGCTATGGTTGGCCCGCTAGATGGCGCTGCCATAGGCTAAACGGATATCAACTGAGTTTTCTTAAATAGGAACCCCCATTTTTTATTACATATTCGTGTAGTACGTATAGAAATATGAATGTTTTAGTTGGACCCCTTTTTTCGCTTTGTGATAGATGTCGCTGTAGTAGTCACAAACGTATAAGTACGTGGTATCATGTAACATTGGGCCAGTGCGGACGGTATTTGCTTCGTGATACATTACCCGTGTTAAAATGGAGCGTTTATCAATTGCGGAAAAGGTCGATATCGGTTTGATGTATGGCTATTGTGATCAAAATGCCCAACGGGGGTGTGCCATATATGCTGCTCGGTATCTAGGACGACATCATCCAAGTGTCCGGGCCGTTCGCCGGATAGTTAAGTTATTTAAGGAAACAGGAAATGTTCAGCCACATGTGAAACGTAAACCACGACCTACAACAAATGATGATGCCCAAGTAGGTGTTTTAGCTGCTGTCGCGGCTAATCCGCACATCAGTAGCAGACAAATTGTGCGAGAATCGGGAATCTCAAAAACCTCAGTGTTGAGAATGCTACATCAACATCGATTGCACCCGTACTATATTTCTATGCACCAGGAATTGCATGGCGATGACTTTGAACATCGTGTACAGTTCTGCCACTGGGCACAAGAGAAATTACGGGACGATGATAGATTTTTTGCACGCGTTCTATTTAGTGACGAAGCGTTATTCACCAACAGCGGTAACGTAAACGGGCATAATATGCACATTTGGGCAATGGAAAATCCACGATGGCTCCGACAAGTGGAACATCAGCGACCTTGGCGGATTAATGTATGGTGCGGCATTATGGGAGGAAGGATAACTGCCCCCATTTTATCGATGGCAATCTAAATGGTGCAATGTATACTGATTTGCTACGTAATGTTCTACCGATGTTACTACAAGATGTTTCACTGCATGACAGACTGGCGATGTACTTCCAACATGATGGATGTCCGCCACATAGCTCACGTGCGATTGACTCGGTACTGAATAGCACATTTCATGACAGGTGGATTGGTCGTCGAAGCACCATACCATGGCCCGCACGTTCACCGGATCTGACGTCCCCGGAATTCTTTCTGTGGGGAAATTTGGAAGATATCTTGCTATCGTGATCGACCGACAACGCCTGACAACATTCGTCAGCGCATTTTCAATGCATGTGCGAACATTACGGAAGGCGAACTACTCGCTGTTGAGAGGAATGTCGTTACACGTACAGCCAAATGCATTGAGGTTGACGGGCATCATTTTGAGAATTTATTGCATTAATGTGGTATTTACAGGTAATCACGCTCTAAGACCATGCGTTCTCAGAAATGATAAGTTGACAAAGGTACATGTACCACATTGGAACAACCGAAATAAAATGTTCTAACGTACCTACGTTCTGTATTTCAATTTAAAAAACCTACCTGTTACCAACTGTTCGTCTAAAATTGTGAGCCATATGCTTGTGACTATTACAGCGCCATCTGTCACAAAGCGAAAAAAGTGGTCCAACTAAAACATTCATATTTCTTTACGTACTACACGAATATGTAATAAAAAATGCGGGTTCCTATTTAAAAAAACTAAGTTGATATCCGTTTGACCTATGGCAGCGCCATCTAGCGGGCCAACCGTAGCGCCATCTGGTTTCCCCCTTCAAGCTAGACAAGTTTCGTTATGTGTAGTTTTTTCGTTTGACGCTTATTTCGTGAGATATTTGGGTCGGTCACGATCAATGGACCACCCTGTATATGTTCATTTGACTACGACGAAGCAATGTTCATGAGAGTTTTTGTTTCAGCTCTGTATTTCCTGTTATATATATTTAAGTATGATGGACAGTGTGACGTAATGCAGCGTTGGCATAAGATGTGGAAAAAATGAAAGTGTACGTTATTTTGTCACGTTACGAATCACACCACCATACATACTGCGCTTCATTTATCTGCTTTCAGCAAGCAATTACAGTTCTGGACATTGCAGTCCTAACACCATGAAGGCGGCACGCAGTGAACTTCAAACTGGTGTGGATTATGTGGGATCCTGCCCACTCATCTCTTATGCGGTGCCTAAAGGATGCTGCTTTCTCGTATAGCTATACAACAATTCAAGAAAATCACATTAATAGTTTTTATTACCGTAAAGTAGATTGACAATACTTAACTTTGATTTACAAGAACGCGTCGCAAGCAGTTGGCGACCTGCAAACAATCAGTGTCCTTTGCTATATACAATGTCCGTGCAAGTAATGGATATGGATCACAAGTGACATCTCTACTAGTGTCCGTCTTCTACTGTCCGACCGAGCCTGGCAGGAGCGGCGCATATATTCTCTTCGGCTAGAGGCCGCTCCTGTCGTCGTGCGGTCCTAGTAAGCGAGTTACTGGCCAACGTCGTCACACAACCTTATCTGCTCTTGCCTTCTTAATCTTCGTGCCGGCATCTTTCGTTACGCCGGAACAGATTATACCACATGCTCGGATATGCAAATGTTAAGCATTTCAGAGACACCCCACAAATTATATTGGTGTAACACCATGTACAATCCCTATAATAGGAAAGACTACGCAGCGGCATTCTTATTGATGTACAGCATTTGAATACTGATGGCTTGTAAGAAGATCGCGTTATCCTACATGTGTTAACGAGAAACGTCTAACAGATTGAGTTGAAATTCTACAGCACGAGGATCGTGGCCCATCAACACTGTAGTTTGCTACTCATGTTGATCAGTATTCAGTGACCGTATGAAACGTCCCCTTTGGAAAATTAATGAATTACTGTGCTGGTAACCCTCTTACGTTATTTGATTTTCAACATCTGAGCAAAACTGAACGTTCTCAGACATTTCTCTCTTTACTTCTTCTGATCATCACTAAACTGACACACAATATTTTTGGCGCAACGCAATCTGACTTTCAATAATCCCTACAAAAGAATGGTCGTGACTAACAATAACCCATATCTTTCATAAATCAATTACCTCACAAAAACCGAGCGAGGTGGCGCAGTGGTTAGCACAATGGACTCGCATTCGGGAGGACGACGGTTCAATCCCGTCTCCGGCCATCCTGATTTAGGTTTTCCATGATTTCCCTAAATCGTTTCAGGCAAATGCCGGGATGGTTCCTTTGAAAGGGCACGGCCGATTTCCTTCCCAATCCTTCCCTAACCCGAGCTTGCGCTCCGTCTCTAATGACCTCCTTGTGAAAGATTTTGATAGAGAACAAATAATGTTTTTACCTTAATAGTGTTCAAAAGTCATTATATATATATATATATATATATATATATATATATATATCAGTTCATGACATCCAGTCTCACAAATTTACTCTTTCTGATAGACACACGTCCAGATCATCCGCTCTCAAAACTCCGCCATCTCTCTTCCCACATCCACCACTGCTGGCGGCTCACCTCCAACTGCGCAACGCTATGCGCTGTTCACATCCAACTGCCCAACACAACAATACCAAATATTCCAACAATGCAAACCAGCCACAGACTGCACACAGCACAGCCAGTGATTTTCATACAGAGTAGAGATAGGTCGAATTCGTTCATTCCAGTGAACTACTTCATTCATTTCACTCTTTGCCGTGAAGCGTTCAAATGAAGTAGTTCATTCATGAAGTACGGAAGCCTGTCGAAGTTGCCCAGTTCGCCGCTCAGCCGCAGCTACGCTCGCTTCGCCTCGCTCGTACAATGAAGCTTCGTAATATTTCATAATTTTACCAACAGATGGCCGAACTATGCAGTAACGTGCACGCAACGTTTTACGCTCTTACAGCGTCTGAGTTAACTTAAATAGAGCATGGTCGAAGGTGACAAAGGAAAGATAAACAGAGAAGCCTGTCACATATAAGGAAGGTATTACATTTAATCTTGCTCGAAATTTTCTCATGAATCGTCCAAAAAAGTCTTTATATGCCAAATGAAATATTATTTGTTGTATTCATGAACTGAAAAATAGGGCTACCAATGAAATGCAGTCCAATTTTATGTTCCTAGTAAAATTTAATCCAAAACAGAATGAGTATGTTTACCACTGTCACAGTCTATATACCTACGTTAAGTAATTATTCAGAAGATTTCCTGTAGATTTTATTTTTGTTGAGAATAATAACCCTCCAGATTTAAAACATAAACTGTCACCTGTAGTCATTGTTACGATTTCAGGTAAAATCCCCCTTTCAGTGTTATTAATAAATCTTTTATTTTCATGTTGGCTGTGTGTGCTCACACAGCCAGCCCCTTCGTTTATATCTTTAATATTCATTTGTCTGCAAGCGCTGCCAACGGTAGGCTACCCGTAGACGCGAAGTATAGCTGCACAAATAGTCACGAGTAGTGCCAGCAATGCACGTAGCAGCTGACGCTGCCTTCCCCTCGCCCCTCACCGCCCCAACCCCTCGTAAACCTATCGTTCCCCACAAACTCCGCGCGATTCGTCGACAGGCAACAGAGGGAGGACTGAAGTGAGTGACGTAGCGCCGATGTAGTGGGAGAGGGGAAGAGAGTGAGTTAACTAGAAAAAAGTGTGGAGTGTGCTATCTGTGAAGAGATTGAAGTACCAGTTCATTGAAATTGAGTGGTTAGTTCACACTTCACTGAAGTGAAGCGTTCATTTGAACGACTCATTCACGAGCTCCCCATCACTAATACAGAGCGCTACGTGGCGTTACTAACATAAAAACCTAAACAGCCTACTTACATGTCTTGCGAATAAGGATTCGATAGTTTGAGAAGGGCCAAGCAGTACTTTCTATGTACGCCTGCATGACTACTCTCAATTAATACCCAAGTGCCTGACTTTTTAATTTAAGTTGTTCGCAATTATGGTCCCTAGGTATTCAGTTGAACTGAGAGGCCTTACATTAGAGTAATTCACCGTGTCACCGAAATTTAACGAATTACTTTCAGCACTCATGTGGGTGACTCACACTTTTCGTCAGCTGTCACTTTTCTCTCCATACGGGTATCTTCTCTAAATCATATTTCAATTGATTTTGATCTTCTGATGACTTTACTACACGGCCGGCCGGAGTGGCCGAGCGGTTCTAGGCGCTACAGTCTGGAGCTGCGCCACCGCTACGGTCGCAGGTTCGAATCGTGCCTTGGAGTTGGATGTGTGTGATGTCCTTAGGTTAGTTAGGTTTAAGTAGTTCTAAGTTCTAGGGGACTGATGACCTCAGTAGTTAAGTCCCATAGTGCTGAGAGCCATTTGAACCATTTTACTACACGGTAAACAACTGCGTCATCAGCAACAATATAAGTATGGTGCTCAAAACGTCTTCTAAATCGTTTGCATAGATTAGCAAGGGAAGAGGGCCTATAAGATTGCCTCGGGGAACGCCAGATATCATTTCCATTTTACTAGACGACTTTCCGTTCAAATGGTTCAAATGGCTCTGAGCACTATGCGACTCAACTTCTGAGGTCATCAGTCGCCTAGAACTTAGAACTAATTAAACCTAACTAACCTAAGGACATCACACACATCCATGCCCGAGGCAGGATTCGAACCTGCGACCGTAGCGGTCACGCGGTTCCAGACTGAAGCGCCTTTAACCGCACGGCCACACCGACCGGCGACTTTCCGTCAATTTTTGAATACGATGACCTTTCTGGCGGAAATCACGAAATCACTCGCAAAACGGAGGTGATGCTCTACGTGCAAGTGGTTGAATTGATGGATGGTGCCAAAAGCCTTCTGGAAATCTAGTAATATGTAATGTATTTGAGAGCCCATGTCAATAGCACTCATTCATTGCTTCGTGTGAATAAAGCGTCAGTTGTGATTCACAAGAATGGTATTTTCTGAATCTGTGACGTGTTTCGATAGATTTCTTCGAGGTAATTCATAATATTCGAACGCAATACATGTTCCAAAATCCTACTGCAAATTGACGTCAGTGATACGAGTCTGTAATTCAGCTGATTAAACATATTTTCCTTTTTTGAGTATTGGCTTGACCGGAGTAAGTTTCCACTCTTTAGATACGAACCTATCGTCAAGTAAGCAGTTATATATGACTGCTATGTATGTAATATCAGTATACTCTGAAAGGAACATAACTGGTATACAGACTTGGCCGGCAGACATGCCTTCATTATGTGATTTCAGGTACTTTGCTACATCGAGGATATCGACTTCTAATTTTTGCAACTGCGCTTCGCTAGAATGCCGGAATATTTATTTCTCCTTCTTTGGTGAAGGAATTTCAGAAAACCGTTCCCAGTAACTCCTCCTTAGTTGCAGTCACCGGTCCCAATACCATTGTTAATGCGCAGTAATGATAATGATCTTGCCTTGGCGCTGGTACACTTTACATTAAAATCTCTTTCGATTTTCTGCCAGATCTCGAGACAGATTCGTGGTGGAAACTATTAAAAGCATGATACATTGAGGTAAGCACTAGAGTTCGAGGTTCTGTAAAAAATCACCATTCTTGTAGATTTTGCCTCCTTTTAAATCTTCCTACCTAATTTCGTTGCTTCTGCAGGAGTCTTCTGTCCAGTTTTGTGTACCATGCGGGATCAGTCCGTCGTTTATAAAATTATTTTATAGAAATCTCTCAGTTGCTGTCAATACTACTTCTTTGAATACAAGACACGTCTAGTTTACATATACTTAACTGGTTTGTAAAGAGTGATGACTGTCCCTTACGAGGGCGTCAAACGAATTTTTATCTACTTTTTTAGAAATAGATATTGAGAGCCATTCAGGATGCCAACGGCCCCAAATAACTAGTGCCCGAGAGGACAACTATTTTTCTATCGCCCGTGCAGGATCGTACTGCCTTGTGACATGCTTTGAGTCAGGCAGTGGGCAAGAACACAAGTATCAGCACCGACAACTCCACGATATCTGGAGCAGCAGGGACTGTCAGCATTGTTGCAGCTTCCCTTGATGCTGTTGAAGAGAGAGGCACGTTGACATGGTGTGGCCAGAGGCAAAACTGGACGCAGGCGAGGCACAATGTCATCATTCTAGGTGAGTCTCGGTTCTGCGTATATCACGTAAGACGTGTGCTTGTGGAAACCTCCGATTAGAACGAACGATGCCATTTTGCATTCGTTATCGTCATATGCGCCTAATACCTAGCGTGGTGGTATGGAGTAACACTGGATACACTACATGATTTACTGTGGTTTGCATAGTTTGTAATGTGGTTCAGTGGGCGCTATATTTGTGATATTTTGACGCCAGTGGCTTTGCCTTAATGTTGCCCATGATTTACTGACCTACTTATATCGCTCCTGTCTAGGGCCTGTGTGTCGTAAGAATGATTCACGTGTGCACAATGACAAATGGTCTGAAGCGGATTCTGTCGAGTACTTAGTTCTTATTTTCATCCACCACAGTACAGTAGCGGACAGAGACATTCAAGAAATAGGTCAGGATAATGTTTTTGCGAGTTGTTCTGTTTATTTCTTGAAGGTTTATTTTGTTTATTTATGTCTGTACAGTTTTGTATATGCTTTTTGTAGTGTAAATGATGCGTGAATGTGGTCTAAAGGCCGGCCGGAGTGGCCGAGCGGTTCTAGGCGCTACAGTCTGAAACCGCGCAACCGCTACTATGGGACTTAACACCTGAGGTCATCAGTCCCCTAGAACTTAGAACTACTTAAACCTAACTAACAAAAGGATATCACATACATCCATGCCCGAGGCAGGATTCGAACCTGCGACCGTGGCGGTTGCGCGGTTCCAGACTGAAGCGCCTAGAACAGCTAGGCCACAACGCCAGTATTTCCATCTTTCATTCAAAATTAAGATCTTTTCCCGATTTATTGAACAGTTACGTTGTATGCAACCTGGTGCGAGTTGCAGTTCGATAGGTTTCCGCTCGACATTCCTACTGGCGATTTGCTGCAACGAGGTGCAGGTAAATGGATGAAAGGTACCGCCCATCGCACTACTTAGATACAGATGGTGTAAAACTTTTGGACTGGCTAGCACGTTCTCCACAGCTGTGACCCACTGAAGGTATCTGGTCATGGGTTTCTCAAAGACTGGCACACCATCACTCACCAGCCACTACGATTGATGAACCGTTGCACAGAGTCGAACTGACATGGATTGATGTACCTGTATCTGTCATAGTTCAGTTACAGTTGAAGCTATTGTTACCGTGAGAGGTGTCTGCTCTGAACTACATTTCGCAACGTGTGTGGCACCAAATCATCACCAATTTTGAATCATTTATTCTTCCTACAGTACTGTACACGCAGAATGAATAACATTTCGTTATTTGGTTTCATTTCTGGTGTTGTGATGTTGATGGTCAGCAATATACCATTTCAATATAATCTAGCTGTATAACATTCAAGCCGGCCGCGGTGGCCGTGCGGTTCTGGCGCTGCAGTCCGGAACCGCGGGGCTGCTACGGTCGCAGGTTCGAATCCTGCCTCGGGCATGGGTGTGTGTGATGTCCTTAGGTTAGTTAGGTTTAAGTAGTTCTAAGTTCTAGGGGACTTATGACCTAAGATGTTGAGTCCCATGGTGCTCAGAGCCATTTGAACCATTTTTATAACATTCAAACTTACACGCATTCCGAAAAGAAAAAAGGGTTTATGAAAAGAATGTAACTGAGAACGAATGCATAGGACGGGGACAGCAGAGGCAGGAAAGCGAGAGGAAGGAGACAGTCGAAGATGTACAGATGCTCGGCGGCTGCTGCGCAGTTTCTGGGTTTGTTGATAATCTGGGACGTTCCATAGCAAGGGGAGGACGGCAGCCACAGGTGGCCAGCCCAGCTGGTGTAGGCGTTGCGTTAAGTCTGCAGCTTGCAATACTATTCGCCCGACTGTCAGATTTCCGTCTTGTGCTGATCTTTAACATTGCTGGTCCTCTCCTCTTCCTAATTTTCCTCTGCAGGCTAATCGCGGACCACCTTTACAAAGCTTATTCAGTGATATACTTCCACCAATACTCCTTTAACTGCTATTTTTTTCTGTCTACTACTCTACCTGTAATTACATATTTATCAGCGCCCCTCTCTACGATAACATAAAAAAGGTGAGTCGCTCGACCTTCTACCGCAGCTTGTCCCCTTGTGGTATGAGATCACTTCTACTGATGATCACTTACTTTATCTTGTGTTTGACGGTTAGTTAGTTACATGTTTCACGGAACGTTTGCACAGCTCGAAAATGTAGCTGGAATCGGGTTACAAGCTACAGAAGCACTTCACTTTTAGATGTCTGAGTAAATGCTGGTTTGTTACAGATTACTATGTAAATCTGCGAAAAATACGAGGGCGTGTTGAAAAATATATCACTGAATTTTATTATTCTGTTCTCAATATCGGTATACGTATTAGGTATCATGTGTATTACTCCAACTCTTCCGCTCGTTAACGCAAGTTGTAACCTGCCGCTAGACGACTCCGAATTGTAGCGTGTAACATGACGGTAGTAACGTGCCTACAGGTGACTAAAGTAATGGGATATTGATATGCAGATATACAGATGGCGATAGAATCACGCACCGGTACACAAGGTATAAAAGGGCAGTGCACTGGCTGAGCTGTCATTTGTTCTCAGGTGACTGATGTGAAAATGTTTGCGACGAACTTATTAGTTAGGACAAGGCGG
Source organism: Schistocerca nitens (assembly GCF_023898315.1). Lineage (NCBI taxonomy): Eukaryota > Metazoa > Arthropoda > Insecta > Orthoptera > Acrididae > Schistocerca > Schistocerca nitens. Next base: position 238,157,016 of record NC_064616.1, on the reverse strand, counting down.
CGAAATCTGGCGTTAATGGACTGCGGCAGCAGACAACCGACACGAGTGCTTTTAATAACAGCAGCGTCTCTCCTGGGTTCTTGACCATATCGGTTGGACCATAGACTGGACAACCGTGGCCTAGTCAGATTGTAACTCCCCCCCCCCCCCCAACAGAAAAAAATATAATGTATATTGCATTCACAATTAGTGTACAAGATAAGTCCCAATTTCAGTTGGTATGAGCTGATGATAGAGCCCAAGTGTGGCACAGACGCCACGAAGCCATGAACCCAATTTGTGAACAAGGCACTGTAAGAGCTGGTGGTGGTCCCATAATCTACATTTACATCTACATCCATACTCCGCAAGCCACCTGACGGTGTGTGGCGGAGTGTACCTTGAGTACTTCTATCGGTTCTCCCTTCTATTCCTGTCTCGTATTGTTCGTGGAAAGAAGGATTGTCGGTATGCTTCTGTGTGGGCTCTAATCTCTCTGATTTTATCCTCACGGTCTCTTCGCGAGATATACGTAGGAGGGAGCAATATACTGCTTGACTCTTCGGTGAAGGTATGTTCTCGAAACTTCAACAAAAGCCCGTACCGAGCTACTGAGCGTCTCTCCTGCAGAGTCTTCCACTGGAGTGTACCATCTCCGTAACGCTTTCGCGATTACTAAATGATCCTGTAACGAAGCGCGCTGCTCTCCGTTGGATCTTCTCTATCTCTTCTATCAACCCTATCTGGTACGGATCCCACACTGCTGAGCAGTATTCAAGCAGTGGGCGAACAAGCGTACTGTAACCTACTTCCTTTGTTTTCGGATTGCATTTCCTTAGGATTCTTCCAATGAATCTGTCTGGCATCTGCTTTACCGAAAATCAACTTTATATGATCATTCCATTTTAAATCACTCCTAATGCCTACTCCCAGATAATTTATGGAATTAACTGCTTCCAGTTGCTGACCTGCTATTTTGTAGCTAAATGATAAGGGATCTATCTTTCTGTGTATTCGCAGCAGATTACACTTGTCTACATTGAGATTGAATTGCTATTCCCTGCACCATGCGTCAATTCGCTGCAGATCCTCCTGCATTTCAGTACAATTTTCCATTGTTACAACCTCTTAGATACACCACAGTATTATCTGCAAAAAGCCTCAGTGAACTTCCGATGTCATCCACAAGGTCATTCATGTATATTGTGAATAGCAACGGTCCTACGACACTCCCCTGCGGCACACCTGAAATCACTCTTACTTCGGAAGACTTCTCTCCATTCAGAATGACATGTTGCGTTCTGTTATCTAGGAACTCTTTAATCCAATCACACAGTTGGTCTGATGGTCCATATGCTCTTACTTTGCTCATTAAACGACTGTGGGGAACTGCATCGAACGCCTTGCGGAAGTCAAGAAACACGGCATCTACCTGTGAACCCGTGTCAATGGCCCTCTGAGTCTCTTGAACGAATAGCGCGAGCTAGGTTTCACACGACCGTCTTTTTCGAAACCCATGCTGATTCCTACAGAGTAGATTTCTAGTCTCCAGAAAAGTCATTATACTCGAACATAATACGTGTTCCAAAATTCTACAACTGATCGACGTTAGGGATATAGGTCTATAGTTCTACACATCTGTTCGACGTCCGTTCTTGAAAACGGGGATGACCTGTGCCCTTTTCCAATCCTTTGGAACGCTACGCTCTTCTAGAGACCTACGGTACACCGCTGCAAGTAGGGGGGGGGGGGGGGGGGCAAGTTCCTTCGCGTACTCTATGTAAATTCGAACTGGTATCCCATCAGGTCCAGCGGCCTTTCCTCCTTTGAGCGATTTTAATTGTTCCTCTATCCCTGTGTGGTCTATTTCGATATCTACCATTTTGTCATCTGTGCGACAATCTAGAGAATTAACTACAGTGCAGTCTTCCTCTGTGAAACAGCTTTGGAAAAAGACATTTAGTATTTCGGCCTTTAGTCTGTCATCCTCTGTTTCAGTACCATTTTGGTCAGAGAGTGTCTGGACATTATGTTTTGATCCACCTACCGCTTTGACATAAGACCAAAATTTCTTAGGATTTTCTGCAAAGTCAGTACATAGAACTTTACTTTCGAATTCATTGAACGCCTCTCGCATAGCCCTCCTCACACTACATTTCGCTTCGCGTAATTTTTGTTTGTCTGCAAGGCTTTGGCTATGGTTATGTTTGCTGTGAAGTTCCCTTTGCTTCCGCAGCAGTTTTCTAACTCGGTTGGTGTACCACGGTGGCTCTTTTCCATCTCTTACGATCTTGCTTGGCACATACTCATCTAACGCATATTGTACGATGGTTTTGAACTTTGTCCACTGATCCTCAACGCTATCTGTACTTAAGACAAAACTTTTGTGTCGAGCCGTTAGGTACTCTGTAATTTGCTTTTTGTCACTTTTGCTAAACAGGAAAATCTTCCTACCTTTTTTAATATTTCTATTTACGGCTGAAATCATCGATGCAGTAACCGCTTATGATGGCTGATTCCCTGTTCTGCGTTAACTGTTACAAATAGTTCGGGTCTGTTTGTCACCAAAAGGTCTAATATGTTATCGCCACGAGTCCGTTCTCTGTTTAACTGCTCAAGGTAGTTTTCAGATAAAGCACTTAAAAAAATTTCACTGGATTCTTTGTCCCTGCCACCCGTTATGAACGTTTGAGTCTCCCAGTCTATATCCGGCAAATTAAAATCTCCACCCAGAACTATAACATGGTAGGGGAAATCTACTAGAAATATTTTCCCAATTATCCTTCAGGTGCTCAGCCACAACAGCTGCTGAGCCAGGGGGCCTATAGAGACATCCGATTACCATGTCTGAGCCTGCTTTAACCGTGACCTTCACCCAAATTATTTCACATTTCGGATCTTCGTCAATTTCCTTCGATACTATTGCACTTCTTATCGCTATAAACACGCCTCCCCCTTCACTGTCCAGCCTGTCTCTGCGGTATACATTCCAATGTGATTTTAGGATTTCATTACTGTTTACGTCTGGTTTCAGCCAACTTTCTGTCCCTAGTACTATATGGTCGTTGTGACCTTTTATTAATGAGAGCAGTTCTGCGACCTTTCTGTAGACGCTCCTGCAGGTTACTATTAGTACATTAATATTGTTATTCCCTGTTGCATTTTGCCTACTCCTACCTTGCCGCGTCTCAGGAGGCGTTTTGTCGGGCCTAGGGAGGGACTTCTCTAACCTAAAAAACCCCATGTGCACTCCACACGTACTCCGCTACCCTTGTAGCCGCTTCCGGCGTGTAGTGCACGCCTGACCTATTCAGGGGGACCCTACATTTCTCCACCCATTAGCGGAGGTCGAGAAATTTGCTCCCCAGGTCTCCGCAGAATCGTCTGAGCCTCTGGTTTAAGCCTTCCACTCGGCTCCAAACCAGAGGACCGCGATCGGTTCTGGGAACGATACTACAAATAGTTAGCTCTGATTCCACCCCGCGAGCGAGGCTTTCCGCCTTCACCAATTCCGCCAACCGCCTGTACGAACTGAGGATGACCTCTGAACCCAGACGGCAGGATTCATTGGTGCCGACATGAGCAACAATTGGCAGTCGGGTGCCCCCAGTGCTCTCTATCGCCACCGGCAGGGCCTCCTCCACATCTCGGATGAGACCCCCCGGCAAGCAGACAGAGTGAACACTTTCCTTCTTCCCCGACATTTCCGCTATATCCTTAAGAGGCTCCATCAGCCACCTAACGTTGGAGCTCCCAATAACTAATAAACCCCTCCCCCCATGTGCCTGCTCGGACCTTGCTGAAGGAGTGGCCACATGTCCACTCACAGGCAGAGCGGGCGATGCCACACGGCCAGCCTCCACATTTACCCTCCGCCTCGTGCGCCGCGAACGCCGCTGAACCCGCCACTCCCCTTGGGGAGAAGGTGGCCCAACCGCGCCCGGTACCCGCGGAGATGTCTCGACAGAAGGGACAGTGGGTGAAGCATGTAACACCTGGGGTGAACCATGCGACGCACCAGACTCCCCACTGCCGCTACACTCCGAGGCAGAAGCCTGAAGACGGCTGACCGCGGTCATCAGCACGTTCAGCTGTTTGCGAACAGTGGCCATCTCCTCCTGTGTCTGTACACAGCAGTCACACATCCTATCCATCCTAAGAAATCAACAATTTAGTGTAGAAAGTTAATCAACTTTTAACTAGACTGCTAATTCACTAAAGGCGGCTGATTGTTGACTAAACTGTGGTTGCTAGCCACATCTTGAAGAAAACAGTGAAAATAGCACTACCTGTCTCTGGACTGTATTGAAAACAAACACTAGCACTACTGGCACTATGACTGACTAAAGGGACTCTCTCTGACTGTATTCAAAACAAACACGAAATCTATGAAACACTATTACTAGCACTCGACAATTGAAGCTTCCTAAAAGCAAAAACACACGGAAGAAGAAGTGACAAGTAAGAAATATACAGTAAATACTTAAATTAAGGTAGCTCGCTGCACAGCAGACGTGAAGCAGACGGCAGTTACGACGACACTGACGCTACTGGCAATGGTGTGAGCTGTGTTTTTCTGGAATGGACTGGGTCCTCTGGATGTTCAACTACTTGGAGACAACTTACAGCCATTCACGGACGTCATATTCCCAAACAAAGATCGAATTTTTTTGGTTGACAGTGTGCCATGTCACCGGGACACAATTGTTCGCGATTTATTTGAGAACGTTCTTGACAATTCGAGTGAATAGTTTGGCCTCCCTGATCACCCGACATGTATCCTATCTAACATTTATGGGACTTAATTGAGAGATCAGTTGGTGCACATAATCCTGAATGGGCAAAACTTTCGCAGTCATAGGCGGCTATAGAGGCAGCTTCCCTCAATATTTCTGCAGGGGACTTCCAACGTCTTCTTCAGTGGATGCCACGTCGATTTCTTTGCCGGCAATAAGCATGTCCGACACGATATTAGGAGGTACTCCATGACTTTTGTCACCTCTGTGCATGTGGGTGCGTGAGAAACAGCGAGCTGTAATCGAAAGTACGAATTCGAAGAGTTTGTCCACACACGGAGCGCCCTCTCTCTCAAGGATGATAATACCAGACCACGTACCAGCGCTGCGACATCTGCAATACCGACGCTTTGGGTTGAGTGTCACCGATCATCCACCACACAGTAACGATATGGCCCCATCCGATTTTCATCTGTTTCCGAAACTTAAAAAACACCTTCGAGGCCTTTAATTTGACAGTGATGAATTGGTGCAAGCAGAGGTGACATTGTGGCCCTGTTAACAGTCAAACCTTTTTTTACTGACGGTATTAACAAACTGGTCTCTCGTTGGGAAAAATGCGTTCGTCGCCAGGGTGACTATGTTGAGAAACAAATATGTAGACGTGAAGAATAAAAATGCAGAATGTTAACAACGTTTGTTTTATTAAAAAAGCATTAAGATTTTTCACATGAAATATTCGTATGCATAACTTCTCAGCACGCCGTCGTAATTAACGTTAGCAACGCCAAATATATGCTCTTTATTTTACATTAAGTAACACCGCAGCTATTTCGCATCAAAGGCACACGATCTAATAGTTTTGCCGCAACTTAATTCAGTCATATTTTAGTAAATGGTAACTTCAGAGGAAAGTGATGAAAGTAATTTTTTCGACTACCGTCGTCATGATGGTAAAGAGTACGTTAGCCAAACAGTCTTGTGAGTTCCACATGTAACAGCATTTTCTGCTCTAAATGGGAGGTACGTTAGTAGGATAGCATGCCCGGTGCAAGCCGAGATAACGATCTTACCACATTCAGTTTCACATACCACATCCGGTGGCAGGTCACACACTTGGGCTCCTTGATGCCCCCACTCCTTCTCCCCTGGGGAACCACTAGGAATTGATCAAGGTCACCCTGGGGAATCACCCAGGCCGTTGTGCAACTGTATTCAAGGTCATGACGTAATTATATAATAGTCACGTGTTATAAAAACGACAGAACACCCATTCTCTCCCCTCTCCTCACCTGTCAACCCATCCCCTACCCTGATCTTTCCTTCCTTTCCCTTCCCTTCCCTTCCCTTCCCTTCCCTTCCCTTCCCTTCCCTTCCCTTCCCTTCCCTTCCCTTCCCTCTGGACCAATGATAACTGGGACACTTGAGTGAGACGAGCTATTCTGTAGCTGGACAACATAGGAAGAGCATGTGTTTATTTGTTAATAACAATATTACGTGACACCGGCAGAGACCACATCCAAGAAGATCTGTAAGCACCTTGTTACGTGATTTCCAATATTTTCGTCAATTTTATTATTTTTACCGGTTTTTCCTATTTTGCAACTGGGGAGGGCACTCTGAAGCTGGGGTGCATAAGGAGAGGTCGAGTCTATAATTTAACAACAAATTACATCACTCTAGGTCCATTTGTTAATAACAATTTCGTAGTATGTAGCACCAGCAGAGACCACACCTAGGTAGATATGTGAGTACTCTCGTAATTCCATATTTTAGCGCATTTTACACATTTTGCCCCTTTTAGTATTTTGTCCAATGAGGCAAGATGCACCGTCTGTTCCTGACCTCATGATGCTCCCAGACAATCTCAACGCTGTAAGAGCCTGAATTAGATGCTAGCGATATTGAGACACACGTTCCCCACCTTCATCTTTTATTACTGGGGCACCTGAGTGCGTACCACAGGTTGTAGGTTGTGTGTTTTGTTAATCACAAATTAGGACACTACAGGTCTATTTGTTAATAACAAATTAATATTTTGAGACACCAACAGACAGCACACCCAGGCAGATATGTAATTATTCTCATATTTCCACAATTTTACCATATTACCAGAGTTGTGTGTGTCAACATTGTGTCACGACGTCCCATCACTACGTAGCACATTGATGTCCATCGTGTCGTGTACATGTGACGATGCTCTCAGCATTGTCCACATTTATGTTCATTGCTAAGCCACCACTCCATTACTAGTGTGTGACGTCATGGTGTTCTAAACGAATACACTGGCAGAAATAGACGTCATGTCAATGACGTCATAGAGAGTTCTATAAGTACTACCGATTTCTTACCAAAGACATTGTATAAGAGATACCACACTACATAACAGCTTTGTGTGACGTCATAGAAAAATTCTGATGGCGCCAACCAAAGAATGGCCTGCTGTATTTGTAGCACAGCACTGAAAAATACGTAACAACCCCAGCGAAAATCACGTCGTCTGCAGAGTAGCCCGTCCCCTCAGACTGCGACGTGTGGCTGTGTAGTCGCAAACGTTGAATCTTATGGAGACAGTGTCAAGCAATGGTCCATAAATTTGCAGTATAATGCACACCTGTTTGGTGCCTAACACTGCTACTATATCAGTTGTGGATTATGGATCTCCCGCCCTCGTTCATAACGGCAAACACATCTCAAGACGTCGGTGAAAATATCAGTCTGGTGCCAATACACTTCGCTGTCCCAAAAATGGTTCAAATGGCTCTAAGCACTATGGGACTTAACATCTAAAGTCATCAGCCCCCTAGACTTACAAGTACTTAAACCTAACTAACCTAAGGACATCACACACATCCATGCCCGAGGCAGGATTCGAACATGCTACAGTAGCAGCAGCGCGGTTCCGGACTGAAGCGGCTAGAACCGCTCGGCCACAGCGGCCGGCTACCGCTCCCCCCCCCCATATTCGCTGGATAATGCCAGTACGGTATGCAACTCATCGTACGTTCGTGATCACCAGATCACCTATTAAGCAGGTGAATTTTCCATAAATCCAGTAACTTAATGCCGGACTTGTTACTGATACTGCCAATCAACATACTCGAAAACACAACTGAAAACCGACATTCAGAATCAACGTAAGATAAGAGAAAATTGAGCGATCCTCTCTGTAGCACCGTTTTTTTGTGAGAGGCTCCTATACTGTGTGTGTGTGTGTGTGTGTGTGTGTGTGTGTGTGTGTGTGTGTGCGTGTGTGTGTGAGAGAGAGAGAGAGAGAGAGAGAGATTTTGTTCGGAATCATATATATGTAAGCAGTGGACAGTCAGTAAAATAGGCTTCTCTGGAACTTATCTTGCTGTACGTATAGCCCACATCCGTTAAACCAACATGGCAAGGGTCTTAGACTATCTATAAAATCTCGTAGTTTGTCGTAACACAACACGGCAAGCCTAAACATGTCACGCATGTGATAAATAACTATCGAATTGAAGACTGATCGTAGGTAACAGCATACTGACTAGCACTGTGTAGTGGGACCATGACACCTGAAAAGACGACGCTTCTGCGAGTTACTGCTGCGAGAGCATGTAAAGCTAGTTCGGAGTCTTGGTTCTAGAGGAGAAGACTGTGTCATGTGGAAATTCAACCATTCCAAAATAGATGCAAGTATAACTGTTTTGTGTAATCGACTTCCATGTTAAAACTATAGGCATACAGCACCTAGCTATTTTTAAGTATAGTCTCGAGATATGGTATTGGATCCTGCACTGGATTGCCCGTTCGCCCAACTTAAATCCCATCGAGCAAGTGTGATATGCGCTAGGGAAATGTACTCGTTCTACAGCACGTCCACATGTACCAACAACCATCCATCAGTTGTACCGCACTGGTGGAGGAATGGAATCCTTTACCACAAAAATATCACAAACTTATGGATGAGTATGGAAACATGTTGCTGAGTATGCATTGCTCTGGCAGTCAGCGTTAGTATCATAAAAGTGGTACAGAAACACTGAATTACGTCATAGCATGACAATATGACCACCAACAGCAAATGCCTTTTACTAACGATGATTATTCACTGTAGTAGCAAAAAACCATCGGGTATAGGTCATCATGGCGAGACTTCCCGTCACATGATCCTCTACATGTGATTGAATTCACACTATATAGCGTGTGCCGTGACGTGGACACCCAAGAGTCGTGGGATAGGGGCGTGGAGCCCAGCAACGACGAGGAACATGCATAATGCTCCTCGGCACACCAAAAATGGATACTCATCGTTCTATATTTAATAAAGAACCAGCCCACATGTCTATACAAATGTGACATACAGCCTGACAACCGTACAGAACAACCTGATAACGCTGTCCTAGGATCGTCGTAGTATATGGATGACTTTCATACAGTTGTAAGTGGAACTAAGACGTGTTTTTTGATGAAATACTACGTATAATCTAGACTTAATCCTATCAGTATCAAGATGTTTAGATAACGCGCATTACCAAGTAGGATAGGAGGTACTTTATGCTCACCTGAATAAAATTAAAACAAAAACAAAATTCGTTAACTGTTTACTTGTATTGGCAACATGTTATTTTAAAGAGTTACTTATCTGAATGTAGCGTCGAGCACCTGAGAACACCTTTCAGAATACTCTTAGCAATATCAGTGCACGTTGAATAATGAGCACTTCCAACATCGTGATCACGACAAGAAGAATTAAGAAATTCAGATTTAGTTCATTCTTGTTAACTTTTTACTCTAAACATACTTTTTAAAGAGAAATTGATGTGCAAGTAACGGCATGAACCAGGAAATATTCAATACAACATTCGTTGGTGAAAGTGAGATCTGCTATTGAGAATTAAATTTTTGTATTAACTTTAACGGAAAAATATAAAATATGTATGGAATATGGTAGCAGAATCCTTAAAAAATATTTTTTTCAAACTTCAGAATGTAAAATAACTGATTAGATTACAATATTTTCAAGAGATAAGCAAAAAGTACCATCCCCACCCACTGGTATTGCGAGGGTTAACTCCTTAGTTCAACATTTACGCAACCACTGTAGTAGTCTTAAATGGCTCGGAATACATTTTTATACGAGCAAATTAAAATTGTAGACAGATAGATGATATCTTGTACAAGTCAAACCCCGTTAGTTGATTATCCATATTTATAACAAAAACATGTTAGTAGAGAATCCAGATGACAGCACTTTTACGAGAATACAACACGGCTAAGGGTAGAGTGGATGCGAGTTTAATTTCAGTGTGCATAGCGGCATACTAGAGAAGGAAATTCACTTTAGAGACACCTTACCCACTTTATAAAAAATGGTTCTAATGGCTCTGAGCACTATGGGACTTAACATCTATGGTCATCAGTCCCCTAGAACTTAGAACTACTTAAACCTAAGGACAGCACAACACCCAGTCATCACGAGGCAGAGAAAATCCCTGACCCCGCCGGGAATCGAACCCGGGAACCCGGGCTCGGGAAGCGAGAACGCTACCGCACGACCACGAGCTGCTGACCCACTTTATAGCAAGAGAGTAATTTTTTATTTTAATTATAATAACTCATGACGGTAAAATGTGAGACAGAATGGATACGGGAGGTCACAAGCAGACAGATATAAAAATCGAGATGACCCGAACGATTAATTTCAGACTATCCAGTCACATAGCGTTAAAGCAATGAGACACGAAGGAGAATCGACGCCGACGGCGCCTTAAACTATCCTTCGCTGACACACTTTCGCTCTCCACCAAGACACTTCATTGTATATGTCTCGGAATCAGTAAATTTGACAGAGTTGATACAGCCGGAGAGAACACTGTATGAAAAGGCTTAAGTACGATAAATGGGTTTAAAAATAGACAAACGCCAAGCAGTAATATTAGGAGTTAAGTCATGTATTATATAACAAACTAATGCTACACATGTTGCCCACAGAGTCCCTTTGTTTCGTCGTTTGTCAGCAAACTTCTCATGATTCGCTTGTAGTAACGTCAACACGCAATCAGTGTGTTTCGATTCTGAAATGATACCAGTTTATACTGTATCCAACTATTTTTTCGATTACAAATGCATATAACGTGCAACTAGTATGTATTGGCTTGCAGAATGCCACAGCGTTCAGAATAAAGTAACACTACCGTTCCCTCACACACGCGTAGAACTTTGGTAGTATGACAATTTCGTCTTACCTCTCTAAATGCCTTCATCGTCGGTCGAGGGAAGGAATGGTGATACCTGCTGGAAACCAATACGCAAACTGGCATAATTGTGTGTATACAGCAGAATAACGTCAACATACTACCTGCAAAAGCAATCCATTAACGTGTGTGTGTGAGTGTGTGTGTGTGTGTGTGTGTGTGTGCGTGTGTGTGTGTTTCTACCGTTGGTAATGGCACTTACAGTAGACATTTGGAGGACTTTGGAAGACTAAGTATATACCCTGGCTGGGTTGGGGCTCTGTATCGAAGTTGAATAGCACAAAAAAAAGAAAAACAACCTCTGTCTGGTCTTGGTTGGTTGATTTGGGAGGGGGGACCATATCTGCTCATGAAAGCATTAAGAGCATATTAATGTTTTTAGACGTACACATGGAAAAAAGTTGATAAACGTCAAAAATATAGAAAGGGTCAAAAATTCGGTAAATAATCTGGATATTAAATGTTCGTTCAGGAGATACCTGCATTTACGCGTCAGCGAAACAGCAGAACGATTCACACTAAGCCATCGGGCCACATCAGTTTGCGACTGTCCTGCTTCCGTTCTTTTGAAAGTCGCGAGTTCTATATGTTCTTATCTCGTGTTTTCTACTGAAAATCTCGTGCTTGTACTCTTGTTAACTTTACTATTACAGAGATCGCTAAAACTTTATTTATTTCTTTAATTATTGGTCCTGTGCGCAAAAAATAACTTACTTGCTCTTTCTGCTGCCACTGTTTGATCTGCTGCATTCCATTATTTAACAAAAACATAAAAATACCTATTATTCATGCTGAGTGCAATGCATGTTCTGTATGTGCGGCTCCTGCTGTTGCTGCTGCTGCTTACTACAACTACATATAATTCAAGAGAAAGGGTTTGGTCAAATCTAAACTCGATAAATGATAACCCAAACAAAAAACTACATTCTGAAAGCGATTCTTTCTCATTCAATTAACACAACGCTAGAAGCTCTTTGAACAATCGCCTCGTTTGTAAATCTGCCTCCAGTGGCATTAAAGCAATATTACAAATTAATCAAACTCTTGAGACAGACTGAAATACTTCTTAATTGAATACATAGTGAAACAATTCCCTGACAATTACAAAAGAAATCAATGACAAAAATCAATACTTAACCCAACAATGGTTTCCCTTAAGAATTCAACCCCTATCACACAAACCCTTTTCTTTAAATTAATAAGCGTGCTGCAAATTATAAAAAATATTAACTAAATACCAAATCCTGTGTCACTGCTGGCGGACACGGCAGTACGGCAGCTCGGCGACGACCCCTCGCCAACACACGTGCGTACCAGAGCAGGCGGGCTCCTGCACTGGCTTCAAAACTGCCACTAGTTAATCCGCGCGCTGCGAAGCGCGACAACAATATCTCAGATTCCAGAGCTTGTGTATGTGCACTGTAGCCAACCTTTATATTCTAAGAGAGTATTGCCAAATCTCATAACCCCCAACCTCATTTTTGAAAATTTTGCGGGGTGATTCTTGCGTAACATATTGGCAAGGAACAAACAGTAAAATTTTTTTACAAAACGACGAAAAATTAGGCAAAGAGAAAAAATGTTACAATTTATATCCAGTGACTAAAAGTATTTCTTGCTTAGTATCTAAGTACATTTTTTTATATGAAAATGTTGCTAGCCTAGTATGTATGTAATAAGAAAACATCAAACGAAATATAACAAGTTTCTTACATAAGTAGATAAAAAAGATCATATAAGTTTTAACATATGTGTAACAGTAACTACTTAAGCATGGAATAGTCTCCAATAAGCTAATATAACCTAATAACCAGTAAAAAATATTTTATTTTGTGCATTTGGGCACTTACTTTTCCATGACATTAATCAGTAGTGGCCTGACTACATGATATTTTATGTTTTTATGCTCGCAGTTCCCTCTGGTCAAAAGAAACCAGGTCTACATGTTTTAAGTGCAGCAAACTCAGGGACTTTCATATCCACTGACAACCACACTAATATTCCCACATCCGTTAATTTATGGCGTAAGCAGACTCAGGGACTTCATATCCATGGACAAATACACCTGAAGTCAAATTTTCCTCTGGTGAGACAGTTTGACAACGTAGGCAGACTCAAGGACTTTGTGTCCACTGACAACTATACGTAACGTTCATTCTCCCAGGATGACACAGTTTGACAGTGTTGGCAGACTCAGGGACCTCATGTCCACTGACAACCACACGTCACTGCGTTATTGTGTAAGTACCTCCTGAAACTTACATAGTACAAGTCTGGGTCGAGTAATTCTCTATACTCAAAACGTCATATTTTATAGAAAATTGATTCTCCCTTTAAAATACGATATCTCTAATTACATAAATGAAGCAAGGAATAATATTATGTCATATAAACAGGCATGTGAGCTCTGAGCTCATTTAAATGTTTTCTTTAACTCTATTGCCGCAGCAATTACAGATTTGTGGCATATATCTCAAGTCATGAATAACGTGAGGCTCACCACACGGTAGAAAATTCAATTTTCTTTAAATTTCTCGCCACAGCAATCACCGATTTGTGGCTTGTATTTTCCAAAATCAGTCATAATATGCGGCTCACCACACGGTGTCAAGTTAAATTTCTTACGATTAGTTTGGCCAATAACAGTGGCAAAGTTTTGAGTGTGACCACGAATCATTACAAATATGGCACCACACAAAAAAATATCATTTTAATTTCAAGGCATAAATCCTGTGCCGTAGAACTCTAATTACCAAAATTTTTACATTACTAGTGATGCTGAAGAAGAATCTTACAACATATGTTGCAATAATTGTTATGTACATTTTGGTTATAAAATATTTAAATAATCCTACAAATGGAAAAGTAATTCCATATTGATGCTATTATATATAATAAAAGTTACAGAATCATTTAGAAAAAGTCTAGCCAATGGCTTGCCAAATCAATTCATATAAATGTACAAAATTTAGTGAATGATTACGTGACTTTGCGTCAGAATTTTTTACACTCTAATTACTAAGTTATACCAAATTTATAATTATCGGTCTGTTATGACTGTCAATTTTTCTGATGTCGAACGTAAATGTGTGTGGCATAGCGTCTAAATCGTTTTTATATGGAGTCCTCATTGTCTGTTTGGAGGCCTCCCTAGTCTTTGTATGAATCTGTGTGGCCATACCTTGGACGGTCACAAACAACAAGAATAAGAATCATCCTACAAAGAACATAATAAAAAAATAGATTTACAAAATACAACACACAAAACCCCTCCATCTGTCCAGTACAAACTGAAAGAAATGGCTTATTCATCAAGGTGACAAGAAATAAATTTATGACATGACAAGAGAAAAATCATCACCTTACAATTAACCTCGTGCTGGAATCGGCACTGCATCACTAAATTACAATCATGAAATAGAAAACATAAGATAAATATTAAATTGACTTATGTTACACTACTATTTACACATCCATAAAATATGGCAGATACTCTCGCCTCTTGGCGTAAGAGTCATTTCGCTCTGGAAAGAGAAAAGAAATAATTTAATGCAGAACATAATTATCTAGGTCATAGCTCGGTGTTTTTGTCACGGCCGACTGTTTCTGGAACGTCTTTTTTCTCGCGACCCTTAACGGTAAGCTTGCTACGCTCTGATCTGAAAAAATCGTCTACTGCACAAAATTACGTCACGTTAAGTGCTTTCGTTTCTGCAATGGAGAAAACTTCCGTTGCGATCATGTTTCCTGTAAGAAATGCAATAAATTCAACCTTAACAACAATAAGAAGAGAAACAACACCATCATTCTTACCATTCCACAATTTCACAGAGAAAATAAATATATTCTTGACACTCATTCATCACATAATTCAACACTTCGCTGTGTATTTGTATCAGAACACCTTTTATGACTCATAGCCATGTCTTAACTTTGCTGTGACTTAGATTTTAAGTAAGTGTGCACTCTACCTTAACATTACTGTCACTTAAATTTCACGCAAATGTGTATAAGCTATATCTTCCTTCATAGAATACCATTATGGGTTTCTTCGTTTAGAAGTGTATCTTTCTTACCTTCTCTTGTTCTATAAATGTCTGCAAAGTGCTCCCTCATTGTGTCACACTAATCATGAGTGGTCCATAGATCCTAATACGCCCTACCTGGCAAACTAATAAACACGAAAAAACCACATGAATCATCACTCTTCAAACTATTTCATAAATCAGAAGTAGTGTCATTTCAAGGTTTCCTAATTATACTACACTCCTGGAAATGGAAGAAAGAACACATTGACACCGGTGTGTCAGACCCACCATACTTGCTCCGGACCCTGCGGGAGGGCTGTACAAGCAATGATCACACGCACGGCACAGCGGACACACCAGGAACCGCGGTGTTGGCCGTCGAATGGCGCTAGCTGCGCAGCATTTGTGCACCGCCGCCGTCGGTGTCAGCCAGTTTGCCGTGGCATACGGAGCTCCATCGCAGTCTTTAACACTGGTAGCATGCCGCGACAGCGTGGACGTGAACCGTATGTGCAGTTGACAGACTTTGAGCGAGGGCGTATAGTGGGCATGCGGGAGGCCGGGTGGACGTACCGCCGAATTGCTCAACACGTGGGGCGTGAGGTCTCCACAGTACATCGATGTTGTCGCCAGTGGTCGGCGGAAGGTGCACGTGCCCGTCGACCTGGGACCGGACCGCAACTACGCACGGATGCACGCCAAGACCGTAGGATCCTACGCAGTGCCGTAGGGGACCGCACCGCCACTTCCCAGCAAATTAGGGACACTGTTGCTCCTGGGGTATCGGCGAGGACCATTCGCAACCGTCTCCATGAAGCTGGGCTACGGTCCCGCACACCGTTAGGCCGTCTTCCGCTCACGTCCCAACATCGTGCTGCCCGCCTCCAGTGTTGTCGCGACAGGCGTGAATGGAGGGACGAATGGAGACGTGTCGTCTTCAGCGATGAGAGTCGCTTCTGCCTTGGTGCCAATGATGGTCGTATGCGTGTTTGGCGCCGTGCAGGTGAGCGCCACAATCAGGACTGCATACGACCGAGGCACACAGGGCCAACACCCGGCATCATGGTGTGGGGAGCGATCTCCTACACTGGCCGTACACCACTGGTGATCGTCGAGGGGACACTGAATAGTGCACGGTACATCCAAACCGTCATCGAACCCATCGTTCTACCATTCCTAGACCGGCAAGGGAACTTGCTGTTCCAACAGGACAATGCACGTCCGCATGTATCCCGTGCCACCCAACGTGCTCTAGAAGGTGTAAGTCAACTACCCTGGCCAGCAAGATCTCCGGATCTGTCCCCCATTGAGCATGTTTGGGACTGGATGAAGCGTCGTCTCACGCGGTCTGCACGTCCAGCACGAACGCTGGTCCAACTGAGGCGCCAGGTGGAAATGGCATGGCAAGCCGTTCCACAGGACTACATCCAGAATCTCTACGATCGTCTCCATGGGAGAATAGCAGCCTGCATTGCTGCGAAAGGTGGATATACACTGTACTAGTGCCGACATTGTGCATGCTCTGTTGCCTGTGTCTATGTGCCTGTGGTTCTGTCAGTGTGATCATGTGATGTATCTGACCCCAGGAATGTGTCAATAAAGTTTCCCCTTCCTGGGACAATGAATTCACGGTGTTCTTATTTCAATTTCCAGGAGTGTATTACCCAGCAATTATATCTTCTCAATTCAGAGCCACTTTTACACTATATTTTACCGGAAGATAGTCAACACTTTCTGTTATTTCATGTTATTTCTCCCTAAAAACGTACATAGTTATTTCTTGCACTTTCCTTCAAATAAGTCACGAAAGTTTCATTCTTTCAGTGAACAATCGCAAGATGTCAACAGCTGGTATAATCCTCTCGTCAGAAATGTCCTTTGCAAAGTTCTCATTCTCTCAAACAATACAAATCGTTCATAATCATTCATTCTTGGTCTTTCATGCAGGATAGATTGACAATAAAAGATTAATAGATAAACAGGTTAGTCAAAGATTATGAAACAGTACCGAAAACTAAAATCGGAAGAATATACTGTAACGGCTGGGGCACCTATGCTTGCCAAATATATATTTACTAAAGATCAGTAAACCCCCTAGGGCCTTATTCCTTGAAAATTTTAATGTGTGATAAGTGGTGAAGACCTCGCGATTTATGTGTTCGTATTGTCTCAACTTCCACAGCGTTTGTGTGTGCAATGCGTCGTATACGGAAGGGTCCTTCATACACCATGAAAAGCTTCCTACTCAAATATTTTACCTTATGAGATAGTCGATGTGATCTAAGCAATACCGTTTGACCTACCAGTAAATTCTTGATGTTGACTCGTGGATTATGCAGTTTCTTCCTTCTGTCTGCAGCTTTCTTGATGTTCTGTAATGCTATACTTACCACTCCATGGTGGTTGTTTATTTTTCAACACAAGCAGTGGGGGCAGGTTAGTGGAATTATTAGGTAGTTCATTAATAATGTTTTGGAAACCAGATAAATGTACGTCCCAGTTTCTATGTTGGCGATGGCAGTACAATCTGCAAAGTTTAGCTAACTCCTTCACGATATGTTCTGATGGGTTACATGATGGCATAAAACGTGATATAAATACTGGTTTAAATTTCCTGCATCGCAAGGTTTTCAGCCAACTGTTGGAACGGAATTGTGGGCCATTGTCACAAATCACCTTTTCAATGTGCCCTACTTCCTTCAAGAAATTCTTGACAAATGCTGTGGAAACTGATTTTGCTGTAGCTTTTCGTAAAGGAGTGAATGAGACAAATTTCGAAGTAAGCTCAACAGCTACGAAAACATATGAATGGCCTTGTCTAGATCTTATTACTGGTCCGAAGATGTCCACGGCAGCCATCTCTTTTAATTTGACTGGGATGATTGGAAATAGTGGTGTTCTGTGTGTCACTGTTGGTGGTTTTCCTTTCTACCATAACTTGCATATTGCCAGGACTTTACGGATTCTCTTTTCCATATTGTAAAAATAGCATGTGTCTCGTAATTTTTGAAAACATTTCTTCGCACCAAAGTGGGCATAACTGAGATGTGTGTGCAAATGAGTTTATTTACAAGTTCGTCTGGTATGCATAAAACCCAAGAAGGACTGTCAGGACGTCTGCGTCTGAATAAGATGTTATCACGTATGATATAAAACTATCTTATAGCAGGATGTGACTTACTCTCCCACTTCCTTTTTATATCCTTCCAAACCGAATCCTTTTCTTGTTCACGAGCAATGTCACTTAATGAGGATGAAATGAAATTTTCAAAAGCAACCTTCTGCATGTAGAGTAAGCTGTAATTATTTTCTAGGCAATCTTCCTCGTTACTTTCAGCTAAACCAAGAGTTGCTCGTGAAAGCGCTTCAGCAATGATGTTTTGTGAACCTGGAATATATATATTACAGTGAAGTTAAATTCCTGAAGAAACAAAGCCCAACGTTTTAAACGGTCGTGATTTAATTTGGCTGACATGAGAAATTGTAACGCCCGATGGTCGGTGTATACTTTTGTGTGCTTGTCTTGCAGATAGTAACGAAATTTATCAAACGCCCATACTAAGGATAATGCTTCCAGCTCCGTGACTGAATAGTTGCGCTCTGATTTTGTTAATACTCGACTGGCAAAAGCTATACTTTTGTGAGTAAGAATTCCATTTTCAACAGCTTCTTGGAACAAATGGACACCAAGCCCAGATCTTGAACTACCTGTCGAAAGGCAAAAATCAAGGGATAAATCAGGATGTGACAATATAGGTGCATTCAGTAGTGCAGTTTTCAAATCGTGGTAGTCTGTTTGAGCAACATGATCTCAGTCCCAAACTGTGTTCTTACCTGTTAGTTGAGATAATCTAGGTGTTGACAAGCTTTGTAGGCTAATAAAACGACGATAAAAATTTATTAGTCCCAAAAATCCTCTTAATTGTCGCTTGTTTGTTGGTAGGGGCATTTCTTTGATTGCATTTAATTTTCCTGGATCAGGAAGAATGCCTTTTGTTGTAACAATGTGGCCAAGAAATTTGATTTGTGTTCTACCGAAGTCCGATTTTTCTAAATTGACTGTAATGCCATGTTCCCGAAATGTTCGTAATAATTCACTTAATACTTGGTTGTGTTTTGATCATGAATTTTCTGCGATCAAAATGTCGTCAACATAAGTGGTGATCCTGTCTTTTAAGTGTGTCGGTAATATTGTATTCAAACCACGGATAAATGCAGCTGACGAAACGTTGAGACTAAATGGCAATTTTCGAAATTGGTAACAGTTTTCAAAACATAGGAAAGCTGTGTATTTCCTACACCTCGGATTTAGTTCTATTTGCCAAAAACTACTTCGTAAATCCAAAGATGACATCACCTTCACTCCATGGAATTTTGGCAATAGTTCATCTAGTGTCTGTGGTCTATCGGTTTCAGGTTGGATTACTGTGTTAATTTGTCTGGAATCAAGAACCAGTCTAATGGAATTATCCCTTTTCTTAACCACGTGTAATGGGCTATTATATGAACTCACAGCAGGTTCGATGATTCCCTGCTCTAACATGGATTGTATTTCCTGTTTCACTTTGTCTCTGTATGTCAATGGGATGACGTATGGTGGTACAAAAAATTTATTATGTTCCTTGACCCTGAATTCATAAAGAAAGTTACGTATTGTTCCTGTCTTGTGAGAAAAAACTTCACAATTTGTTTGTAATATTTCAAATAACTCATCATTTCCTACATTAGGATCCACTTCGTCTCGGTAAATATTCCTTTTCATTAATTGTTCTGTACTAATGGGTTGTTCTGTTTCACAGTAAAACGTAGTGATGTTATCTGTGCAACTATTAGACAAATTCAGTGAATGTTGTGTCTCAAGCGGAAAGAGGAAACGCAGATAATTCACTTCCTCATCCTCCTTTGTTAGCCATCCTTGAAATTTAGGCGTGACTAACATTTGATTTACTCGTAACATGACTTCTGCATTACTAAAGTTTAACATTGCTTTATATTCACGTAGGAATTCCACACCCAAAGTCATTTCTGTTGATAAAAGAGGGACTACTAAGAAATTTGCAGAAGACTCGTGTCCTTGACACCTGAAAACTAAAGAAGTCTGATTGCGTACGTCTACACTCCTTCCTTGAATGACTGCCTTTAATTTGGTCTTTAATAATGGCAAGGTTGGACAAACAGATGCCTGTTCACACTTCTTAAACATTGTCTCGCTAACTACATTCACAGGGCTGCCAGAATCAAGTACAGCTGAAAGTAGAGTATTTCCAACCGAGATTTTTATAATTGGATGAGCATACATAATTTCGTTGTTATCATTTTCTTGTGATAATGTGTCTCTAATGTCCTCCAATCCAACAAAGTTAACATAATTTGTGTATCGGCTTTCCGCCGCTACAAATGGTTCGTTTGTAGTCCTTGTTGCTAGTCATTGTTGTGCCTGCTGGTATTGCCGCGAATTATTGCTTGGATTGGGTGGTCTGATTTCTACATTGTCGCCACGCTCTAAATTGGAATTTCTGCGATCCTGCCAATTTTGATTTGTCCCCTCATCATAACTGTTTTGGTTCTCATAATTGTTATGACTATAATTATCACGTGGGCTCGATGCTCCGTATTCTGCATGAGCACCGCGTTCCGAATTGTAATTTGCGTGTCCACGCCAATTTCGGTTGGCCATACCGCGACCATTCCTTCTAAAATAATTTTCATTTCCATAACGCCTTTGCTCTCATGGTCCGCGATCTCTATTACTGTACTGAAAGTTCCTATGATCATAAAAATCATTTCTCTGGCGTCTATGATCTGCGTTATACGGTTGATGCCGCATATCACGTCTATCTTCTTCCGCCCTGTACGCGTGAGGTTCGTCCGAGTTCCATACGCGTTTACGGTCACCCCGCGGATTATTATTTTCCCAATACTGATTACTATAATCTCTTTGTGTGTTTTCATAGTTGTCAAATTCTAATTCTTGCAAAAGAGCTTGGAATGCCTCCAATTCATCTTTGGACCTACCTGCCAAAATTATGTGGCGCAATCTGATCGGCAGTTTTGTCAAACAGATACGAATTAATTCCGACTGACTGTACGGATTCGTTAAATATCTGTTCATGCGCATCATGTTTTCAAAATATTGCACTGGAGTTGAAAATTTCGACTGCTCATAACTTTGCATCATAATGATGTAATGTGTTATACGATCTTGTGTAGTCTCTGACCAGTAAGCAGATAAGAATGCGTGATAAAATCACCATATGTGTGACATTCACGTACTATTGAGCGCATTCTTGTTGCAGGCCCTCCTTCAAGATAACTGCAAATGAACTCCAGTTTGTGGCCAATTGGCCGTGTTGGTGGTAAAGAATAGTCAAATTGTTGTAACCACTCTCGAGGGTGGATATCGTGACTAGCATTCCGAAAAATTTTAAATTTCCTAACTGTGAGAAAATGCTTATAGTAGTCAAACTCGTCATTTTTCTTAGCGGATGAGTTTTCTTTTACATCATGACTCACGTTTCCTTCATTACGTCCCGCAAACGTGTCATATTCACGAGAAAAGTGGTCGGTATTTCCATAATTAACGCGCTCATTGTCGTTACCAATTTGGTAATTATTGGATCTACCAGTGTCATTGCTGCGATCGATCTTTTCTTCGATGCTGGCAAGCTGTTCCTGTATATTTTTTACGTCACGTTTGTTTTGCTGATTAATTGTCATCTGCCCTTGTTTAAAACGTTGCAGAGACTGAAATTCTTCGGTATCCGCGATCGGTACCGGCTGAGTGTCATCTGACCTCGTATCTAACCCGCTACTTAGTTCCGTCACTTTCATGGATAATTCATCTACCTGTTTAGCTACTGTCGTTAATTGAGTTTCTATCTTTGAAACTTCATTGGTGGTCTGTAACTGCAATGACTCAACATTTTTCGCTAATTCCTCTACTTGCAGTTCTTGTTGTGACGTCTGTCGTTTCACTTCAACATTATCAACATTTTGTACGTGATCAAGTCGGGATACAAGATTGTTAATATCTGATTTGAATTCTTCACGTAGCTGACTTTTCAACTGACTGGTCATTTCTTCAAATTTACTATTTAAATGGTCATTCACATCACCCTGAAACAACGTGAGATTCTCATTAATTTCGTCCTGAAGTGATTTGAAATTCTTTGCATTATTGTTGTTAAATTCAGTGACTTTACTCTGCTGTCTGTCATTAAATTCTGTGAGTTTACTCTCCTGTCTGTTATTAAATTCAGTGAGTTTACTCAGTAATAATTGTAAAACATCATTACTGGGGGCAGGGAGTACAACGTTACTCTTCTCTGTTAAAGCAGAAGCAGTACCCGCATTTCCACTAACAGAAGGAAAGGCAAAATTACTCCGCTCTATCGGAGTGGCAACCACACCTGAATTTCTACCGAAAATGGGGAAAACAAAATTACTCTGCACTTTAGAGGCGGAAGCAACGCTGGAATTTCTCATAACGAGTTCGGTTTGCGTCACTGTATTCTCACGTCCTAAGTTGCGTGTAGCACACAGTTGTTCATCATGCATTGTTGGCAAATGATCGCCTACATTCCGATTCTCCGTTGTATTGTTCGAAAATTCCCGGATCTCAATATTCTCAAAAGAATTTTCTACTCCCCGTTCCGAATTTTCGGAAACTGCGTTTGAAACCGCTCCTACATTCATGTTCGCCACCGTATCTACGTTCGTGTTTGCAGTAGCTTCTGCATTATTTTCCATTTTCTTTTGTGCTCTCGTCCTCATTGTCGCAATACGAACGAAAACATGTCACTAAAATACACCGCTATCCTAAAAATTCCACTGTTCAATCAACTATTACACAATGCACCAACAAATTCAAAGACAAAACTGCTGTTAATACAAAGTAGTGCGCAAGAGATCAAAATGCTGTGCCTCCACTAATAATTACTGTTGCGTAAGCTTGCAGTTGGCAGTAGAAAGACGAAGCATATCTAACTACGATTCATCCAAAAAAAAAAAAAAAAAACGTATCCTGGTTGGCATGTCGCCAGGTCAAAGTCGCGAGCTCTATATGTTCTTATCTCGTGTTTTCTACTGAAAATCTCGTGCTTGTACTCTTGTTAACTTTACTATTACAGAGATCGCCTAAACTTTATTTTTTTTATTATTGGTCCTGTGCGCAACAAATAACTTACTTGGTCTTTCTGCTGCCACCGTTTGATCTGCTGCATTCCATTATATAACAAAAACACAAAAAAACCTATTATTCACGCTGAGTGCAATGCATGTTCTGTATGGCGGCTCCTGGTGTTGCTGCGGCTGCTGCTACTTACTACAGCTACATATAATTCAAGAGAAAGGGTTTGGTCAAATTTAAACTCGATAAATGATAACCTAAGCAAAAAACTATATTCTGAAAGCGATTCTTTCTCATTCAATTAACAAAACGCTAGAAGCTCTTTGAACAATCGTTTCGTTTGTAAATCTGCTTCCAGTGGCATTAAAGCAATATTACAAATTAATCAAACTCTTGAGACAGACTGAAATACTTCTTAATTGAATACATAGTGAAACAATTCCCTGACAATTACAAAAGAAATCAATGACAAAATGTAACAATCGTGTCCCTTAAGAATTCAACTCCTATCATTATCTGTCCGCAGCTCGTGGTTCCCAGGTTCGATTCCCGGCGGGGTCAGGGATTTTCTCTGCCTCGTGATGACTGGGTGTTTTGTGATGTCCTTAGGCTAGTTAGGTTTTAGTAGTTCTAAGTTCTAGGGGACTGATGACCATAGCTGTTAAGTCCCATAGTGCTCAGAGCCATTTTTTTTTAACATTATCAAAATTACCGTCTGCTGCTACGCATATACACAAACCCTTTTCTTTAAATTAATAAGCGCGCTGCAAATTATAAAAAATATCAACTAAATACCAAATACTGTGTCACTGCTGGCGGACACGGCAGTACGGCAGCTCGGCGACGACCCCTCGCCCAACACACGTGCGCACCAGAGCAGGCGGGCTCCTGCGCTGGCTTCAAAACTGCCACTAGTTAATCCGTGCGCTGCGAAGCGCGACAACAATATCTTAGATTCCAGAGCTTGTGTATGCTCGCTGTAGCCAACCTTTACATCCTAAGAGAGTATTGCCAACTCTCACTTTCTATTGCCATCCACCGTAGAGAGTCTGGTAGTCAGTTTCTCTGTGCCATACTACACCGTCTGTGACTGCGTACTGACGTACGCAGCAGATCAGAGTGTCTGGAGGTATGTCTTGGATGTTTAGCTAGAAAGCTCTGTATGAGTGGTCTATTACAACCACTACACAATCTGTCTCCAAATTGGCCGAGATCTGTGCTCAAGATTGAGAGAAAGTGAACTCGTTATAGTTCAGTTGGAATAAATTAAAGCAACATACCGTTATTTTACCGTCCTGTGTCTTATTCACGATATAAACGTACAAAATGTCATCCATACGTCCGTACAATCCCGTTCTCCACGGAAGATGGCATCCTGGACAACGGAAAATCGTGCCAAAGATGACGTAACGCCATCTAGCAAACGATGCGATGTTTACCGGGTAGTCCCACATCCACAATCGCTGTGTACACAGTCACAGACGGTGCACTATGGCACAGAGAAGATGCTTACCAGGCTGTCTGCGGTGGACGGCCATAGAAAGAACGGAAGCAGGACAGTCGCAAACTGATGTGTGAATCGTTCTGTTGTTTCTCGGACGTGCCGACAGTTTATAGAGACCAAAACTGTATCCCGAAGACCAGGGCAGGACTGACCGCATGTGACTTCAGACGAGAGGACCGTCATTTGGCTTTAAGGGCACGACAGTAACGCCTTAATACTGCACAGTAACTGGCATGTGAGCTCGCAGCATCCGCTGAAGGTACTGTATGGAGTCAAACGGTGTGCAGAAGGCTTCGGCAGAGTGGCCTTTATAGTCGGAGATCTGCTGTATGTCTACCTCTGACGCGTCTTCACAGAAGAGAACGTCTAGGGTGGAGTAATGAACACGCCAAATGGGCGGTCGAAGAATGGGCCAATGTTGTTCTCACAGATATATCTCAATGTAGCCTGGGGAGTGGTTCTCGATGGCTTTGCACCTGGAGGGAACGCGAAACACAGTTTCGGGGCCCAAACAATGTGGAAAGAGACCGATATCGAAGAGCATCCCTAATGGCGTTGGCAGGGATTATGTTTACCACTCGAACCCCTATTCATGAAATTGTACAGGCGAATCGGCAGGGTTTAACTGCTGTCAGGTATCGTGACGTGATCTTGGGACCTCATTTGCTGTTGATGCGAGGTACTGTTGGCCCAGACTTCGTACTGATACACGATAATACTCGACCTTACAGAGGACGGGTGGTTGATGTTTTCTTGGGAACGGAAGATATTGCACGCATGGCTCGGCCTGCTCGCTCTCCCGATTTGAATCCCACAGAGCATATCTGGGATGTAGTGGGGAGACGGCTTGTATCACGCCAGTGTCCACCGACCACTCACCAAGACTGTGAGCAGCTCTGCAGAAAGAATGGTCGTTATTGCCTCAACATGAGTCTGATGGCAGCATCAACAGCATGCCCTTTCGTTGACAGGCTCACGTTAACTAGTTGTCTCAATGTGTGTCCAATTCCGTTAAGTTGGAAAACACGAGAACATTTTTGTCTACCGTTATACATGTTGTAGTTGTTTACGTACTGAATTATTTGCGTTGTTTTTTTACTTTACCGTCATCTGTTTATACTGTAATGTGGCGAAATAAAAGCAAGCTTGCAAAATTTCCATTTGTTGCTTTAATTTTGGACACCAGTGTATATATACAGAGGGAGGGAGAGACATGGCGTTACAGATAAATTTAGGAAACAAAAATCGTTATGTAGATGATGTAACAGATCGAGGGGAGTAGTGACGAGTAAATATAAGAGTGGCAGTGACAGCACCTTTGCATTACTAGTGGAACGATGGTGCATTCTGAAGAGACAGGATGAAATTACCATACTCCCATTAGTTCTATGTGAGTGTGTGTGAGAGAACGGTATTATTATTTTATTCTGAATGCTCTGGCATTTTGCAACCCAAATACATTTTAGTTGCAAGCAATATATCTTGGAATAGTAAAAAACAGTTAGATGCAGTTTAAAGTTGTATCATTTTAGAATCGAGACACATTGATTGCATATCGGTATTGCTATAGGCGAATCATGAGAAGTTTGCTGATAAAGTATAAAAAAGGACTCTATATGCAACGTGGGTAACACAAGTTTTAGCTACAGGTCTCAGATTAGCTCCTAATACAACTGCTTGATATTTGCTAATTTTTAACCCCACTTATCGTACATTTACTCTGTTTGTCGAAAGTTCTCTCCGGCTGTTTCAGTTGTGCTTTCGAAACATATATAATGGCGTGTTTTCGTGGTGAGTGAAGCGTGTTTGGTAAGGATGGTTTAAGGCGCCGTCGGCGTGGATATTGCTTTGTATCCCAGCGCTACAGCGCTGTGGAGAGAGAGTGTAAACTTAATCATCAGGGTCGTCACGATAGCTACATCTGTCTGCTTGTGAGCTCCAGCGTTATTATAATTTAAATAAACAACTACTTCCTTGCTGTAAAGTGGGCAGGGTATCTTTAAAATGAAGTACCTCCATTAATATGCCGTCATGTATATAGAGAATGAAGCCGCATCCACCCTACCATTGGCCTTGGAGTATTCACATAAATGAGTGTAATTACAACCACACTTACAGGTTATCACCGAAAGCACCGTCATCTGGACTCTTTACTCATATGTTTTCGATATCAATATGGATAATCGTCTAACTGTGTTTGACGTGTGCAAAATATAACTATCTGTCTACAATAGTAATTAGGGACTCTGTTACGCAAATTCGTGCCGTTGATGCGATCTCGTATATAAAAAAAAAAAATGTTTGAGTCGTTTACTAGTTAGCACACTGGACTCGCGTCGGGAAGTTGACAGTTCAAACCTGCGTCCGGCCATCCTGATTTAAGTTTTCCGTGGTTTCCCAAAATCGCTTAAGGCAAATGCCGGGATAGTTCCTTCGAAAGGGCAGAGTCGCTTGCCTTTTCCATCCTTACCCAATCCTAGCTTGTGCTCCGTCTCTAATCACCTCGTTATCGACGGGACGTTAAACACTAATTCCCTCCTCCTGAGTCGTTTACTACTACTACATAGATCGCATAAGCGTTGTATTACAGACTTAAGTCTAGAGTATGGGTATTATTTTGTCAAAATACGAACGAAACAATACGTTGGTGTGCTACCTGGCTGGAAAAGGAGTACCCACGTTAGTTTTAAAAGCAGAACTGTTGGGGGTATTAGGGGTATTATAGTTCTGATTGGCCCAGGAAGAAAAGTTGGTGGTGAGGGATATGCTTGGCGCTTTAACTGTTAGCAGCGATTATCCACAAACACGTCGGTGAGTTACGATAGGTTTTGCTGTGGTGGGATAGCTTCTTCCTAGAATGACTGAGTGTCATTTGTGCCAGCTACCATATAAGAGGTGATTACAGATACTTTGTGCAAATTTCTCTACGACTCCTGGGGAGTTGTGGGACACTCCAGTTCGCGATCTGGTGATCACGATCGTACGACCAGTTGCATATCGGACCCGCATTATCCATCGAATACCGGGGGGAGAACGGTGTGTGTTGCACCAGTCTATGTAATTTCCACCTACAGCTTGGGATCTGTTCGCCGATATTAACGAAGCTGGGGGATCCCTCATTCGGAACTGCAGCAATGTCAGGCGCTAGACCAGCGGGCTTACATCGCAACATTGCCGGACTCTGTGTGACAGCAAGCATCGGCGTTCGTGTCTACACACACAGCTATCCTGCAGCCGACAAGATTTTCGTTGGAGTTGTTACAGATACTGAACAGCTCTCTAGAGGTGCATTTCGCAGCACAGCGCTGAAAATTCAGTACCTTTGACTGGAGGTATCAGAATTTTACTATGACGTCAGATAATCTAGTAATGTAGTCTGGCATCTCATATACGATATCGCTGGTTAGAATCGGTAGTGCTTATAGAATTCTCTGTGATGTCATCGACACTACGTACTATTTCTGTCAGTGTGTTCGTTTCGGATAGTACGACGTCACACACTATTAATAGTGTGGTGGCTTAGCAATGGTACATAAATGTGGATTTCTCGATTTGCTGTAGGATTTTGGAACGTATACTGTGTTCGAACACCATGAAGTACCTCGAAGAAAACGATTTATTGACACATAGTCAACACGGGTTCAGAAAATATAGTTCTTGTGAAACACAACTAGCTCTTTATACTCATGAAGTAATGAGTGATATCGACAGGGGATGTCAAATTGACTCCATATTTTCAGATTTCCAGAAGGCTTTCGATACCGTTCCTCACAAGCGTCTTCAAGCCAAATTGCGTGCCTACGGAGTATTGCCTCAGTTGTGCGACTGGATTCGTGATTTGCTCTCAGAAAGGTCACAGTTCATAGTAATAGACGGAGAGTCATCGAGTAAAACAGAAGTAATATCCGGCGTTCCTCAAGGAAGTGTTATAGGCCCTCTAATGTTCTGATCTATATTAACGACATAGGAGACAATCTGACTAGACGTCGTAGATTGTTTGCTGATGATGCTGTCGTTTACATTCTTGTAAAATTATCAGATGACCAAAACAAATTGCAAAATGATTTAAATACGATATCTGTATGGTGAGAAAAGTGGAAATTGATCCTGAATAAAGAAAAATGTGAAGTTATTCACATGAGTACTAAAAGAAATCCGCTACATTTCGATTACGCGATAAGTCACACAAACCTGTAGGCTGTAAAGTCAACTAAATACTTAGGGACAGCAATTAAATATAACTTAAATTGGAATTATCACATAGATAATGATGTGGGTAGAGCAAACCAAAGACTGCGATTAACTGGCAGAGCACTTAAAAGGTGCAACAAGTCTACTAAAGAGACTGCTTACACCACGCTTCTTCGCCATATTCTGGCGTACTGTTGTGCGGTGTGGGGTCCGCATCAGGTGGGACTGACGGATGACGTTGAAAAAGTTCAAAGAAGGGCAGCTCGTTTTCTATTATCACGAAATAGGGGAGATAGTGCCACAGACATGATACTTGAATTGGAGTGGCGACGGGCTCTTCTAATGAAATTTCAATTACTGGTTTTCTCCTCCAATTGCGAAAACATTCTCCAACACAGGGCGAAATGATCATCACGATAAAATAAGAGAAATAAGGGTTCGTACAGAAAAATTTAAGTGCTTGTTCTTCCCGCCCGCCGTTCGCGAGTGGAACGGTAGAGAGACAGCTTGAAGGTGGTTCATTGAACCCTCTTCCAGGCACTTTATTTGAATAGCAGAGTGATTACGTAGATGTAGATGCAGATGTAAATGTAGATGTAGACGAAACCGAGAGCATCATCACATCGACGTGACGCGATGGAGCTCATGATGCGACGTGGTGACGGTACGTCGTGGCGCGATGTTGACACACATAATTCTGGTAATAGGGTAAAATTGTGGAAAAATGAGAAAATTACGTATCTGTCTGGGTGTGCCGTCTGCTGGTGTCTTCAAATATTAATTTGTTATTAGCAAATAGACCTCTAGTGACGTGATTTGTTACTAACAAACTGACACAGCCTACAACCTATGGTGCCCACCCAGCTGTCCCCAGTTGTAAAAGATGGAGCTGGGAACGTGTTTCTGGGAGCATCATGACGTAAGGAACAGAGGGGTGAATCTTGTGTGATGGAAAACAAAATAAAATTGGTAAACCAGACGAAAACAAAGAATTCCGAGCGCTCTTACATTTCTGACTAGGTGTGGTCTCTGGTGGTGCTACGTACTACAAAACTGTTATTAACTGAAACGTAAAGTGACGTGATTTGTTGTTAACATACTGACTCAACCTTCCCCCTTTGCTACCCAGCTCTAGAATGTTTACCTCAGTTATAAAATAGAAAAACCCATTACAAATACTAAAACTGAGGAAGACATTGAAAAATACGTAGAATTGTATGTTTTACATGTCGAGCTGGGTGTGGTCTGTGCTGGTGTTACTTAATATTGTTATTGACAAATAGACACACTTCGCCGGCCAGTGTGGCCAAGCGGTTCTAGGCGCTTCAGTGTGGAACCGTGCAACCGCTATGGTCGCAGGTTCGAATCCTGCCTCGGGCATGGATGTGTGTGATGTCCTTAGGTTAGTTAGCTTTAAGTAGTTCTAAGTTCTAGGGGACTGATGACCACAGATGTTAAGTCCCTTAGTGCTCAGAGCCATTTGAACCATTTTTAGACACATCCGCTCCATATGCTGTTCA
Source organism: Schistocerca nitens (assembly GCF_023898315.1). Classification (NCBI taxonomy): domain Eukaryota; kingdom Metazoa; phylum Arthropoda; class Insecta; order Orthoptera; family Acrididae; genus Schistocerca; species Schistocerca nitens. Next base: position 238,126,703 of record NC_064616.1, on the reverse strand, counting down.
ACTCCATAGTAACGCCTGCCACAAAAGTGTACTAGTTATAAAAGATGAAGGTGTAGAGGTGTTGCATGATTCTCATTGGCCCAGAGGGGCGGTAGGTGAGGGTAGGATGACAGGGGGTTGCCGCCACTTTTGTGACATCTGACGACTATATGTTTACGTCTTTACCTTGAATATAAATAGTACAATTGCCTGGATGAGTTCCCTGTGTGACCGCGATCAATTCCAGTTGATTTTCCGGGGGATATGGAATAGGGGAAGCGAGGAGACCAAGTGGATAACCTGACACCGGATGTGTAACATGACACTGGACGTGATAATATCGTTATCTTGGCCTGAGCGCTCGCTGGTATCCTACTTACGTTTTGCGAGTTATCTTTCTGTATACATCCAGTATTTATGTACAGAGTATTGCACAACTCCTATTGCAGGCTTCTAGGTATTATAGAGGTACTTAGTACATAAAAATTTGATAAGGAACCCATATATGTTTGAAGATAGGATCACTTTTACTGAACGCACCCAGAGGAGGAGTGAGCTCGGATTTGTGTCCCCTACAGGAGTCCATGATATGGGGAATTTTTTGAGCACCAGCCGTCTAGTTCTCTTCTACGTAACGAAGTACTTCCTCTTCCAAGTCAAGACTGCGACGCTTCTGTGGAGCACCACGGTGAACCCTACCAGCTTCGAAAGTGCTAATTTCTCGCGGCCGTTGTTATAGACGGAGGAAAACCATATGTGTTGTCATAATTGTGATACAAACTGACGACGATTGGTTGATTTGGGAGAGGGGAAACAACCGCGAGGTCGTCGGTCCCAACGGATTAGGGAAGGATAGCGAAGTGAGTCGGGCCTGCCGTGTCAAACAAACCATTCCGGTATTTGCCTGAAGCGATTTAGGGAAATCACGGAAAATCTAAATCAGGATGGCGAGACGCGGGTTTGAACCGTCTTCCTCCCAAATGCGTGTCCAGTGTGGTTGCTACAGTGCTACTTCGCTCTGAGATTGACGACGGCGCCCTTTTCTGAGTTTATGTGGTAATGCAAACTGGGAGATGTGAAACCGATCCGATCTTCAAAGTTACTTGACACCGCTTGACAAAAAAAGTAAAGCACCCAGAAGGAGAGGAGGAAACGAAATGAAACTTCACTGGCTGAGAAAGTACGTGATGATGTTCCAGTGATTACGAAGTCGTGACAAATTTAGAAATAACTCTGCAGGATGAGCCCATCCATCAGTATGACGTTGCACCCTTCTCTGGCTAGGATGAATTCACTGATTAGTTTGCGAAGGTGGTCATAAAGCCTTTGTTTCCTCCTTGAGGCAAACTGTCCCACATCTGTTATAACTAGTCTTTGATATCCTCGATATTGAAACTGAGACGAAGTAGATGCCCGAGCGGGTTCCACGCATACTTTGTCCGGGACAAATCTGGGAGTGTTGTTGTCCAGAGGGGTACCTCAACTCAACTCAGGCAATTTATACAGACACGAACCGTGTGTGGACGAGAATCGTCCAATTTAAAAAGGCTCTCACGATACTGTCGCATGAGAGGTAATAAATTTGGACGCAGGATGTGTGGGATGTACCGTTATGCCGCCATAGATCCCTCAGTAACTACTAGCTATGTCTTGAATTCATACCTGATGAGCCCCAAAACCATAACGCCAAGAATGACACCGCCGTTCCTCTCCAAGGGATTGGACGAATGTGACCTCTTTGCAGGTGCCACTGTACTCGACAATGCTGGTCGTCCGGTGTAGTGCAGAACCGCGATTCTTGGCTGGACACAGTGCGACGCCAGTCATCCGTAATCCATGCTTCTTGGTCGCGGTGACACAGTAGATCGAGAGATTGTAATAATGAAAATTGTACTGAAATGCCGGAGGATCTGCAACGAATTGACGCATGGTGCAGGGAATGGCAATTCAATCTCAATGTAGGCAAGTGTAATGTGCTGCGAATACATAGAAAGAAAGATGCTTTATCATTTAGCTACAGTATAGCAGGTCAGCAACTGGAAGCATTTAATTCCATAAATTATCTGGGAGTAGGCATTAGGAGTGATTTAAAATGGATTGATTATATAAAATTAATCGTCGGTAAAGCAGATACCAGACTGAGATTCATTAGAAGAAACCTAAGGAAATGCAGTCCGAAAACAAAGGAAGTAGTTTACAGTTCACTTGTTCGCCCACTGCTTGAATACTGCTCACCAGTGTGGGATCCGTACCAGATAGGGCTGATAGAAGAGATAGAGAAGATCCAACGGAGAGCAGCGCGCTTCGTTACAGGATCATTTAGTAATGGTGAAAGCGTTACGGAGGTGATAGATAAACTCCAGTGGCAGACTCTGCAGGAGAGACGCTCAGTAGCTCGGTACGGGCTTTTGTTGAAGTTTCGAGAACATATCTTGACCGAGGAGTCAAGCAGTATATTGCTCCCACCTACGTATATTTCGCGATGAAACCATGAGGAAAAAATCAGAGAGATCAGAGCCCACACAGAGGCATACCGACAATCTTTCTTTCCACGAACAATACGAGACTGGAATAGAAGGGAGAACCGGTGGAGGTACCCAAGGTACCCTCCGCCACACTCTGTCAGGTGGCTTGCGGAGTATGGATGTAGATGAAGATGTAGATTTGTAAAAATGAAATTCTAACAAAATTTCAATTTGGTGTTCAGAAAAGCTTTTCAAATGAAAATACTATATATGCTTTCATTGATCAAACATTATATGAATTGACTAAACGAACACCACTTATTGGGATATTTTGTGATCTCTCAAAGGCCTTTGATTGTGTGAATCATGCAATTCGTCTAGATAAGCTTAAGTATTGAGGTATTAGTGGGACAGTACACAAATGGTTTAATCCATACTTAACTGGAAGCATGCAAAAGGTTGAAATGAACAGTACAGATAGTCTGCAAAAACCACCGGATTCGTGTAGCTGGGGAGGTATCAGTAATGTTGTTCCACAGGATTCAGTCTTGGGTCCATTATTGTTCTTAATATACAGTATATTAACAACTTGCCACTCTATATTCATGAGGATGCAAAGCTAGTTCTTTTTGCTGATGATACAAGTATAGTAACCACACCCAACCAGGAAAAATCAGCTGAGGAAATTGCCAATAATGTCTTACAGAAAATTATTAAGTGGTTCTCTGCAAATGGACTCTCACTAAATTTTGAGAAAAAAACAGTTTATACACTATTGTACAGTAAATGACATATATATATATATATATATATATATATATATATATATATATATATATATATATATATATATATATTGGCCACGACATCTTGGTAGATGATTGTTGCAGTGTCTGTGTGTTTATGGGTTGCATTTTTTCATATGACTTGTCAAGCCAATGGCAGCACGGCATAACACCATTGATAAGTATAGACTATGAACAGAAGTCTGTTGCTAAGGGCCGGCCGAAGTGGCCGTGCGGTTAAAGGCGCTGCAGCCTGGAACCGCAAGACCGCTACGGTCGCAGGTTCGAATCCTGCCTCGGGCATGGATGTTTGTGATGTCCTTAGGTTAGTTCGGTTTAACTAGTTCTAAGTTCTAGGGGACTAATGACCTCAGCAGTTGAGTCCCATAGTGCTCAGAGCCATTTGAACCATATGTTGCTAAGGCAGAATACTCAAAATTTCTGGATTTGTGCACTGACGAGAAAGTGAATTGGAAGAAACATATCGATGATCTGCTGAAACGGTTAGGTTCAGCTACTTATGATATTGGGGTTATTGCAAATTTTGATGATAAACATATCAGTAAATTAGCCTACTATGCCTATTTTCACTCACTGCTTTCATATGGCATCATATTTTGGGGCAACTCGTCATTAAGGGAGAAAGTATTCTTTGCACAAAAGCGTGTAATCAGAATAAAACCTGGAGCCCATCCAAGATCACCTTGCAGGCATTTATTTAAGCAACTCGGGATATTTACAGTAACTTCGCAATACATATATTCACTTATGAAATTTGTCATTAATAACCCATCCGAATTCAAAAATAAGAGCGAAGTGCATAGCTACAACACTAGAAGAAAGGATGATCTTCACTATTCTGGATTAAATCTCACTTTGGCACAAAAAGTGGTTAATTATGCTGCCACAAAAATCTTTGGTCATTTGCCAAATAGTATTAAAAGTCTGACAGATAGCCAACGAACATTTACGAAATGTCGTATTCGTGATCTATGGAACAAGGATTAATGTATGTATGCATGTATTCTCGCTACCGGGTTTCGCGCTGGCGCACTGGCCGATTTGGCGGCTAAGAGCTAGACGCTAACGGTGAACATGCCAGAAGCTACCGTCGCACGTCCGTACACTCGCTTTCTTAATGTTGATTTCACACTAAGTACCAGAGTTTCACCTGAGTGTCACATATAGAAGAACTGCTGTGGCGGTTGTCTTCATTCAGGGTGCATCGGGTGTGTGCTTACTGTTCAAAATCAGACGCTGTGGCAGAAGATCTCCATTTTTACGACTCGGGCACCATTACTACCCGTCGCACATGCATTTTCAGCGGAGAGAAACCCTGACCTACAGCATCCGTCGATGAGGTAAGTACCAGCTCGAACAACTATAGTTCACTTGTCAGTGTGTCAAGCGTTGTGAGCCACGATACTCAGAAGTTATTTCGTTGCACACGTATGTTCATGTCACCACGCTTGACCGTCCACTTCTTGAAGGGCACATATAGCCGTCAAAAACATTATATAAATTGCTGGTCTTTGAAGATCATTTCTTCATATGGCGTTTGGTTTCCGATGAAAGTTCATACAAGTATTGAGTTACAACAATATACATAACATTATAGCTTATACTTATGGCTGACATTCCATCCATCGCTTATATTACGAACACAAATTCCTTAATTTTTTAAACGTCATGAAATTGTCATTAACTGGCTTCTGTTACTACAGTTTGATTGTTAGCTTCAACTTCTCTTCGTTCAAATCACATTTACAAATTAATTACATATCACATTATTATGACAGAATACAAGCATATGACACATTTATCTTTCATTTTATATATAGGCTTTTATCACTTATGGGAGCTCATTCCTTCCAAAGGTAGACGAAGGAGAAAAAATTGGAAATAGAACTGAAACGTTGCACACTACTGGCCTAACTACACTTGGCGCCGTCTCCTTTGTCTGGGACGGAAGAAGGGAAATACTCATCTACTGGTTCAAAAATTTATGAGGAGATGTTACTCGTACAATGATGGACTAGTTGCCAAGGAACTTTTGCTTCATTGAAATAATGTGAACTGACTAATCACCCAAGTAGTATCATATTATTTCTGCATGTGTTAGTGCTGTTTACTTCAATTCACGTGTAGCTTAGGGTGAAACATGACGTTTTTACGATCGTAGACTTGTCTTTCTCAAATACCTTGAAACGCCAGTATTCAAGCTTTCAAGTGACACGATAAAAATTAACTGGTTTTTGTAAAATCCCATCTTTAAATGTTTATGTGTACTCTACAGCGAATAGGAACTGGTAAGTGCCACGGAGACACACTGCGACGATGCATATTTCATTTTTATTTGCCTTATGACCTTCGTATAAATATCCTTATAACTAAATTGTTTACTCGACGTGCGGCGCATTTCTTCATTTGGTACCTGCTACTCTTGACGTAATTCTCTTCTTCTGCTATGTGACGATACACTGGTAGCTGAAAGAAAAAACTTGAAACTAACTTAAAACTAATTGCATTACGTAGCTCGATGGCCACTGATACATTGGGTCATTGCATGCGTCCGCAGATACTTCCATATTTTGTTTAAATTCATACACATTTGTTTATTGTGTTACCCATTATCATCAATTACTCCGCAAAGAAAATTATTTGTCATCTCTCACGGTATTTTGTCGTTAGCCTTTAGCTTACACGTCTCGTGTAGTTTTTCATAATACATACTTTTAGTTGTAAATATGTTGTATGGAACTTAGTATTTAACTAAGTCTCTGTGTACAATATATATACGAGGGGCGTTCAGAAAGTAAGCTCCGATCGGTCGCGAAATGGAAACGACTATGAAAATCCGATAAAGCTTTGCACAGATGTGTTGGGTAATGTCTCTAGTATAACCCCAGTTAGCATCACGCCGCTCTTCTCATTTCTGAGCTCGCAGTGAGTGCGTAAAGATGTCTAGAAAATAGTGTCTGCCGCCAAGTACGAGGGCCTGGTGAGAAATTTCGCCTGAAGCTATGCAGCTAACATTACATAACTGTCGTGCTGTTTCTTCTTCAAGACAATTCTCAGCCGCATTCTGCAGGGGCAATGAAGATGCTCCTGCATCGTTTTCAAATGGAAATGTTAGATTACCCACAATACAGTCCGCAATTGTCTCCCCCTGAGTTTCATCTCTGGTCACATGAACTGCTGTCTTTGAAGACAACATTTTGACACAGACAACGAGGTGTAGGCCAGCGTGGAGAATTGGCGGAAAGCACTGGCGGCTGCCTTCTATGATGAGGCTATTGAAAAGTTGGTACAACGCTATGACAAAAGTCTAAGTCAGAACGGCGACTACGTAGAGAAGTAGCTGAAAGGTGTAGCTAATTGTTACAAGTAAAACATTTCTGATGTTCACTGTGGTTTCAATTTGGCAATCAATCGGAGCTTACTTTCTGAACAGGCCTCGTATATATTCCTATTTTGGTTGCGCCTTCTGACAGTCTGTCGCACATGCGCACAGGTCAGTGTCTCCTCTCCTGCTGCTGACGTCAGCGCGTATTGTTGAGCGCGCGACCGCTCAGCCATAAGCTAATATCGTTTATACTTTCGCTTCGCATAAAGTGATGTGTTACTTCTCATTGCTCTTAATTTTTGTGCCTACGTGTACAAATCAAAGGGCAACGGCCTTGCCACAGTGGATACACCAGTTCCCATGAGATCACCGAAGTTAAGCACTGTTGGGCGTGGTCGGCAATTGGATGGGTGACCATCCAGGCCACTATGCGCTGTTGCCATTTCTCGGGGTGCACTCAGCCTCGTGATGCCAGTTGAGGAGCTACTCGACTGAATAGTAGCGGCTTCGGTCAGGAATACCATCATAACGACCGGGAGTGCTGTGTGCTGACCCAATGCCCCTCCTATCCGCATCCTCCACCGAGGATGACACGGCGGTCGGATGGTCCGAGTAGGCCGCTCGTGGCCTGACGACGGAATGTGTGTGTGTACAAATCAAAAGAATTACTTATGCCTATACACATTACTTTATCTTAAAAAATTTCACTTAGAATTATGTACACTATGTACAATTATCTTGCGATAAAAAAAAATCGTTGCCGCGCTTCGTCTTTTTGTAAAGGCTTTTATATCTTTGTGAGGGTGGAGACCCTTGTCTGTTCCTGTTTTCTCATAAACTAACCAGTACGCTCCAGGATATGGTATTTTAGAAATTACATATGGGCCTGAATAGAAAAATTGCCACTTCTTATTCAGTTTGCCAGATTTTGTCGATTTAGGGTGCGTACGTAAAAGGACTCGTTGCCCTTCAAAATTTGTGTTTCAGTTTCTTGTTATAAATTTTCCTTTTATACTCGGCCCTGTAACTATGGCTCGTTTGATTTTGTCTTGTAGTGTCATTTCTGTAGTGGGTACCTTTGGTATAGGCGACTCCCACTCATTCGTATGTTTTGACTGAAACGTCAATTCATTCGTTGTTAAACCTGTTGAAGAATGCGGAAGGTTATTGACCACTTACGTGAAAGGAGTTACGCATTCTACCCATCAGGTGTGTTTGCAAAACGTATGGTAATCAGACTGTTGTGCTGTACCTTGGATTAATAACGTTCTGATACCCGCAGCCTGCTCTGTTAATTTACCAAATTCCTCTAAACCTTGTGGTAAACTGGACAAGGCATTCGCGATAACATTCTGACTTCCTTTAATATAAATGATCTCAAAACTGAATTCTTGTAAATATAGACACCACCTAGCTAATCGACGGTGTAATAGTTTAAATGTTAAAAGAAATGACAGTGATTGATGGTCACACTGAACTTAGGTATTCTTGCCCCGCAAAAAATATTCAAACTTTTTAAATGCTCATATAACAGGAAAGCTTTCCAATTCTGACACAGAGTAAGATCTTTCTACTTCCGATAACGCGTTACTAGCAAAACTGATGACCTTGGGTACTTCCTTACCTTCTTCCTCTCGCATCTGGAAGAAGCATGCCCACCGCCCTTGAGATGAGGCATCTGTGCATAGAGAAAAATCCTTGGACATGTGACGATAGCTAAGAATGTTTGCATTGAGTAATGCCTGCTTAATGTTATTAAAATCCTCGTGACACTTGTCATCCCATAACCAAATCCTATTTTTTCGTAACAAGTTGAGCAATGCATCACTGTTCATCAGTTGTTGTGGTACGAATTTACGAAAAAACAAAACTAGTCCTAAAAAGGCCTTTAGTTGTTTTTTATTCCTTGAAGCTGGAGAATTGCGTATGGCATCAAGTTTCATCGGATCAGGTAATATAACTTGTTCTGACACAACATTTCCGAGAAATTTGACTTGCTCCTTACCAAACCTAGTCTTTTTTAAATTGGCTGTTACTCTGTAATCTGCAAATCCTTGAAGCACCTGTTCAATGAGTCTGATATGTTCTAGCCACGTGGGTGTGGCTATTAGCATGTCGTCTACATAAACAGTGACTTTGCTAAGCAATTCTGTCCCTAAAACCTAGTCCAATGCAAGTATAAACACTTCTGCGCTAATATTCAGTCCAAAAGGTAGAACACGGAATTCGTAACTTCTGCCACCACAAGCAAATGCTGTATATTTTCGACTTTCTTCGTGGAGCTTTATTTACCAGTAGGACATATTGAGATCGAGTATATTAAATTTTTTGTATTGTCAAACTTCAGAAGCTATTCGTCCAAGTTGTCTGGTCTTATGTGTACTGGCACTATAATCTTGTTGATACCTCTGGCATCGTGAACTAATCTTACAGAACCATCTGTTTTGCTTACTGGTAATGTTGGACTACAATAGGGTGAAAATGGAGGTTGTATAATTCCCCATTTACTTATACGATTGCTCTCTTACCTTACTGCCTCTCGTTTTGCCCATGGAATAGGATATAACGTTACACAAAATGTTTCATGCGGGTCGACTTCAAATTTATATTCGTAATCTTTGATTACTCCTGGCTTCTTCCTGAAAACATTGGCATACTTAAATAGCAAGTTAGAAAGGTCTTGTCGTTGCATCAAATTTAGTACCTGTGTTTCACTTAGTTTCTGCTCTACCATTTCGTAAGTAACCTCAGTGTTTGCTTCTTGTTCAGTATCAAATTTGTATGTGAAATATACAGCTGGAAATGAATATTGTACCACTACATTTGACTCTAGTTTGGTTTTGTTACTTTCATTAGGTGTTCTGACTAAATCAATAGAAGAGATCTGATCCTTTACAAAAAAAAGTGGCATTTACCATTACCTTCGTCAATCTGCGTTTTGTATGTTCTAATCGTGTCTGTGCCAATAAGACAATTAACTATAAGTTTGTCGATTATAATAAAGTTGCACTTCACTGAAAAATGTTCAATTTGTAATGGGATAAGTGCCTGATGTTTAACCAATTTAGTCTTACTGGCTGTTGCAGTTTGCACCTTGAAATTTTGAACAGGAAATGTTGGGAAGTTGCCTCTCTTCTTTAATTCACAAAAAAATGCATTTGACATTAGGTTAGTAGTTGAAACTGTATCTAAAGTTAACTGTGTGTCAGTGTTAAATACTTTCACCTTAATGATTGCTTGTATTTATTCTTCCTTGACTTCATCTACTGTATCTTACTCATGCTGATACGAATCATCCTTGATGTCACTTTGTTTTTCAAACCTTATAAAACATGTTTGTAGTTCTGCCTTGCCCCCACTCCCTGAGAGGTCAATGGCCTGTTGCTTAACTACGACCGCTTGGTGTTTTCCGACGCCGTAGTGTGAATTAATTCGTTACCTGTGGAAATTTCAGTCAGTTGCTCTGTGTGAGTACTTTGCCAGATTGTGTTGTTAGCTACTGTGCAGTTATTTTGCTGCCCAAAGGTAGGCTGCGGTACAGCGTAAGGCATGGCATTGTTGCCGCGCGATGACCTCTGCTGCGGCTGACTGTTTCTATTCATGTTCGGCATAGGGCCTTGTGATGGTGAATCGTAATTCGCTCGTGCGTTGAAATTACCCTTATTGTTTTGGAAATGTATTTTAAATGGTTTGTTTTTTCCTTTCCTGTTACCGTACTCATTACCTCTTGGTATGTAATTTTGCTGTTGTGTGTACCATCCTTACTGTGTGTTTAAATCACGTTTTACTGACTGATTTACATAACTATGTTGTTGTTGTGCCTGATTTTCTGTTGCTCTGTTGGGTACAGGTCTTTCGTCGTAGATTAGGTCGATATAATCAAGCACAGAGAGAATATATTCAGCGTGGTGCTCTGGCGTTGTGACTAATTTTTCTCTTATGTGAGACGGTAAACGACTTTTAAAAATTTTTAACACGTCCACCTGTGATATTGAGTTCGTCCAGTAGCGTGTCTTGTTCAGGTATTTTTCAAAGTATCCACGTAGACTACCGTATTTGTCATTGAATGGTGCAGGGTTGGAAACCCCGCGCCTGAGTCTTTCTTGCACTGCCTCAGACCAGTGTTTGTCGAGGAAAGCTCGTTCAAATTGGATACAAGTGCTGCAACGTTCGGCCACTTCAGTTCCTATAAAAGCACATCACCTAGCGTATATCCCACGACAAATCTGTTTTTCTGTGCTTCTGTCCAGTTGCGTGGAAATACATGACGAAAAGCACTGATAAATACTACGAGATTCATTCTTCTACCTTCGGTAGTGAGTGTAGGACACTGTCGATGTCTCAGCAATCCTTCGTCTGCAAAAATAGTTAATAGACACATGGCATTTTCGGTTGTATTTGGTTGGTTATTGTAGTTACCTGTAATTCCGGCTGGTAATTGTTCAGGTATTGGAGTTGTGGGTATCTTTACATTTTGCACTCTACAACTGTCACTGGTATCTGCTGTGGGACTCGTGACAATTTATGGATAAATACCAACAGGATGTGGTTTGTTCACTGGAGCCTGTGTATTATTTATATGCATATTTCGAGATCCGGTAATATTTTCTTCTAAAAGATTGCGGATCCTATTTTCCACCGCTTGTAGATTAATGTTTACCTTGTTCACTATTTCATTTTCTTTTTTCTGAATAGCCTTTTCTACTATATCTGTGTACAACTTACAATCTGTTACTAACTTCTCTGCAATGGTATTACCATTATCTAGCGTACCTGCTTCAGCTTGACTAATGATATCATTCAAATTTTCATTGATCTTCTCTCTCTCCTTCTCAGCACAAGCTGAGTCAACTTCTATTTATTTAGTTAGTCAACGACAGTGGTTACCTTTTTTACAGACTAACACAACTAGTTTTGTGTGTCTTCAATGTTTATGTTTGAGTCTGTGATTTTCTTTATCTGTTGTTCTCTAGATCATTATGGTTGTTAAAAGAATCTACCTTCTGTTTTAACTCCGTAATGTCACTGTTAACTTCAGAAAGCACTTCATGCTTTACCTGTGTTTTCATATCATTCAATTTTTCGTCGATTTCAGTGCGAAAATTTTTGGCTAAGTCATCGAATTTCTGTGAGACCGTGCCTTGCCAATCCTTTAATACCTCCTTTTGTTCTGGTTTCATAATATTTAGATCTTGTGTGACGGCGTTCAGATTGTGTGTCAAACTATCAGTTTTGGTATTTATATATTGTTTCATATCACTGAAATCTGGTGTTCTTATTGTGTTTCATATCATCAAATTTCACGTTCATGTTAGATAATAACTGCCATAGCAGTGCTTCAGTTTTACCACTGCTGTTACTGTCAGCTGTACTTTCCAAGTGGTGTTTATAACATGTTGTCAAAATTCATATTCGAATCGGTCTCCAATGTTTGATTCATTAGCCAAAGCCCGTCGGAATGCACAAAGGACATGAATGGATGCAGGTGATCAGACAGGATGCTTACGTACGGGTCACCTGTCGGAGCCGTATCTAGACATATCAGGGGTCCCATATCACTTTAACTGCACACACCCCACACCATTACAGAACCTGCACCAGCTTGAACAGTCCCTGCTGACATGCTGGGTTCACTGATTCGTGAGGTTGTCTCCATAGCAGTACACGTACATCTGCTCGATACAATTTGAAACGAGACTCGTCCGACCAGGTAACATATTTCCAATCAGCAACAGTTCAATATCGGTGTTGACAGGCCCAGGCGAGGTGTAAAACTTTGTGTCGTGCAGTCATCAAGGGTACATGAGTAGGCCTTGGGCTCCGAAAGCCCATATCGATTGTGTTTCGTTGAATAGTTCTCACGCTGACACTTAAATATTTTTGACTATGCGAATGAAGACACATTTTTGTAGAATATAATACGATTGCGTTATTAAAATGTTCTGTGCTTATTTGTATTTTTTGGCCGTCGGGCTTCGCTAACATTTTAATTGTAGCTGCAGGCAGCGGACTCCGAAAACACCGGCGCTTGTCGTAATCAAGATAATCCTCCTTATATGTTCTTCTCCTTACTTCAATAAATTAAAAAATACTTGATTCTGTTGTTCAATATAATATTATTCACGCACACATATGATACATAGAGTTCCCAATACTTTATATCTGAAATCGCACAGTTTCATCGTCCTTCTACCCACGAGAGAGTGTAAGAGTAACAAACAAAAAAACTGTACGAAAATTGAATGTTCTTTTTCTTTAATTTGTTTGCACCTTACTGTAAGTAGGCTGTTTAGGTTTTTATGTTGATAACGCCACGTAGCGCTCTATATGAAAATCACTGACTGTGCTGTGTGAAGGCTGTGGTTGGTTTGCATTGTTGGAGTATATGCTATTGTAGTGTTGGGCAGATGGATGTGAACAGTGCGTAGCGTTGGGCAGTTGGAGGTGAGCCGCCAGCAGTGGTGGATGTGGGGAGAGAGATGGCGGAGTTTTGGTAGCAGATGATCTGGACGTGTGTCCATCAGAGACAGTAAATTTGTAAGACTGGATGTCATGACTTTTGAACACTATTAAGGTAAATAAATTGTTCTTTATCAAAATCTTTCATTATCTAACTAATCCTATCAGTAGTTAGTCCCTTCAGTAGTTAGAATCTTTTATTTAGCTGGCAGTATTGGCGCTCGCTGTATTGCAGTAGTTCGAGTAACGAAGATTTTTGTGAGGTAAGTGATTCATGAAAGGTATTGGTTATTGTTAGCCAGGGCCATTCTTTTGTAGGGATTTTTGAAAGTCAGTTAGCGTTGCGCTAAAAATATTGTGTGTCATTTTAGTGTTGATCAGATTAAGTAAAGAGCGAAATGTCTGAGTACGTTCAGTTCTGCTCAGATGTTTGAAAATCAAATAACGTAAGGGGTTTACCAGCACAGTAATTCAATAATTTTTCTAAGGGGACGTTTCAATGTCAGTGCGTCAGCCCTGTTTCCTAAAGAAATATGTTAAGCATTTGCATTTTGTAGTTGACAAGGCCTTAGTATCAAAGAAAAGACACAACACAAGTGAATGGAATTCGGGAACAGCGTTCACTTTCCAAACACCTAATCTTGGAAAATCTTTGTCAGGCACAGCCAAGGTCACAAAACCTATCAGAGCAAACGAATAAAAGTAAGTTAATCCTCAATAAAGGTTCTGGGCGATTTAAAAAGTTGAATAAGGAAAGAAGTGCAAAATATTAATGACTTTTTTTCTATATGAGTTGTCGAATAGTATATAATGGATAGAGTCATTACACTTAAATCATTGAATATACCTCACATAATATTAGAAAAACTGTTGCGTTCCAAATTACTCAGTCGAAGACCTGTGTACCATCTAATAGTAATTAATAACATGTAGTTTCCATAATTTTCTAGTTTTCCTCTTCTTTTTCCGCGTTTTACTACAGGATACTATGTTTTGCGGTCAACACAATCTTGTACCTACTCAGACAGCGTAGTGTAACAGCGCTTTCGTTGTGGACAAAAGATGAGTTGAGAAGTAGTGGAATCCGACTGTGGGTTTAAGTGTGTTCGTCTTGTGTTCTACAGCGTCTGCTCATTATTTTCCACAGTTTATGTAGATGTTGAGCTCTGTTCTCTTTTCCCGACTCGCATAAAAAGCATGAAACATGCTAAGATACGAGAACATTATATACGGCTCCAGGGGATGTAGAAATGTCTTGTAGATAGTATTTTGATGAGGAACACATACCTGAAAATGCACCGTTAAGGTAAGCGCGGATTGACAAACAAAGTGAACGACCCAGGATTCATGGTCGGATGTCATTGAAACTACGTCAACGTACACTCTGTCGGTAGGTATGCAAAAGCTTAGAGTTGCAGTTTTCCGTGACAGATAGAACTACTTCAAGTGTGCATAAGTGTTCTTCGTGTTTAGTGTTGTTAGAGGCTTGGTAGCGTATCAAAGTGGCGTGAACAGCGTCATATTTTGGGAGGTTACTGTGGAGGACACGGAAATGACGCGTACTCTTGAAAGACAGCGTTATTATATAATCCGTCGGCAACTGTAAGTCGCCTCATTGCCAGTACCGATTTGGCTGGCTGACCGAATCGTGCAATATCCAGATTTGTGAGGCATTCCGATGTGAGAGTGACCAGACTGGTGACTGCATAGGAATGTAAGGGCAAGCATCCTCGTCGTTTAGTTAAAGCTTGACGAAGTCTGACCGCTACCAGGCAGAATCGCCGTATTGTGCACCAGGAACACAGTAACATAGTCACATATGCTCCTGCCATTCTATAACAATTAATAGATCCGCTGCAACATTCCGTGTCATAGCGTGTCATCAGAGTCACCACTGTTTGTCACCAGAAGGTCTAACATGCTATCGCCACGAGTCAGTTCTCTGTTTAACTGCTCAAGGTGGTTTTCAGATAAGGCACTTAAAAAAAATTCACTGGATTCTTTGTCCCTGCCATCCGTTATAAACGTTTGAGTCTCCCAGTCCGTATCTGGTAAATTAAAATCTCCGCTCAGAACTATAAAATGGTCGGGAAATCTATTCGAAGTATTTTCCACATTTTCCTTCAGGTGCTCTGGCACAACAGCTGCTGAGCCAGGGGGCCTATACAGATATCCAATTACCATGTTTGAGCCTGATTTAACCGTGACCTTCACCCAAATTATTTCACATTTCGGGTCTCCGTCAATTTCCTTCGATACTATTGCACTTCTTATCGCTATAAACACGCCTCCCCCTTCACTGTCCAGCCTGTCTCTGCGGTATACATTCCAATAGTTTAGAATTGCATTACTGTTTACATCTGGTTTCAGCCAACTTTCCGTCCCTAGTACTATGTGGGCGTTGTGACCGTTTATTAATGAGAGCAGTTCTGGGTCCTTTCTATATACGCTCCTGCAGTTTACTATTAGCACATTAATATCGTTATTCCCTGTTGCGCTTTGCCTACTACTACCTTGTCACGTCTCAGGAGGCGTCTTGTCGGGCCTAGGGAGGGAATTCTCTAACCTAAAAAACCAACATGTGCCCTCCACACGTACTCCGCTACGCATGTAGCCGCATCCTCCGTGTAGTGAACGCCTGACCTATTCAGGGGGACCCTACATTTCTCCACCCGATAGCGGAGGTCGAGAAATCTGCACCCCAGATTTCCGGAGAATCGCCTGAACCTCTGGTTTAAGCCTTCCACTCGGCTCCAAACCAGAGGACCGCTATCGCCTCTGGGAACGATACTACAAATAGTTAGCTCAGATTCCACCTCACGAGCGAGGCTTTCCGCCTTCACCAACTCCGACAACCGTCTGTAAGAATTGAGGATGACCTCTGAGCCCAGACGGCAGGAGTCATTGGTGCCGACATGAGCAAAAATTTGCAGTCGGGTGCACCCATTGCTCTCTATCGCCACCGGCAGGGCCTCCTCCACATCTCGGATGAGACCCCCCGGCAAGCAGACAGAGTGAACACTGACCTTCTTCCCCGACCTTACCGCTATTTCCGTAAGGGCTCCATCACCCGGCTAACGTTGGAGCTCCCAGTCACTAATAAACCCCTCCCCCCGTGTGCCGGCTCGGACCTTGCTGAAGGAGCGGCCACATGTCCACTCACAGGCAGAGCGGGCGATGCCACACGGCCAGCCTCCACATTGACCCTCCACCTCGTGCGACGCGAACGCCGCTGAACCCGCCACGCCCCTCGGGGAGAGGGTGGCCCAACAGTACCCGGTACTCACGAAGATGTCTCGACAGAAGGGACCGTGGGTGAAGCATGTAATATCCGGGGTGTACCATACGACGCACCAGACTCCCCACTGCCGCTACACTCCGAGGCAGCAGCCTGAAGACGGCTGACCGCCGTCTTCAGCACGTTCAGCTGTTCGCGAACAGTGGCCAGCTCCTCCTGCGTCCGTACACAGCAGTCACACATCCTATCCATCCTAAGAAATCAACAATTTACTGTAGAGAGTTAATCAACTTTTTACTAGACTGCTAATTCACCAAAGGCGGTTGATAGCTGACTTAACTGTGATTACTAGACACTTTTTGTTGAAAACAATGAAAATAAGCGCTACCTCTCACTGGAATGTATTCAAAACAAACATCTACATCTACATCTACATTCATACTCCGCAAGCCACCCAACGGTGTGTGGCGGAGGGCACTTTACGTGCCGCTGTCATTACCTCCCTTTCCTGTTCCAGTCGCGTATGGTTCGCGGGAAGAACGACTGTCTGAAAGCCTCCGTGCGCGCTCTAATCCCTCTAATTTTACATTCGTGATCTCCTCGGGAGGTATAAGTAGGGGGAAGCAATATACTCGATACCTCATCCAGAAACGCACCCTCTCGAAACCTGGCGAGCAAGCTACACCGCGATGCAGAGCGCCTCCCTTGCAGAGTCTGTCACTTGAGTTTATTAAATATCTCCGTAACGCTATCACGGTTACCAAATAACCCTGTGACGAAACGCGCCGCTCTTCTTTGGATCTTCTCTATCTCCTCCGTCAACCCGATCTGGTACGGATCCCACACTGATGAGCAATACTCAAGTATAGGTCGAACGAGTGTTTTGTAAGCCACCTCCTTTGTTGATGGACTACATTTTCTAAGCACTCTCCCAATGAATCTCAACCTGGCACCCACCTTACCAACAATTAATTTTATATGATCATTCCACTTCAAATCGTTCCGCACGCATACTCCCAGATATTTTACAGAAGTAACTGCTACCAGTGTTTGTTCCGCTATCATATAATCATACAATAAAGGATCCTTCTTTCTATGTATTCGCAATACATTACATTTGTCTATGTTAAGGGACAGTTGCCACTCCCTGCACCAAGTGCCTATCCGCTGCAGATCTTCCTGCATTTCGCTACAATTTTCTAATGCTGCAACATCTCTGTATACTACAGTATCATCCGCGAAAAGCCGCATGGAACTTCCGACACTATCTACTAGGTCATTTATATATATTGTGAAAAGCAATGGTCCCATAACACTTCCCTGTGGCACGCCAGAGGTTACTTTAACGTCTGTAGATGTCTCTCCATTGATAACAACATGCTGTGTTCTGTTTGCCAAGAACTCTTCAATCCAGCCACACAGCTGGTCTGATATTCCGTAGGCTCTTACTTTGTTTATCAGGCGACAGTGCGGAACTGTATCGAACGCCTTCCGCAAGTCAAGAAAAATAGCATCTACCTGGGAGCCTGTATCTAATATTTTCTGGGTCTCATGAACAAATAACGCGAGTTGGGTCTCACACGATCGCTGTTTCCGGAATCCATGTTGATTCATACATAGTAGATTCTGGGTTTCCAAAAACGACATGATACTCGAGCAAAAAACATGTTCTAAAATTCTACAACAGATCGACGTCAGAGATATAGGTCTATAGTTTTGCGCATCTGGTCGACGACCCTTCTTGAAGACTGGGACTACCTGTGCTCTTTTCCAATCATTTGGAACCCTCCGTTCCTCTAGAGACTTGCGGTACACGGCTGTTAGAAGGGGGGCAAGTTCTTTCGCGTACTCTGTGTAGAGTCGAATTGGTATCTCGTCAGGTCCAGTGGACTTTCCTCTGTTGAGTGATTCCAGTTGCTTTTCTATTCCTTGGACACTTATTTCGATGTCAGCCATTTTTTCGTTTGTGCGAGGATTTAGAGAAGGAACTGCAGTGCGGTCTTCCTCTGTGAAACAGCTTTGGAAAAAGGTGTTTAGTATTTCAGCTTTACGCGTGTCGTCCTCTGTTTCACTGCCATCATCATCCCGGAGTGTCTGGATATGCTGTTTCGAGCCACTTACTGATTTAACGTAAGACCAGAACTTCCTAGGATTTTCTGTCAAGTCTGTACATAGAATTTTACTTTCGAATTCACTGAACGCTTCTCGCATAGCCCTCCTTACGCTAACTTTGACATCGCTTAGCTTATGTTTGTCTGAGAGGTTTTGGCTGCGTTTAAACTTGGAGTGAAGCTCTCTTTGCTTTCGCAGTAGTTTCCTAACTTTGTTGTTGTACCACGGTGGGTTTTTCCCGTCCCTCACAGTTTTACTCGGCACGTACCTGTCTAAAACGCATTTTACGATTGCCTTGAACTTTTTCCATAAACACTCAACATTGTCAGTGTCGGAACAGAAATTTTCGTTTTGATCTGTTAGGTAGTCTGAAATCTGCCTTCTATTACTCTTGCTAAACAGATAAACCTTTCTCCCTTTTTTTATATTCCTATTAACTTCCATATTCAGGGATGCTACAACGGCCTTATGATCACTGATTCCCTGTTCTGCACTTACGGAGTCGAAAAGTTCGGGTCTATTTGTTATCAGTAGGTCCAAGATGTTATCTCCACGAGTCGGTTCTCTGTTTAATTGCTCGAGGTAATTTTCGGATAGTGCACTCAGTATAATGTCACTCGATGCTCTGTCCCTACCACCCGTCCTAAACATCTGAGTGTCCCAGTCTATATCTGGTAAATTGAAATCTCCACCTAAGACTATAACATGCTGAGAAAATTTATGTGAAATGTATTCCAAATTTTCTCTCAGTTGTTCTGCCACTAACGCTGCTGAGTCGGGAGGTCGGTAAAAGGAGCCAATTATTAACCCAGCTCGGTTGTTGAGTGTAACCTCCACCCATAATAATTCACAGGAACTATCCACTTCTACTTCACTACAGGATAAACTACTACTAACAGCGACGAGCACTCCACCACCGGTTGCATGCAATCTATCCTTCCTAAACACCGTCTGTACCTTTGTAAAAGTTTCGGCAGAATTTATCTCTGGCTTAAGCCAGCTCTCTGTACCTATAACGATTTCAGCTTCGGTGCTTTCTATCAGCGTTTGAAGTTCCGGTACTTAACCAACGCAGCTTCGACAGTTTACAATTACAATACCGATTGCTGCTTGGTCCCCGCATGTCCTGACTTTGCTCCGCACCCTTTGCGGCTGTTGCCCTTTCTGTACCTGCCCGAGGCCATCTAACCTAAAAAACCGCCCAGTCCACGCCACACAACCCTGCTACCCGTGTAGCCGCTTGCTGCGTGTAGTGGACTCCTGACCTATCCAGCGGAACCCGAAACCCCACCACCCTATGGCGCAAGTCGAGGAATCTGCAGCCCACATGGTCGCAGAACCGTCTCAGCCTCTGATTCAGACCCTCCACTCGGCTCTGTACCAAAGGTCCGCAGTCAGTCCTGTCGACGATGCTGCAGATGGTGAGCTCTGCTTTCATCCCGCTAGCGAGACTGGCAGTCTTCACCAAATCAGATAGCCGCCGGAAGCCAGAGAGGATTTCCTCCGATCCATAGCGACACACATCATTGGTGCCGACATGAGCGACCACCTGCAGATGGGTGCACCCTGTACCCTTCATGGCATCCGGAAGGACCCTTTCCACATCTGGAATGACTCCCCCCGGTATGCACACGGAGTGCACATTGGTTTTCTTCCCCTCTCTTGCTGCCATTTCCCTAAGGGGCCCCATTACGCGCCTGACGTTGGAGCTCCCAACTACCAGTGAGCCCACCCTCTGCGACCGCCCGTATCTTGCAGACTGAGGGGCAACCTCTGGAACAGGACAAGCATTCATGTCAGGCCGAAGATCAGTATCAGCCTGAGACAGAGCCTGAAACCGGTTCGTCAGACAAACTGGAGAGGCCTTCCGTTCAGCCCTCCGGAATGTCTTTCGCCCCCTGCCACACCTTGAGACGACCTCCCACTCTACCACAGGTGAGGGATCAGCCTCAATGCGGGCAGTATCCCGGGAAACCACAGTCTTAGTCCGATCGGGGGATGCGAGGGACGAGCTGGCCGTCCCCGACAAACCCCCATCCGGACCCCCACAGTGATGCCCATTGGCAACAGCCTCAAGCTGTGTGACCGAAGCCAACACTGCCTGAAGCTGGGAGCGAAGGGATGCCAACTCAGCCTGCATCCGAACACAGCAGTTGCAGTCCCTATCCATGCTAAAAACTGTTTTGCAAAGAACGTCCGAGCTAATCTACAGAGAGCGCAAACAAATCGACAAAATTTAAACGGTTATTAAAATACAAGATTGCCTAGTAAATGCACGGAATCTATGGAACACTATTACTAGTACTCGAAAATTAAAGCTTCCTAAAGGCAAAAACACACGGGAAAAGAAGTGACAAGTAAGAAAAACACAGTTAATACTTAAATTTACGTAGCTTGCTGCACAGCAGATGTGAAGCAGACGGCAGTCACAACAACACTGTGATGCTACTCTTGAATACATTACTTTTTCAAGAATTTTTGTTAAAGCTGTCAAAAGTAAGATTGGACGGTAGCTGTTAGCATCAGATCTATGAAGCAAATTGAATATTATTGTCAGCGCTCTAAATTCAAAGATGCAATGGACTGTCATATTATGTATATAATCTTTTAATTTCTTATAAAATTCTAACATACATAGGATAAGCTGACATGTCCAGTCATTAAATGAAAAAGGAAGCAGACAATAAAGGGCACCGACCCCTATCGGCAAATGTAAATACAAACAAAAAAAAACCCTGTATGTCTCCATACCATACCAACGTACAGTGTGGGGGCAATTGTGTAGGAACATGATGAAAGGCCCCAAGAAGTCGTAAAATTAAGATTTATCAAAACACAAAAAAATTAAACACAGAACGACCAGAGAGTTGGCCAAGACGTTAATTACGAATGCACGGTAAGGCGAAGACAAATGAAAAAAAAAAAATTCAATTTTTGTACAGTTCTTTTTTTTGTTTTTTTACACTCTCTCGTGGGTAGAAGGACGATGAAGATGTGCGATTTTAGATATGAAGTAATATCCGGCGTTCCCCAAGGAAGTGTTATAGGCCCTCTAATGTTCTGATCTATATTAACGACATAGGAGACAATCTGACTAGACGTCGTAGATTGTTTGCTGATGATGCTGTCGTTTACCGTCTTGTAAAATTATCAGATGACCAAAACAAATTGCAAAATAATTTAAATACGATATCTGTATGTTGAGAAAAGTGGAAATTGATCCTGAATAAAGAAAAATGTGAAGTTATTCACATGAGTACTAAAAGAAATCCGCTAAATTTCGATTACGCGATAAGTCACACAAACCTGTAGGCTGCAAATTCAACTAAATACTTAGGGACTCCAATTATATATAACTTAAATTGGAATGACCACATAGATAATGATGTGGGTAGAGCAAACCAAAGACTGCGATTAACTGGCAGAACACTTAAAAGGTGCAACAAGTCTACTAAAGAGACTGCTTACACCACGCTTCTCCGCCATATTCTGGCGTACTGTTGTGCGGTGTGGGGTCCGCATCAGGTGGGACTGACGGATGACGTTGAAAAAGTTCAAAGAAGGGCAGCTCGTTTTCTATTATCACGAAATAGGGGAGATAGTGCCACAGACATGATACTTGAATTGGAGTGGCGATCATTAAAACAAAGACAGTTTTCGTTGCGACGGGCTCTTCTAATGAAATTTCAATTACTGGTTTTCTCCTCCAATTGCGAAAACACTCTCCTATACAGGGAGAAATGATCATCACGATAAAATAAGAGAAATAAGGGTTCGTACAGAAAAATTTAAGTGCTTGTTCTTCCCGCCCGCCGTTCGCGAGTGGAACGGTAGAGAGACAGCTTGAAGGTGGTTCATTGAACCCTCTTCCAGGCACTTTATTTGAATAGCAGAGTGATTACGTAGATGTAGATGCAGATGTAAATGTAGATGTAGACGAAAACGAGAGCATCATCACATCGACGTGACGCGATGGAGCTCATGATGCGACGTGGTGACGGTACGTCGTGGCGCGTTGTTGACACACATAATTCTGGTAATAGGGTAAAATTGTGGAAAAATGAGAAAATTACGTATCTGTCTGGGTGTGCCGTCTGCTGGTGTCTTCAAATATTAATTTGTTATTAGCAAATAGACCTCTAGTGACGTGATTTGTTACTAACAAACTGACACAGCCTACAACCTATGGTGCCCACCCAGCTGTCCCAGTTGTAAAAGATGGAGCTGGGAACGTGTTTCTGGGAGCATCATGACGTAAGGAACAGAGGGGTGAATCTTGTGTGATGGAAAACAAAATAAAATTGGTAAACCAGATGAAAACAAAGAATTCCGAGCGCTCTTACATTTCTGACTAGGTGTGGTCTCTGGTGGTGCAACGTTCTACAAAACTGTTATTAACTGAAACGTAAAGTGACGTGATTTGTTGTTAACATATGGACTCAACCTTCCCCCTTTGATACCCAGCTCTAGAATGCTTACCTCAGTTATAAAATAGAAAAACCCATTACAAATACTAAAACTGAGGAAGACATTGAAAAATACGTAGAATGGAATGTACTTACATTTCGAGCTGGGTGTGGTCTGTGCCGGTGTTACTTAATATTGTTATTAACAAATAGACACATTTCGCCGGCCAGTGTGGCCAAGCGGTTCTAGGCGCTTCAGTGTGGAACCGTGCAACCGCTATGGTCGCAGGTTCGAATCCTGCCTCGGGCATGGATGTGTGTGATGTCCTTAGGTTAGTTAGCTTTAAGTAGTTCTAAGTTCTAGGGGACTGATGGCCACAGATGCTAACTCTCCTAGTGCTCAGTGCCATTTGAAACATTTTTAGACACATCCGCTCCCTATGCTGTTCAACTGCATAGTAACGCATGCCACAAAAGTGTACTAGTTATAAAAGATGAAGGTGTAGAGGGGTGGCATGATTCTCATTGGCCCAGAGGGGCGGTAGGTGAGGGTAGGAGGACTGGGGGTTGCCACCACTTTTGTGACATCTGACGACTATATGTTTACGTCCTTACCTTGAATATAAATAGTACAATTGCCTGGGCTATTTCCCTGTGTGACTGCGATCAATTCCAGGTGATTTTCGGGGGGATATGGAATAGGGGAAGCGAGGAGACCAAGTGGATAACCTGACACCGGATGCGTAACATAACACTGGACGTGATAATATCGTTATCTTGGCCTGAGCGCTCGCTGGTATCCTACTTACGTTTTGCGAGTTATCTTTCTGTATACATCCAGTATTTATGTACAGAGTATTGCACAACTCCTATTGCAGGCTTCTAGGTATTGTAGAGGTACTTAGTACATAAAAATTTGATAAGGAACCCATATATGTTTGAAGATAGGATCACTTTTACTGAACGCACCCAGAGGAGGAGTGAGCTCGGATTTGTGTCCCCTACAGGAGTCCATGATATGGGGAATTTTTCGAGCACCAGCCGTCTGGTTCTCTTCTACGTAACGAAGTACTTCCTCTTCCAAGTCAAGACTGCGACGCTTCTGTGGAGCACCACGGTGAACCCTACCAGCTTCGAAAGTGCTAATTTCTCGCGGCCGTTGTTATAGACGGAGGAAAACAATATGTGTTGTCATAATTGTGATACAAACTGACGACGATTGGTTGATTTGGGAGAGGGGAAACAACCGCGAGGTCGTCGGTCCCAACGGATTAGGGAAGGATAGCGAAGTGAGTCGGGCCTGCCGTGTCAAACAAACCATTCCGGTATTTGCCTGAAGCGATTTAGGGAAATCACGGAAAATCTAAATCAGGATGGCCAGACGCGGGTTTGAACCGTCTTCCTCCAAAATGCGTGTCCAGTGTGATAGCTACAGAGCTACTTCGCTCTGAGATTGACGATGGCGCCCTTTTCTGAGTTTATGTGGCAATGCAAACTGGGAGATGTGAAACCGATCCGATCTTCAAAGTTATTTGACACCGCCTGACAAAAAAAGTAAAGCACCCAGAAGGAGAGGAGGAAACGAAATGAAACTTCACTGGCTGAGAAAGTACGTGATGATGTTCCAGTGATTACGAAGTCGTAACAAATTTAGAAATAACTCTGCAGGATGAGCCCATCCATCAGTATGACGTTGCACCCTTCTCTGGCTAGGATGAATTCACTGATTAGTTTGCGAAGGTGGTCATAAAGCCTTTGTTTCCTCCTTGAGGCAAACTGTCCCACAGCTGTTATAACTAGTCTTTGATATCCTCGATATTGAAACTGAGACAAAGTAGATGCCCGAGCGGGTTCCACGCATACTTTGTCCGGGACAAATCTGGGAGTGTTGTTGTCCAGAGGGGTACCTCAACTCAACTCAGGCAATTTATACAGACACGAACCGTGTGTGGACGAGAATCGTCCAATTTAAAAATGCTCTCACGATACTGTCGCATGAGAGATAATAAATTTGGACGCAGGATGTGTGGGATGTACCGTTATGCCGCCATAGATCCCTCAGTAACTACTAGCTATGTCTTGAATTCATACCTGATGAGTCCCAAAACCATAACGCCAAGAATAACACCGCCGTTCCTCTCCAAGGTATTGGACGAATAGGACCTCTTTCCAGGTGCCACTGTACTCGACAATGCTGGTCGTCCGGTGTAGTGCAGAACCGCGGTTCTTGGCTGGACACAGTGCGACGCCAGTCATCCGTATCCATGCTTCCTGGTCACGGCACCACGGTACCACTGGTGTTGTGTGCAAGGTAGCCTTAACAATGTGCGGCAATTCTCAAGTCCAGTTACTTCTAGTCTCCGACCAGTGACACGGTATGACGCGGAATGTTGCAGCGGATCAATTACTTGTCCTAGATTGGCAGGTGCAGATATGACTGTGTTACTGTGTTTCTGGTGCACAATACGGCGATTCTGCGTGGTAGTGGTCAGACTTCGTCCAGCTTTAACTAAACGACGAGGATGCTTGCCCTCACATTCCCATGCAGTCACCAATCTGGTCATTCTCACATTGGAATGCCGCACAAATCTGGATATTGCACGATTCGGTCAGCCAGCCAAATCGATACCCGCGATGAGGCCACTTTCAGTTGCCGTCGGATTATATAATAACGCTGTCATACAAGAGTATGCGGCTTTTCCGTGTCCTCCACAGTAACCTCCCAAAATATGACGCAGTTCACGCCACTCTGATACGCTACCAAGCCTCTAACAACACTAAACACGAAGAACACTTATGCACACTTGAAGTAGTTCTATCTGTCACGGAAAACTGCAACTCTAAGCTTTTGCATACCTACCGACAGAGTGTACGTTGACGTAGTTACAATGAGATCCGACCATGAATCCTGGGTTGTTCACTTTGTTTGTCAATCCGCGATTACCTTAACGGTACATTTTCAGATATGTGTTCCTCATCAAAATACTATCTACAAGACACTTCTACAACCCCTGGAGCCGTATATAATGGTCTCGTATCTTTGCATGTTTCGTGCTTTTAATGTGAGACGGGAAAAGAGAACCGAGATCAACATTCTCATAAACTGCGGAAAATAATGAGCAGACGATGTAGAACACAAGACGAACACACTTCAACCCGCAGTCGGATTCCACCACTTCTCATATCGTGTTTTGTCCTCAACGAAAGCGCTGTTGCACTACGCTGTCTGAAAAGGTACAATATTTTGTTGATCGCAAAACATAGTGTCTCGTAGTAAAACTCAGAAAAAGAAGAGGAAAATTAGAACATTATGGAAACAGCATGTTATTAATTACCATCAGGTGGTACACAGGTCTTCGATTGAGTAAATTGTAGCGCGACATTTTTTCTAGTATTATGTGAGGCATATTCAATGATTTAAGTGTCATGACTCTCTCCACTGTATCGAATTACGTACCAGTCGACTACTCGCAGACAATAAAAGTAATTCATATTTTGCATTTCTATTCATATTCAACTTTTTATATCGCCCAGAACCTTTATTAAGGATTAACTTACTTTTATTCATTTGTTCTGATAGGTTTTGTGACCTTGGCTATGCCTGACAACTATATCCCAAGATTAGGTGTGTGGAAAGTGAACGCTGTTCCCGAAGTCCAGACACATCTGTTGTGCTTCGTCCTTGATACTAAGGCCTTGTCAACTACAGAATGCAAATGCTTAACATATTTCTTTAGGAAACAGAGCTGACGCACTGACATTAATATTTCCATAGGTGCCAAGCATCAAATAAAAGTGGGCACTACTCAATAGCTAGTGCATTAGATGTATTCGCAATTGAGAATAATGGCAACCATCAGCTGTAGAATGGAATGACGACAATGAAAATTCGTGCCGGACCGGGACTCGAACCCGGATTTCCCGCTTATCGTGAGCATGCATGCACGTCCAAAGGAACTTTGCATCGTAATCAGAATAACACAGGCGTTACAATATCGCAATAGCTAGTGACTGTACGAAAACTCTTTGAGGTCTGGCGGAGTTTTATTCAGTGAATTTCCGTATGTGAAAATGGAATGTCGTATGACATGGTTCGCTGGGAAAGCCCACGAGGTGGGTTCAGCCGCCTGTCGGAAAGGGTGTTCTTCACCCGAGCGCCTTGGGCCATTTCCTTGTGGATATGCGAGAGATGTGTCGTATGTGTAACTGTAGAGTTCAGGTAAGCCTAAGGGATGTGTGTATTGCTAAGCGTGGAAGCGCTGTAATAAATATGACTGAAGATAGTGCGCAGAATCGCAATTTGGGGGAGGGAGGGGGGGAGGCCTTGATGCTCGATATCTGTTTGAGCTAGGAACATGGGCTCAACAGTGTTTGATTTATCCCCGCCCAGCGGTCATTTGTATAGCCATTATAACATCTGACTTACTTTAGCTATGTTAGAGTATATTAAGAAAAGTTTAGAACGTCGAATCGAAGCTGGCGACCACGAAAATTGTGCGAATCGATTAATTCCTTTTGCAGAAGATTTTAATTGCGCTGAATTAATGCTCAGATAATGGCACCATTTGTATGTGCACCGCTCGGATTACACAATGAAGTGCCAAAGAAACTGGCATAGGAATCCGTATTCAAATACAGAAATATGTAATCAGGCAGAATACGGCCCTGCGGTCGGCAACGTCTATATAAGACAACAGGTGTCTGGTGCATCTGTTACATCGCTTACTGCTGCTACAACGGCAGGTTATCAAGATTTAACTGAGTTTGAACGACGTGTTACGGCTGGCGCACGAACGATGGGACACAGCATCTCCGAGGTAGCGATGAAGTAGGGATTTTCCCGTACGACCATTTCACGAGTCTACCGCGAATATCAGGAAATCAGTGAAACAACAAATCTCCGACATCGCTGCGGCCGGAAAAAGATCCTGCAAGAACGGGACCAACGACAACTGAAGAGAATCATTCTAAGTGACATAAGTGCAACCCATCCGAAAATTGCTGCTGAATAAAATGCAGGGTGTGTAGGCCCCAGGATGCCGCAAAATTAAGATTTATGAAAAAAATTAAACACCGAACTACCAAAGAGTTGGCCAAGACGTTAATTTTGAATGCACGGTAAGGCGCAAACAAATTAAAGAAAAAACATTAAATTTTTGTACAGATTTTTTGCTTATTACTTTTACACTCTCTCGTGGGTAGAAGGACGATGAAGATGTGCGATTTCAGATATGAAGTATTGGGAGCTCTATGTATCATATGTGTGTGTTAATAATATTATATTGAACAACAGTATCAAGGATTTCTTTATTTTTTGAAGTGAAGAGAAGAACATATAAGGAGGATTGTCTTGACTACGACAAGCGACGGGGTTTTCGGAGTCCGCCGCCTGCAGCTAGAATTAAAATGTAAGCGAAGTCCGACAGCGAAAAGATACAAATAATCACAGAACATTTTAACAACGCAATCGCATTATATTCTACAAAAATGTGTCTTCATGCGCATAGTCAACAATATTTAAGTGTCAGCGTGCGAACTATTCAACAAAACATAATTGATATGATGACGCACTTCATGAAATGCTACATAGAGCTTTGGAGTTTATTCGAGGACTGGTGATCGGGAACTTTCCACCCCCCCCCCTCTCCCCATTCCCTGTCAAATACTGCAACAAAAATTTCATCCACCACCAGGTTTCGAATCAACTTATTTCCGAGTCGAAAGACAGCGGAGAGGAGTGCACCAGCGACCTTGGCTAAGGAGGTGGGTAATTCCCATAATCAACTGTGAGAGTGTAGTAGTCCTCGATAGTCTGCCTTTCTTCCCCTCCTGATAACACATGGGCGACCAAATAAAATCTTTTGTAACGCGTTAAATATCGTGAATATTTACTACCGATCATACGTTTGTAGCAGACATGTGCCACTCGCAGAAAATTCTCTGCTCTCTTCAGTATGAGCAATCTTAGCACGCCTCGAATCTGCTCGGAATCAAACACGCCTTCAGTTTGCCGCAGAGATTTACTGTGAACATTGAGAGCGATTTGTCGGGAGAACAGGGAGGGTTCGTGTCTAGGTAGAAAATGTCGAATAAAGCTGCCATTAATGTTTGATATGCTTTAGTTTTAGAGAAACCGACACGCAAGACCAAAAAAAGACGAAAAAAAGAAAGAGAGAGAGAGAGAGAAAGAGAGAGAGAGAGAGAGAGAGCAGGGGAGAGGGCGAGTAAAGTCATCGTTTAATGTCGTCTTCCCTCTTTTTTTTTTTTACACTGTCGTTAGTTTTCATCCATTTTGCCAGCGTCGAGACGTGAGGTTTCAATCCTAACCATGTTACAGATTATGATGAAATTTATTTACAAGATTACAAGACATTTTTAATTTATAAGACGTAGTCGTAGTATCGTTTGATTTCACATGAGCGTAGTATGTATTCAGTATCGACACCTTAAAAACTCATGGCCGTGGACAACGCGTAGCTTAAACCCACGACCTTTGCTTCATAGGCAGGAATGCTGTTCTGAACCACGGAGACTAACTGGATGCAATCTCTGCATTACATACTCCCGCACTAAGTAGCCTCCTTCACCACTCAGAAAGAACTTCGTACAAATGGACTTCTATAAACAAAATATCGTTTACGGTGTTATTTCGGAAACCTACGAGAGCAACACAGTTAATAGGTGTCAACCTCCAGAAAAAAATATTAAGTAGTCGTATACCTCAGCAAACCCTGGTTATACGGACTCGTTAAACAAAGAAAGTAAGGGTGCTAACAGTTGTGCTTGGGAGGAACTGCTATTCTTGAACCGGCAGAAGTGTCTAGAACGTGATCCTGTTTTATCACTGCTCTGATATCGGCTCGTTATAGCTTAATGGCGCTCCCGGTTTTCTAAAATTTTTCACGGAGCAGGAGGTGTCGGAGGGACGACGAGAACGATCAATACCTTCCATATGGGTGGGACGAGTCACAGCGCCTGGCCTCGGCCGGTGGGGTGAGCGTGGGTGGAACGGGTGTCTGTCTCCATGGTTACGGCCGGAGCGGACGGCTACTGAGGGCGCGGCAGCCTGCGAAGGGGTGGAGTCCGCAGCCAGCAGCAGCCGCGGCCAGACGCCTTGCTCGCGCCGCTCTTCAGGTAAGCCACACCCGCAGCCCAGAAGTCTGCCCGACAGAACGCACTTCTCACATTCAATTCTAATTCATCTTTGCGTCGCTTCAGGTCGTTTATTTCGTGGAAATATAGTTGCTAAAGATTTTAGGTAGACTTTCTATTTGGTGCATAAAATTAGACTGACTTCTAGCTTGCAGCAGAAAACCGTCATACGGTCTTTGTTTACCGTAGAAGCAAGAAGCAAATTCGACTGAACTTGTAGCACTTATGACTTGACAGACACTTTAGCAATGTATTGCAACTCTTTAAAGCTAAAAGAAAATTGTCAGCAAGGAAATCATATTGAATGGATGATGTCTTCACTTTCGTTATACAAAAAGTACCTCAAAAATATTTTTTGGTTAGTTTTTCACTTCGAAGTCTTAATCGAACCGTCACAGCGGAAAAGTGACCAATTCGCTGATTTATTAAGGTCACGAAAGAGCTATT
This sequence comes from Schistocerca nitens, assembly GCF_023898315.1. Lineage (NCBI taxonomy): Eukaryota > Metazoa > Arthropoda > Insecta > Orthoptera > Acrididae > Schistocerca > Schistocerca nitens. Next base: position 238,096,314 of record NC_064616.1, on the reverse strand, counting down.
TATCTACACAGCTACATGATTTTTTGTAAATAATTCGCCATTTGCTTGACCGACGGTTTCCTAGTTGAGGAAAATGCTGTCTTTCTTATAACAAATAACATATATTTACAAACTGCGCTGTCTTGTGACGTGAATGTCGCAGGTTGGAGTCACTCCTTGCCCTAACTGTGAGTTTTTGGGGGTTTTAAAATTGCCACTACTGGATGAGTCATTCAGACTGACAGAAAGTAATCGCGGAAATGATTTGAGGTACATTTAAACAACGAATATGACATTATACAAGTAAATAATCAAGATTATAAGGTAATGAATACTGTTTATGATAAGTGTATCAAAAGGTGTGCTGTCTGCATGGCCAAGTTGCGAAAAGTCAGTTTAAGTTTAGAAGCTACTACGTGAAAATAAAAAAGAGAGCAGCCAAAGCCATTTGACTCGCCGTCTATCAAAATATGTCATTTTAGGAAAATTTTTGAGTTTAAGACTTGAAAACTTTGAGATTATATTTCTGTTGAACGTTCCTCTTGTTTGTGCTGTTAAGTAATTTATGCAAAATGAGCTGTAAATTCTCAAAATTAATCATTTTCATTCATAGTGTAATGCGCTTCACACCAGGTACACAGGGTCAGGAGCTTCCTTGTCGCATAGGATAATGACTAGAGTGATATATAGAAAAATAAGGTCGCTGTTAGAGATTTTTTTCATTTCTTGTAAAAGTAACTCTCTTCCAGAAGAAATGCAAACAGTAAACACTTCATATAATAAATCCTTGTTTAAGGCAAAAAAAGAAAACAATATATCTGTTCTCACTCTGCTTCTTAACAATTGCAAACGGCTAACACTTCATTTACTAATTACTGGCCGCGCGGTTTAGGACGCCATGTCGCGGATTGCGCGGCCCCTCCCGCCGAAATTTCGAGTCCTCCCTCGGGCATGGGTGTGTATGTTCTTCTTAGCATAAGTTAGTTTAAGTAGTGTCTACGTCTAGGGGCCGATGACCTCAGCAGTTTGGTCCCTTAGGAATTCACGGATATTTGAACATTGATTACTGATTTGAGTACAAAAAAAGTGATTTGTTACTTATGGGACTCACTGCTGAAGCCAGCGATAGTGAGAACGATTTCATCAATTAAACATTTTAATTACTGTGAATACTGAGTACAAGAAACAATTATTGTTGTTCATACTAGTTCGCATGCTGTTAGCTCAGTTTATATTCCATGGCAGCGTAACACATGATGCGTTAAAGTTTTTCCTAGTTACTATTAGGTTCTCACTAAAACCGAAATGGATTTTAGGGTGCATAACATATAGATATAGATTCACATAACAGATTACAGTTGATATGGTGTAAAATGAACTTCCAAATAAACAAACAGACCGCAAGATAGATCGGAAATTAAGGAGAACAATTTGTGAAATCTCAGACGCTGTAAGCTATCGTTAAGTCAACAGTTTGAAGATTCTTGTGTAGAATCAGCAAAGAACTTATGTTTCATTCTATCTAATTTCGGGTATATCGAAGTTTTTCAGCTAAAGACTTGCAGATAAATGTTGCTGGTATAATCTATCTGATCTAAAGTATTATTTGTAAACGTGATGGAATGTGTCCGCCCATCGCTTTTGTAACAGCTTCAACTCTGCTGAGGACACTTTTCCGTGAAGCGATTGCAGGGAAAGGCAGCCATTTCTTCCGCAAGGTCCAAAACTAGAGAAGGTAGTGATGCCGGGCAATGGGGCCTGGAGCAAAGTCAACGTTTTAACTCATTCCATTGGAGTTCCATTGACTTCAAATCGGACGCTGACACCGATAATCATCGTCTGGGAACGGTTCCAATACCATACGCAGTACGCATTGCTGTTAAATGTGCTCATATCCTTCCGCATTTACGGTTTTCTTAGGCCCAATTAGGAGACCAATCCTATAACCACGAAAAACATCCCCACACCGTAACACCACAATCTCCGTACTTCACTGATCGCACTACACATGCTGGCAGGTAACTTTCTGTGGACATTCGCGAACTCAAACCCTCTCATCGGATTGTCACATACAGCGTGATTCATGACATCAATTACTGATTTCCCGCCATACTCCCGCTGATTGCATGCGTTTTATATAACTACCTTCCATAATGCTTAACGATCACTTGCGCCACTGCATTAGGTCTGCTTAACTTGGTTTAGTTGTGGTTGCTCCTTCACGTTTCTACTTCACAGACAATCCACTTGGACAGGTTTAACAGGGATCAAATGTCCCTGATCGATTTGTTACTCAGGTGACATTCAATGAGTTGTCGATGTTCGAAGTCACTGAGCTCTCCAGACCAATCCATTCCGCTGTCAGTGCTTTTCAACTGACAATAAAATACTCCCCGCCTCCTTTTACACTCTAAGACAAAAAACGACAGCCCATGAAGGAATTATCCGAGTGGGACGGGAATCAGCAGGGTTTGCCAAGTATGAAGACCAGCAGAAGAAACTCTCGCCGTGTTAGCTTGCTGAAATGTAAGCCCAGGATCACTTGCCACGACGGGCATCTAAACGGGGCGTAGAAAACCGTCTAGATCCTGGGCATACTATTCAGCAAGCTAATGCCCACCCACAGACGGCGAGAGGTTCTACTGCCTGTCTTCATGCTTGCCAAACCTTACCAATGCCAGCAAGGACGCCAGATCTCTCCACAGTTAAGAAAGTTGGGGGCATAACGGGCAAGGCCTTCCAACCAGTTCGGAATTTTGGCGCTCTAACGCACTAATTGGACATAATATGAGACGATATCCATCAGGAGGGCATCCAGCAATTCTGTCAGTTAATGCCAATACGAATAACTGCTTGCATAAGGCCCAGATGTGGACCAACACGTCACTGATTTGCTCAGTTTCTGAAGTTCTTCCTCTTGAAGAAATCGTCCAACTTTTTTTAAATAGTAATCATTTGTTTGTCAGTACGTGAGCTATCTTACTTCCAGCGATTTCCGTCTCATTATCTTAGAGTTTGTGTTGGTTAGTCCTCCTCTCGTGGCATCTAGTGGTCAGTACCACATAACATAGGTGTCTCCGGATACTTTTGATCTGAAATGTGTAATATGGAGCATTTACATGTTTAGCAGTGTATCCATACCGGCAGTTAGAGAAATGCCATTAATACCATTAACTGACGTTCAAGGCGTAAGCCTGTTGAAAAAATATAGTAAGACTATTCTGTTTATATTTTGTAAATGAGTTTTCTGCTTTGAGTTCGTGTCACTAGTGGCGATCTCTGTGGTATTATCTACTTCCTACAGACGTAATGATAAAAAGGGACAAGAATCAGCAGTGCACATGAACAGCAGCGACGCTACAGGCTATACCGGCCGCGCGTGGTAGATTACGTCACTTCACTATTTCCTGTCCCTTGGCAGCTCAAGAAGGTAGTTCCAATAAACTACACAATGACAGTTCTGAATCAACATAATTGTTTTCATAGCTTGTATTTTTATTTATTTATTTATTTATTTATTTATTTTTTTACAGAGGAAACTCTTTCTCAATGCTGTGTTTAGGAAACCACAATGTACAACCACCTGTGTTATTGAGGCAGAGGTAAGGTAGCTTTCTCAGTAACTTGCCTCCACTCGTGAGAGGGGCAATGCGGCTTGTGAACACCGTTCGGTTTGTCACCGTGGCTCGAAGGATTACACAACGCTTAAGTTCATGCGCTCATTGCCACTTCACGGAAGGCAGATGGGCATAAACTGGTGTTCATCGCATCTACGTCACTCTATAGTTAAACCACTGTCCTGAGGCTCTAAATATTAAAATTCTGCCTCTTAGTGATCACTGACGACCACTACATACAAATTGCGATTTAAACAACACGAAATCGTCTCCACACAATCTGTTTTGCCCTAAACGTCCTTTACGAGAAATAGTACAAGCACCCCAACACGAAGTAGTTGGCCAAGAGAACATCTCGAATGAAAACTGGAATAATGACGTAGAGTTCTATTGACCGTCGAGTACGGTATTTGTCTGGCACCTGATGACCGTCATTGAAGACTGTGGTGGTGGATAGGGGACAATGTCTGTCCCTCAGGTTCAGCATTGAGGTGGCTCAGTCGTGTTCTGGGCGGTAAGATGTACGGATGTCGGAAGCCACTCATCGCTATCGAGGGTAATTTGATGGATACCATTTGAAACTTGCAGCGTGTCTTCGCAAGAAGCCCCCAAAATGATTCTGAAGTTTCACCCAGCAACAGACTGATTTCACCGAAGTGCACATTTCAATGAACTTTTCGTAGTTTCAAAGGGCTTGTGTTTTCATTTTCTAATAAACAAATAAACCAGCTACAGGTGGCATACAGCCTGATTTTATGCCCGGTTTCGTCCGTCAAAAGCGAGCAGCTGTGGGAAACGATTGTCTGATGATGCTACAATCTGGCTGCTGAAATCGGTTATAAAACCAAATTTTAGATGACTTCTAACAGTTTTATCTGTATGCCATTTATAACAGCAATGTGCCCCCGACAAGCCATACGTGCATTTACTACATTTTGAATCTCTGTTTCCCTAGTATCTAAGCACACAGACGCTTTCAGATATGAAAGGCAGTGCACACCACCCTTGGGGCAGTTCATCCGCCTGCAGTAAAAAGTTTTCAGATGAGCAGTACAAGCACTCATCAGTCATCCTCACGACATGTACTGATAGAAATGGAAACTGTTACAGCCTGAGGCATCAGTCAGATATTTCTCAGAGTAGCACTTGCAACCTACGTCCGCAGTTATTTGCTGGATGTATTCCAATCTCTGTCTTCCTCTACAGTTCTTGTCCTCTACAGCTTCCTCTAGTACCATGGAAGTCACTCCTTGATGTCTTAACAGATCTCCTATCATCCTGTCCCTTCTCCTTGTCAGTGTTTTCCACATATTCCTTTCCTATCCGATTCTGTGCAAAACCTCCTCATTCCTTATCTTATTAGTCCACTTAATTTTCAACATTCGTATGTAGTACCACATCTCAAATGCTTCGATTCCCTTCTGTTTTCCCACAGTCCAGTTTTCACTACCATACAACGCTGTGCTCCAGACGTACATTCTCAGAAATTCCTTAGTCAAATAAACGCTTATATTTGATACTAGTAGAATTCTCTTGGCCAGGGGTGCCTTTTTGCCAGTACTAGTGTGTTCTTGACGTAGTCCTTGCTCCGTACGTCATTGGTTATCTAGCGGCCTAGGATGTAGAATTCCTTAACTTCACATACTTCGTGACCATCAATCCTCATGTTAAGTTTCTCGCTGTTCTCAATTCTGGTACTTCTCATTACTTTCGTCTTTCTTCGGTTTACTTTCGATCCATATTTTGTACCTATTAGACTGTTCATTCAGCCAGTAGATCATGTAATTCTTCTTCACTTTTACTCAGTATAGTAATGTCATCAACGAATCGTATCATTGATATCCTTTCATCTTTAATTTTAATCCCACTCATGAATCTTTCTTTTCATTTCCATCATTGCTTCTTCGATGTTCAGACTGAGCAGTAGGGACAAAAGACTACGTCCCTGTCTTGATCCGAGCACTTCGTTCTTGGTCTCGTTCTCTTGGCTCTTGTACATATTTTATATTACCCGTCTCTACCTATAGCGTACCCCTATTTTTCTCAGAATTTCTAACAGCTTGCGCCATTTTACACGCCGAACGCTTTTTCCAGGTCGACAAATCGTTTGAACGTTTCTCGATTTTTCTTTAGTCTTGCTTCCATCATCAACATGAGAATTGCCTCTCTGGTACCTTTACCGTTCCTAAAGCCAAACTGATCGTCATCTAACACATTTCCAATTTTCTTTTCCTTTCTTTTCCTCCTTTAAGAGATCGTAAATTATCACCATTAGTATGAGGTGTGACCTCCACGGACGCGAATACACTCTTGTATTCGTTGAGGCATGGAAGCAAACCTCTTCCGCTTGTCATCGTGAGCAATTTCTTTCCATGCACGAAACACATGCTGTGTCGATTCCTGAACGTTGCTGTCTAGAGGCTAGTATGAGAGTATATTCCTTCCCATTGCATCCCATTCACTCTGCAAGAGCGACTTAACAGAAGACCACGCAGACCATTTGGGGATCCATACGTTTTTCGAGATATTTATCGAGCGAACTGCAATTTGGGGTATTGCATTATCCTGCTGGAATATGCCATATGGTACCCTGGTCATAAAGGGTATGCCAACTGGGTATATATTCTTGCCACCAACTGGCGAATTGTAACCTCCCTTCAATTATTACAAAATCAGTCCTGCTGTCATCCAATAGACATCCACACCCTGGTTTTAGGAGACTGCGGGATATGGGTCTCGAGAATCGCCATCTCCTGTGGTCTCTCACCAGATCGTCTAAGAACACAGTGGCGTCTCACTGACAGCCCACAGAAGTGAGAAGCGTCGCTGAGCACCACAGAATTTCACTTTATGTCCCATTTGACTCTCGCTCTAGACTAAATAAGTCTCGATTGTCTCTGATATGGTTGTCAAGGGTTAGACACTCACAAGAACTAAAGATCTCATTCCAGCTTGTAGTAATCTGTTCCAGACTGCACGTGATGGTATTCTGCCTATAATTAATGCTCTGATTTCAACTGTTGTTATTCGTCTATTCGTCAGAGCCGGTTATACAGTGCTACGATCTTCTCGTTATGTAGTCCGAAAGTAAGCTGAGCGTGTCGTCCTGTATGCATGCTGTGTTGTGATCACTACCTGCAACGTTTCTGTAACGTTAGACACACCAAATAGACTTGTTGTACTCACAACATACTTCATCTGTGAAAATCTTTATGTTCTACACTGAAATTAATGAAATTATGCTCTCATGAAGACAATATGAACTGACTTCACTACTTAATTTGTCGACTTACAGCACTGCTGGTGAAACAGGGGAGGACGGCTGTTGCTAGCTGTGTAAAGTGGGCTAAGAACCCAGCGGACGAGTATCAACACTCAGTGCAGATGTCCGGGAGTGTGACGCCACCTTAGGCATTGTGTGGCGACAATCGGTAGTACACCGTCAGCCTCCCAGTGGTTCTGGTTTGTGTCCAGCGACTTGCAGTGTGGTGTGGGTGGGCAGCAGAATACGGATGACGTCTTTATAGTGGCACAAGGAAACAGACGTGATGTTAGCGGTGAGTTGCGGTAGCTTTGGGCTTTGTAGCGACGATACAGAAAGTTGTATGTCCGCTGAACTGGCCGACCGCAAGATCTGCAACGCCTGACATTCTCGCCACCTCGGTGGAGGGCGTTGGCCCTTCTAGTCCAGTTGCCATCGGGGGTAAATCGTCTTCTGGAAATCAGAACTGGATTATTTTTTGGTATAGTTGCACGCTTATGACGATGTGAAAGTAAGAAGTCGTTCACCTGCGCGAAATAAGATGGACCGTTGGTCGTGGTGAGTATGAAGACATTAATAGTGTAAGAAACTCAATATGAAAGCACGTCGACTCATTTTGAATGCAGCGTTAACGTAACACCGAAATGTCCACTAAACCGATCTCTGAGGCTGAAGTCAGACCCAGAACTCCACATTCTGTATACAATATTTCACACCATGAGCTGTCCACTCAGTCACTAGGAACTCAATACCAGCTTAAGTCTGGTGCGACTTCTCAATTATGGCTTTTAACTCAGCAATGTTTTCTGTGATGTTTCTTGTCTAGAGGCACTGAGAGCGGGCATCATCGTCACCACCACCACCACTGTCATCACTATCACCACCATCACCACCATTATCACCATTATCATCATCATCACCACCGTCATTACCACTACACCATCACCATCACCACCACATGCGTATCCAAAATATGTTCTTCTTAACTGTCTGCTATTACATGACGATACTTTGAAATCTGTTACTATACATTGATAAGGAGTGCTAAGCTCCTCGACATGGTCGCATCTCGAAAAATCTCGTGCCCTTGGACGGCTTAGGACTCGGAAAGCTCAATTCATTCACGAGACGTGGAGTGTAGCTGTCTTCTTCTGGTCGGTTGCAGATTAATACGGTAACGGTGCTGCAGGGCGCGTTGGTCAATGACAATGTGAGGAGGGACTTTTACCCTAAGACAGCGAGAATGCTCTGTGACTCCCATACGCAGAGAGATAGGTCATAAATTAAACAGTATGCTCGAGGTGATAGAAATTTGTGGAGCGCTGTCTGGTATACTTTGACGATTTATGTGTTGGAGAATTAACACTGAATGGATGTACTGAGCAGTCATCTATGCATGCTCGCACTGATACTCGCAAAGTGGAGAAGGTGTGGTTTAGCTATGATACTGAAATTAAGGAAACATGCTGTCACGTCACTGGCCGGTGTTGAAGTTACTGTAAAACTTCTAAAATTATTCCCGCTATCAAATGTGATATTTATTATTAGAGTACATCAGTGGTGTCTTTTCCATCCCATCCATGCCTTGGTGTGCTGTTGGTTACCACATAATGATTGACTGACAACGATTGTTTGAGTTCGGGAATGAGTTTTGTTTATGCGTAACAACTTCTGGGGGTTGCTAGCAGCGAAGAAGTGATAGCGTACATGAGTGCAATATGAGGAATCATTTGAAAGCGAATGCAGAGTCGTCAGCTATTCTGTCAGTGTGAGAGACAAGTCTAAATGTAGAGCTCGTTAATCACCTTCCGACTATAGTTTGGAGACCTACGCCAACGCCATAAAACTCTTCCAGTTTGCTTATGTTGTAATTGTCTTTTATTTAAATTCAACGGATGTGTGGAGTGTTATGCTATCCACCATAAGAATATGGTTTACACTGTGCAAAGTCTATATTCCTGTGAAAGGCCATAGATCAGAACTTCGTAACGATAGTTTAGAACCTGACAGAGGCCTTGAAGTCCAGGCAGAAAAAAAAGACATGTTTGGCATTGTACAAAAGCGTGTTAGAAAATAGTGTTTGAAACATCTAAACAGGACCAGAGAGAAACTTCCTGGCAGATTAAAACTGTGTGCCGGACCGAGACTGGAACTCGGGACCTTTGCCTTTCGCGGGAAGGTAGGAGACGAGGTACTGGCAGAAGTAAAACTGTGAGGACGGGGCGTGAGTCGTGATTGGGTAGCTCAGTTGGTAGAGCACTTGCCCGCGAAAGGCAAAGGTCCCGAGTTCGAGTCTCGGTCCGGCACACAGTTTTAATCTGCCAGGAAGTTTCATATCAGCGCACACTCCGCTGTAGAGTGAAAATTTCATTCTGGGACCAAAGAGATTTAGTACAGTCTGCGGGATACGATCATTCACATAGAGTATATGTGATCAAACTTTAAGTGGCTTAGTGGCTTCTGCAGCCCCTGTATATTTAATAGGCGGCAGTAGCAGTAGCAGTTTGAGGTGTAAATTCTGTGAGGGACTTGGTAAACCGTTAGGAAATCTTGGATGGCTGCACGCTGTGGTATTGTGGGAAGTATTGTGAAATCTCTTTCTCCACACTGGACCGCACCACAGCTATGTGTCAGTGCGCCCGCATCGGTGCCTAGGTGACTTATAAATGGGATGAGCTTTTGTAGTTGGTAATTTTTCTCTGTTGGGGGGCGTAGAGAATAACGATGATAGCATGTTGGGCAGATTGATTTGAATTGACGCGGATCTGTAGTACTTACATCTAGTTTGGGGACGTACCACACTGCGCGAATTTGCACCGAATGGTTGGCCCGCATCTCGTGGTCGTGCGGTAGCGTTCTCGCTTCCCACGCACGGGTTCCCGGGTTCGATTCCCGGCGGGGTCAGGGACTTTCTCTGCCTCGTGATGGCTGTGTGTTGTGTGATGTCCTTAGGTTAGTTAGGTTTAAGTAGTTCTAAGTTCTAGGGGACTGATGACCATAGATGTTAAGTCCCATAGTGCTCAGAGCCATTTGAACCATTTTTGAACCGAATGGTCAAAACACGCTCCTGTTGCACTACCTCAAGTCGTTCTGTTTCTACACAGGTTGCAGGAGGTGGTGAATATGTCTTTCTCTGACTTCTGCTCAATTCCGACTTAAATTGGAATCACATGCGGAAAGCTGTAAAAATGGGACCAGTTGCAAGATGCGTAGGGGGTGACAAAAACCAAGTTGAAACTTTACTGTAGCAACTAGGCTCGGGAAAGATGACTCGTTTCGAGATATGGGAGTGCCAGAAATATGACTGAGTAGTGGTTGTAATCATTAAATGAATTGTCAGTAGGATCCCACGCATGTATGTGCTTGAATGGAAGTAGCCGATTCCAAATCATGGACATCATTTCTAGCGCATAGCATAACACTAGAGGTCTGAGAAGCTGGTGTACATTTTCTTACAACCTCAATCGACACATCATCTACAACTACTGTTTGTGCTCCTTCTCAACAGTCATCGCCTATAACTCAGTGGATATATTGCGGAACCTCTGATATGGCCTCAAGACAGAATGCGCTACAAATACTAAAGAATTATCTAGCTGGGGCGGTGTGATGGAGTCGCAAATACAGCTTACATACTATGTTCCTTAGCCGAATCACTTTCAAAGTTCAGTGGTTTTATAGCAAGGTTGCGTCGTGGGCTGATAATACACATCCCTACAATCACCGTCACAGTATTTGTCCGACAAAAAAAAATCACCTCATTCAGAGATAATGTCGTACCTCAATTCCTAAAAGGGGTATAGCTTTTAACATGGATACTTGTGTGCACCTGTAGAACCAAGACAGCTTGTGACAGTAATATGTAGTAGTTGTTGCGATCGAGGTTTTTTAACATCTGGTCCTCACACAGCTAATTTTGGGTCAATGTTATTTCGTGTCGTAGGCAATAAATTATTGACGAAGTATTATGCTTAGTAGTAGTGGTGGGTGCGTGATACGTTTGCATTTGAGCATCATATTTATAAAGTATGTGTTTGTGGAAAGGAAATGACTATGTCCACTCTTAAGGAGGGTATAGATTTGACTTGGAGTACTGTGATAGCAAAGGGAAGAGTATGTCCAGTCATAAGGAAGGTGCAGATATTTCCAGAGCCACAGCCTTCAGCAGGATTTATTTCCGATACTTCGCTCATTGTCGAATGCCGTTCAATTGAGCCCACGATCGTAACATATAAATGTAAGTATAATTATAACTAATATATGTGACCGGTTTTACAGAATGATTCCGTGTATGGATGGCTTGTGGTGGTAATGATTCATGTTCCCTGTTAACGGCAGCAGCCGTCCGAATGCAGAGGTCTGTTGGAGTGTAGGAATGTATTTGAGTTAACTTTGCCCTCGTCTAGACGACCGAACAGTGAACTAATACTTAGTATGTGTTGGGCGGCTTTCGTGATCAAGTGGAAATTTGAGGAGACTGTATATGGAGGTTTGTTTGCGCTGGACTGTTATTCCCTCCCATGTAAATTGTTCTGTTGACTGCTTCTGCAAATTTCGTGCTTTTATTTAGTTGAGGGAAGATCGAGTGTGGTGTGTGCATCTAGCATGTAGAAGACACGTTTGTCTCTTCTCTAGACGTGGGAAAGACCTAAGTTGCCTTGTAAATTATACGGAAGATTTGCAATTTGTTACATCACCGACATTGGTATTCGAGAGTGCAAATATGAATTTCTTCTATTTGTTTCTAGTTACTGAGTGGTTTACAGCATGCTACACCTCAATAAAGTTTGGGGTTTGTAGAGAAATAATTTCCAGTCTATATCTTGGGAATTATGTTGCTCTAGCGATCGGTAGGGTGCTGCCTAGTTCTTGATATCGAGAAGTACCGCGAAAATGGTATAATATTATGAAGAACGACGTGAAAATAAGTGTGTTCTTGTAATCACCGAGTCTGGAGATGGAGCAGGTTTGGAGCAGAAACAGTAACGCGTTTGTGCCGAGGGGAAAGGATCTCGAATTTGCAGCAGAGCCCTGACATCGACTTCGGTCCGCTGAGGGTGCTCTGATGTAAAAGGGATGATTTTGTATGGCGCTGAATGTCACGTCTGTAGAAAGAAAGAAAAGGACTGCGGAGCATCGTGACATATAGCCTGTGTGTTTTCGGGTGTTCTACAGATATAAAAGATAACTGCACTGTTTGTGTAAAATGTGTATATATTGTGTTGTAAAGTTACTGTGGCTTACATTGTGTAAAATGTGTATATATATATTGCACCGTAAAGTTAGTATGGTCATATTATGGCATGAGTAGAGAGGATGACTGTGTCTCCTATCGCAAGAGTTTTTCAGTATTTCACGATGAGAATGGTAGTTTGTATGATATAATTGTCAGTGCAAAATGGCGATCTGTGTAAAATAACCGCTGGAAGCCTCACCTGCAGAAGGAAAAAAGGCGGACATTTCTTCGATTTCGGCAGTATCAGTAATTCGGCGGGTAAATTCGATAAGAAATAATCATACTGCTCGATTCATTGACGTCCTTTGTGCTGGGATACAGGAGCCTCTACATAGCATTGAGAACGTTTGAGTATGTTGAAAGCAGGAAGGCTATCACGTGAGGTCAACGAGAAAGACTGCATTGGGCGTTACTTTCGTAAACAGGTTCTCTTAGGGCAAAAATTTTCATGCATTCAAGCGGAGACATCAAGTAAGCGAGCGTTAACCATTTCTGGAACACTATACAATTCCCAAAGGGTCGACTTGTCTGTTATTTTTTACAAAACCATGTGACGTAAGAATAACATTGAGATCATTTTAGATGGCGAGTCGGCATGCGGGCGTTTCGCGACGGGGCGAGGTGTGAGCGATGCTGGGGGCAGGTAGGCATGGCTGAACACGTCACGCATGGACCGTTACAAACGTTAAGGAGGAAGCAGCCTGTGCTATTCTGTCATTAGCGGTAAAGACAAGTGCTGCCTTGAGGTGTCTCGAGTGTGAAACAGACGTGAACGCGCCTCAGAGTTCTGTGACGTTGGTATAACTGTGACTGTATACTCGGAAATAGAGACAACTTTCCCCTGAATCCGGCGGCGGGTCGCGGCTGTGACGGTGCGTGCGGTCCTGGTGTGTGCTTTGATAGCTGACGGCCGCGTCACTTCGCGGGAGCTGTGGCATGCGCCCGGGTTCCCGGGTTCGATTCCCGGCGGGGTCAGGGATTTTCTCTGCCTCGTGATGGCTGGGTGTTGTGTGTTGTCCTTAGGTTAGTTAGGTTTAAGTAGTTCTAAGTTCTAGGGGACTTATGACCACAGCAGTTGAGTCCCATAGTGCTCAGAGCCATTTCTTTGTGGCATGCGTTGAATGCATGTCTGTTGCATTATTTTGGGAGCGGGCCTAGGGGCTGTGCTATGAGCTATTTGAACAGTTTAGGAGTTGATTTCGTGTCTGCACATTTGTGTACTGCATTGTGTAGGAGCAGTTTACAGGTCTGCAGTGAAATTATTTCTTTAATTTAGGAGTTTTTTACGTGTCTGCAGACTGTGTATTGTGATCCCAAGCACATCAGGGCTAGTGTTTTGTGTCAGTGTGATAAATATACTCATTCCCCAAATAAATTGTTTCAAAATAAATAGAGGGCACTCCTTCCTTACTCAATACAGCAGCCCAGTGCAGGCTGAGTCATTTTCGCACCATTTTCCCTATACAGACAACCATCTGGGATTTTGTCACAGGAGGGATGACAGTACCCTCTGGTGGCAGTAACGTGTACTAGGTCAGCTGGAGTCTAGATCTCATGGTGGAGACACTGCTTGCAAAATAAAGACTTGTGCCCAGAGTCGTTTTCCCGCCATTTCCCTCCAACCATCTTGGATTACGTCACAAAACAGACGACAGCGCCCTCTGCTGGTGGTATTGAGTACTAGCTCCAGACCTTGTGTTGAACATCCTGTTTGACGCCATTTTCGATAACTGTACTTGCGTCGTCACCTGACTGCACGGTGGTGCTCTCTGGCGGCGATGAAATGTACTAGGTCTGTTGGGCTCTGGACCTCATGGTGAAGACATTGGCTGCCGCCATCTTGGATTGCGTCACAGATGAGAGCGCCCTCTGCTGGTGGCGATGTGTACTAAGGCAACTGGTCTCTGGACCTCGTGGCAAGCCCATCTGCATGAAATTGGTTAAATAATAAAAACTTATCCCCAAGTCCTTTTTTCCCATGAATACTTGGGAGGAGGTTGCAGTTGAGCGACTGAGGTTAGTACAAGTGTCCTTTCTTTCGCGCCATTTTCTTACCTTAGCAGCGAAACTCCAAGTGACCTTTGTTCACCACCAAAATTCAAACTCGGCCCCAGTTCATAGGAGGAGGTGGCAGTCGGGTGACTTAGGTTAGTGGAGGTAGGCCAAGTGAGCTATCATCCAGCGAGTTTCTTTGCTTAGTAGAGATAACTGGGGTGTGGTGCATTATCCTGTTGGAATATGAACTTCCCGCCATTTTTTCTGGGGGGCGGGGGGGGGGTGTGGCTCTTTCCTCCCAAAATTCAAAGTTGCCAACAAAATCGGCCATCTTGAATGACGTCATCGCCGCCATCTTAGATGACGTCGTCGCCGCCATATTAGATAACGGTACTTTGAGGTCGTACACAGGTCGTCCCACTACTCTTGTTACGTAAGGCCGTTTCAGCAAGGCCAGTTCTCCTACCGATTTCCACGGTGTACCTACTGTCTTGAGTGACAACACCTTCTATCTAGCATAACTGACTCCATTCTTGTATAGTTTCATGTTCTATCTTGATATCTGTTTGTCTCTTCATTGGCTTTTTTAACGGTCATTACCTTGATTTTTCAAGTGTTCATGTTTAGTTATGGTACCTTTAGTGCTAATGCAACACATCACAGCACTTAAGTTAGATCCACATAAAATGTATGCTCAGTTGCGTATATGGACTACCATCAGTTGTATAATGGAATAACGACTATGAAAACTTGTGCTAGACCGGCACTTGAACCCGGTTTTCCCGCTTTTCCCGAGCGGTCGCCTAAAGATTACGCTATACGAGCACGACTCACTGCCAGACACAAACCTCCATATGTCGTCAACCATGTGTCTACAACCTGTACTCGTACATCTAATATGTATATTCCCGTACAGGGGAGACATTTTACATGACAGTGACTTGTCCGGTAACTGCGGATAAATACGATACTGCAGTGCCTGTATTATTCCGAATTACGATACAAAGTTCATACGGACATGCATGCATGTGTGAAGGAATTTTGCATCGGAATTCGGAATAATACAATCACTGCAATATCGTAAATACCGTATTTCTTAATTCCTTCTCCGAACAACGTCATATGCAAATCTTATAAATGGATTTTCTGTCCGTTAATTTTACTGCCTTTCGTCTTGTGCTTGAATTTGGTTATGACCTCCACAATGAACATGTTGAGTGAGTACGGGGATAGTGTGCAGCCTCGTCTCACTCCCCTTTTAATGGAAGCAGTTTAAGTGAATGGAAATGGTTTTTTTAGTTTTTGTACAGCAGTAGAATGAGTATTTTGTCCCTCCTGTGTTTGTTATGGTCTTAAGTAGCATTTCCAGTTCGTATTACCGAAGGTTTTCTCTGTACCAAAGAATACAATGTATGTCTTCCTGTTAACACTTAGTCTTCTTTCGAGATTAGTTTGCGGTGGGCGAGAAAGTTGAGGAACGGCAATGCATCGTCCTTTTCTACCTCTATGTTGAACTGGATTTTAGTGTTAATACCATTGAGGTGTTCCAAGAACTCTTCATGTCTCACGTCCGTGGAGCCAAATGACAAACTTGTTGTTAGCGTATCGAAAGGAACAGTTAGGCATTATGGCGCGGTGTCTAAGGAAATGTCCTCAAAATTCTCCATGAAGACGTTTACATCAGCTGGAGCTAACGGGCTACCCATTGCAACGCCGTCCGTCTGATGGTAATACTGGCCGTCGTTCAGAATATCATAAGACGTAAGAGTGTGCCTAAATACAGGGTAGGGCAAATAAAACTGGGCAGGGCGAGTGGATACCATTGGACGTCAGTTTGTGGCAGCATTAACGGAGGAGGAAAATACTTGCAGTTACTTCCTAAACGATGGAGCAACTGCCCATAGTGCCGACCGAATCATGGAGCACATTTACACAATCTTTACTCTTGACAGAGTCGTTGGCAGATGTCAGTCTGGTCTTGGCCATAGCTCGCCACTCACGTCACCTGATCTATCAGTGTACGATTACTTTGTGTTGGGAGCTCTCAAGTCTAGAGAGTATCGCAACAACGGTCACAGCCTTCAAGAATTGAAACAGAACTTTTCGGACGAAATTGCAGCAATTTCAGCGTCCCGATTTCGATCTGCCTTCAGTAACTTTCTCACCAGGGCACAAAACTGCCAAACAGACGAATGATATTCACTTTCAGCTTCTTGCTAAAGTCGGTTAGTACTGTCTTTCCTTTCCTCTGCCGTGTTCCTTTGTACCGAGGAACTGTTCTCCGGGCCACTTTTATTTGCCCCACCCTGTAGCTCAACCACTTCACTTACAAAGCACTGGGATACTAGGTTAAACCAGTCTTTAACAGGCACATTCGTAAACAGCGACACCACATCAGTACTAACCATAATGTCACCCTCACTAAGTCGAAGACGGTTAATTCGTTTGCAAAAATCTGCTGAATCTTTAGTATGATGCTCGAATGTCCCATATGTGTAGCGAGATTGGCCAAATATTCCACCAGCTTGTATGTTATACATGAAATGTATTTCAACTTGTGAGTATGGATAACCATCAGCTATTTAATGGAATGATCACTATGACAATTTGTGCCGGACCGTGATCTGAATCTGGACATCCCGCTTATTGCCAACAGTCCCCTTACCATTAGGCAATACGAGCACGACTCACAGCCAGACCCCAGTTTCCATATCTCGTCAGCCATGTGTGTACAACCTGTACCTGTGCATTTATTATGTTTAGTCCTGTACAGGGGAGACAGTTTACTTGAAAGTCACCTGCCCGATGTCGTCCGATAAATACGATGTGGCAAATGCGAGTTACGATGCAATGTTCCTTCGGACGCCGGGTCAACATATGCCCGTATATGGCGATGCCGCGGGCTCCAGCGACGTCACAGCCGGCAGGTGGTGTATACAGGGTGTTACAAAAAGGTACGGCCAAACTTTCAGGAAACATTCCTCACACACAAAGAAAGAAAATATGTTATGTGGACATGTGTCCGGAAACGCTTACTTTCCATGTTAGAGCTCATTTTATTCTCTTCAAATCACATTAATCATCGAATGGAAACACACAGCAACAGAAAGTACCAGCGTGACTTCAAACACTTTGTTACAGGAAATGTTCAAAATGTCCTCCGTAAGTGAGGATACATGCATCCATCCTCCGTCGCATGGAATCCCTGAAGCGCTGATGCAGCCCTGGAGAATGGCGCATTGTATCACAGCCGTCCTCAATACGAGCACTAAGAGTCTGTACATTTGGTACCGGCGTTGCGTAGACAAGAGCTTTCAAATGCCCCCATAAATGAAAGTCAAGAGAGTTGAGGTCAGGAGAGAGTGGAGACCATGGAATTGGTCCGCCTCTACCAATCCATCGGTCACCGAATCTGTTGTTGAGAAGCGTACGAACACTTCGACTGAAATGGGAAGGAGCTCCATCGTGCATGAACCACATGTTGTGTCGTACTTGTAAAGGCACATGTTCTAGCAGCACAGGTAGAGTATCCCGTATGAAAACATGATAACGTGCTCCATTGAGCGTAGGTGGAAGAACATAGGGCCCAATCAAGACATCACCAACAATGCCTGCCCAAAAGTTCACTAAAAATCTGTGTTGATGACGTGATTGCACAATTGCGTGCGGTTTCTCGTCAGCCCACACATGTTGATTGTGAAAATCTACAATTTGATCACGTTGGAATGAAGCCTCATCCGTAAAGAGAACATTTGTACTGAAATGAGGATTGGCACATTGTCGGATGAACCATTCGCAGAAGTGTTCCCGTGGAGGCCAATCAGCTGCTGATAGTGCCTGCACACGCTGTACATGGTACGGAACCAACTGGTTCTCCCATAGCACTCTCCATATAGTGACGTGGTCAACGTTACCTTGTACAGCAGGAACTTCTCTGACGCTGACATTAGGGTTATCGTCAACTGCACGAATAATTGACTCGTCCATTGCAGGTGTCCTCGTCGTTCTAGGTCTTCCCCAGTCGCGAGTCATAGGCTGGAATGTTCCGTGCTCCCTAAGACGCCGATCAATTGCTTCGAACGTCTTCCTGTCGGGACACCTTCGTTCTGGAAATCTGTCTCGATACAAACGTACCGCGTCACGGCTATTGCCCCTGCTAATCCCTACATCAAATGGGAATCTGCCAACTCCGCATTTGTAAACATTGCACTGACTGCAAAACCACGTTCGTGATGAACACTAACCTATTGATGCTACGTAATGATGTGCTTGATGCTAGTACTGTAGAGCAATGACTCGCATGTCAACACAAGCACCGAAGTCAACATTAGCTTCCTTCAATTGGGGCAACTGGCGGTGAATCGAGGAAGTACAGTACATACTGACGAAACTAAAATGAGCTCTAAAATGGAAATTAAGCGTTTCCGGACACATGTCCACTTAACATCTTTTCTTTATTTGTGTGTGAGGAATGTTTCCTGGAAGTTTGGCCCTACCTTTTTGTAACACCCTGTATAAGGTTTGTACCAGCATCCCACAGGCAGTCATACCACATGACAATTACCAAGAAGTGCTTGGCGGAAAGATCGTGTGATTTAAATTACTTGACGCGACTGGAAACACGAGAAATTTTTATTCAATTTTTTTTATCCTGTTCTTAATTACATTGAGCAATGTTTTTGATGAATGCGACAACAATATTAGTTTTCTATAGTCAGAACACTCTCTGACGTTTCCTTTCTTCGGTAGGTGACTCCTATTTTCAGCCGCTCGGGCTACCCTTGGGTCTGAGGCGTCTTGTGACGGTTCGCGCGACTTGCCCCCGTTGGAGGTTCGAGTCCTCCCTCGGGCATAGTTGTGTATGTTGTCCTTAGCGTAAGTTAGTTTAAGTTAGATTAAGTAGTGCGTAGGCCTAGGGGCCGATGATCTCAGCGGTTAGGTCCCATAGTCCTTACGACTAATTTCCCAAATTTTTCCCTTTTTCAGCAAAAGTCTTCCGGAATTTATCCATTGTAATAGCTTCGCACAATGATGTTGTAAAGTTTTTGTTTCACTTTTTCTCCTATTCTCTTCAGAAGTGCTGTTGGGATGTAGTCTGTTCCTGTTGCGTTCTTGTTCTTCAACTGCTCAAGTGCTGGATCAAATTCTTCTGGTATGATTATCGTTCTATTATTATCGTCTTCCACCATATGTTCAGGTTAGAGATGGTTGTAGTTTCCAACACTTCCGCATCATAGTACAAGTCTTCAAGATAGACCTTCCAGCGGTATGTCATATCTTCCCTGTCAATAAGTAATTGTCCATTCGTATCTTTTATTGTAGTACTTCCTTGTTTAAGTATGTACTGCAGTGGCTTTATCGCGCTATTTGCTTTATCTGTTCTTCCTCCTCTACATCATGCTCTGTACTTCGCCCAACTTCCTTCATCCTTTCTTCTTTGTCCCGTTTACATTCTGTCACAATGACATTCAGTATTGTTCTGTATTGCATTTGGCTTTCTTTTATATGTACCGTCTTACAGTGGTTTCTGCGATATAATAAATCTAGTATATCTTCAGTAATCCAAGGTTTTCTTTTACCCCCTGTCAGCTTGAAATTATATGTACATCAACTACTGGCAAAAATCGTACATCCACCTACATATTTTAAAGCACTAACCAATGTATTACCCCAAACTTTAGGCAGTTATTACATGTAACAGATATAATCTTAAGACCCCTGCTTTGTAAAGTTTTCTCTCATACAATCGCTCCTTCCATCCTCTCCCTCCCTCCCTCTCACTTTCTCTTCCTCTTCCTCTTCCTCTTTCTCTTCCTCTCCCTCTGCCACCAACATAACTGTGAATCCCAACCAAAATTGTTATTTGTGTATAATTTTTCCACTGTAGTCAACATAATTATTGTATTTAAAGTTTGTAACATGCCACCTGATTGAATAAAAGAGTATGGAAATTAAGCTGTATCAACTTGTCAAAATAGGATGTATATGCCACCAGAAATATTTATTACAACGCATACATTCGACACCTCAAAACAAACATCTCCAAAAGCCATTAAAAATTTATTCTGTAATAATGTCGATACGATGTATATTCTTTGTACTTTGTGTTGTCTTCTGTTGTACGATATATTTTCTTTGTACTTTGTGATAATGCTTTCTCTTCTGCTATACGACCCTTGCTCCTAATAGTTTCCAGACGACATATTTGTTTACAAAATATGGCAGTATAAATGTGATGTGTTATGATAGTGAAAGGAACCTGTGAACACTGTAGGTACTCTACTTTACTTACTTTATTTTTACCGTTAGATATATGATTAATTCTTTTTCGAAAGAAACCCAAAACCATGTTCTGAAATAGTGCTTTGTTTCTCCACTAGACAGTGCCACAAGTTCCTCCAAATAATCGTAACACAACACACACACAAGTTTCATACTAACCACCGTATGATGGAGGTTTAAACCTATGAAACGCGTCGTGGAGATAAATAAACAGTGACTGGTGACAGTAAACTTGTTGTTTCATTTAATTTCAATAACAGTCACGGTAAAGGCTAGCCTAAAATGTTCACATTTAAAGTCTGTTGTTTCTCATCCGCTGAACATGACCAATCCATCTCAGTTGGTGACCAGTAACGGTGGCTTCTATTGTATACATCTTGGCCTCCTCGAGAATCATAGTGTTTGATTCTAAGTCATTTCATTTGGTGTTAATGATGTACCTAAACTTCTGTTGGTTGAAGTGTTCTAGTTTCTTAAGATCACGACGATATAGTGTCCAGGTTTCCCAGCCATAGAGCAGGGTAGAAAGAACAACTGCTCGATACACCATCAGTTTTGTCGATAATGTAAGATCTTTATTCAGGAAGACCCGATGTAGGAGACGTCCAAAAGCAACATGTGCGGCATGCAGTCTGTTCTTCACGTCCTTTTCCGATGAGCAGTTAGTTGAAAATATACTCCCTAGATAGAGGAAGTGCTCTGTTTGTTCCAAAGGTGTGCTGGAAATAGAGATACTGAAATCCGGAAAGGCCGTTACAGGAGCTGGCTCTGCTAAATCTTTGTTTTCTGGATGCTGATGGTCAGGCAAAACCGTTTATATGCGGTACCGAAATAATTTACAAACCTCTGTGGGTTTGTGAACTGGAGAAACATTGTCGTCAGTGTACTGCAGTTGAGTTGCTTGAGTGAGACTTGTGAACCTTTTAGAGTGCAGTCTGGACTGATTAAATAGCCCTGGGACAAATCTGTATTTACGTTCTACTCCGCAGTTGTTTACATACGACGTATCGTAAAGCATAGCTCAGACATGTCATCATGGAAAGCTTGGGTCATTTGACCAAAGTGTTCAGGGCAGCCGAAACGTTTTAAGACCTTCCACAATGCTTCTTTGGGCATTGTATCAAAGGCATTTTCTAGATCACAGACCACAAGTAGTAAAGGTTTATGTTATGCCCTGCAAATCTACTGCAGCTGTCATGTAAGTTGATCCTCTGGAGAGGAGAAATCCGTACTGAGATCCAGGAAGAACTGTCTAAGAAAGAGTTTGGAGGTGATTCAACGAAATTAAGAAAATGTTGTACCAGTTACGAAGACCAAGGATATGTCAGGGCAATTGTCACTTATGGTTCCGTCAACTATTTTGAAAATGGTGGCAATTGTGGAGTTTTCATGTCAGCTGCTACTTTACGGGTTTCTCACATTAGAAGAAACAGGGAGAATTGTCTGTTTTTTAGAGGAAAGCCACCATTTTGAATGGTATCCAGGGGGTGCTGTCAGGTCTAGATGTATTTCTCGGTTTCATTCAATCTAGAGCCTTGTTGAGTTCATGAGATATCGGTGGGACTGCTATACAAGGTTGCACTGGATGTTGAGGGACATGTCCGAGAAAGTCGGCAGCAGCAGTAGAACTACGGTTTAAAAGTGTTTTGTAAAGCTCTCCCCAGCGGTTTAAGATGTCCTGTGATTGTCAGTGAGGATGGTCATGCTGTTGGCGACTTCCATGACTCCTGATAAGGAACGAACAGGCCCATATTTTTCTCTTATTCCAGCATAAAAACTCGGAAAGTCCCCGGCATCTGACAGGCTTTGAAGTTTCTTGGCTTTTTGTTGCCACCAGTGGTTCTTGATTGTTCTTATTTCACTTTGACGTTTCTGCTTGATCTCTTGAAAGTGTGTTTTATTTTCCAGGTAGGATGGATCTTGAGCAATAAATAGGAATATATCCCGTTCTTTACTTTTGAGGCTCTTAATCACTTCGTTGTTGCCATAAAATCAATCGTTTATCTACTTCGCATCAAAACCTTGATTACCACTGCAGACTTCTTGATGTTTTTTTAAAGTGGACCATTCGTGTTCAACATCTGTTGTGTTAACTGGGCTATTGCTAAGTCGTTCCAAAAGTGTGTCTTGCAAGGGAAAACGAACCGTTTCATTCTGGAGGATGTTGATGTTGCATTTCCTCCTGGAAGGATTTAAGAAGAAGGATCGTTGTTTACGATGGACAAGGATACTCAGATGGCTAACCAGCAGTTTATGTTCGGTCCAGCAACCATCGATGTTTCGAATTGTTTTTTGTGGTCAGGACGACTTTCTTGTCATGCTGGCATAGTCACTGAGATGCAAGTGTTTGATGCGTGGATGAAACCATGTTGTCTTATAACGGTTAGGTAAGCGGAAGGCATGTTGGTGATACAAAACTCATGCTCACCTCAGAGACCTAGAAGTAGCAGCCCATTTGCAGTGCAGTTTCCTACACTTTGATTACCCATTGTTACCCCAAAAACTCTAGAACTGAAGTCGCCTAGTAACAAGAGTTTATTTGCGGTTGGTATCTTGACGAGAACATTGCTCAGCTGATGGGAGAACTGATTCTTTGTATCCTTCTCTCCACCTAATGTGGGAGCGTAGGCAGAGACGAGGGTGACGAAGCTGTCTCCAGAAATGAGAATTCGAAGACTCACAACTATTTCATTGACTCGAATAGGGGTTAATGGACGTTATTTCGCTATTTCTGTTTTTACTGCAAATCCTACACCACGGGTACGCGGTTCTCTTGCATCCTTTCCTTTCCAAAATATGGTGTACCCTGAGCTAGCCTGACTAAGATGTCTTCGCCTGATGGTCTGGTTTCATTTGAGGCAGCAACATCTACATCTAATCTAGCTAGCTCGTGGATGAGAAGAGCTGTTCTTCTTTCTGGTTTGTTTCCATTTAAATCCAGAAGAGTCCTGACATTCCATGTTCCAGTAGTCTTTATCATATTGTTCTTTCTTGGTTTTCGTCTGCAAATTAGGAGTAACCTCCTGGGTGCGGATTCCCAGCCTGGTACAAGTGAAACTACTTATGCTTAATCAGCCTTTCTTAGGGCCTTGCCCATTCAGGGAGGGCAGCGGTTATCCTAAATGGGCCTGCCCAGTCGCAGACGAATGACCAGATCCCTGAGTAGTCACATGAGTTCTCAGGAAGGCGACCATCACACACCTGCCGCTAGTATGCAGGTCCAGACTAGTAGCTTTCAGCCTTACTCACGCCTGCTACCACCGTCTTTATCTCATCGCCACTGGCCTTCAAGGAAGATGGGAGAAGAAACTGCGAATCGCGTGTCTTTGTTTAAGGTACATCTCAACTTATCTCAACTTACGAGGAAGTAACCCGCTCACTGTAATTCTGCAACAATTCATCGCGGCACGTACGTATGAGACATGTGATTTCAGACACCAGAACTGCAGCGAAGTACCGCGAGCTCTGGGACAGTGGAGCAGCGCCTTTGCAGCCAGTTCTTGTGGCATCATCTCTTCCACCTACGTGACCGTCGGGGAACTCAGGTGTGATATGTTCCTCTTTCATCCGCTTCGCTGTTGGGTCCTAGGATGTTAGGGGAAGGCGCTATGGAAAGGGACGAAGAAAGGGATGGGGCGTTGTGGGACACACTTTGTCTGGTTCATCCGCTGAGACCTGTCTGGCTTGAGAGACCCGGCCAGTAGCTACGCTACCGCCAGCATAGCCCTCAGCTTGACGTTAACACGCAAACCTCTGTGCCCACAAGGGCAGTGCTACGATAATTCGTTGTCCTATGGAAAAGGAACGCATATTGTGCTGATGACAATCCCGCATCTTATCCAAAGTAAAAGAGGTTTACCACTTACTTAGTTACAGGTACGCGATAAACCGTAATTCCTCACCTGTTTCCTGAGTGTAAACTTTTATACCCACAATTAATAAAAAGCATTTTGCAACGAAGGAGAGTTGCTCTAATTCCAAATGGGATAACAACATTCCAATATCAAAGTAAAAACCTCTTGCAGGAAGTGAGTGATGAGTGGGTTCAAATGGTTCAAATGGCTCTGAGCACTATGGGACTTAACTTCTGAGGTCATCAGTCCCCTATAACTTAGAACTACTTAAACCTAACTAGCCTAAGGACATCACACACATCCATGCCCGAGGCAGGATTCGAACCTGCGACCGTACGGTCGCGCGGTTCCAGACTGTAGCGCCTAGAACCGCTCGGCCACACAGGCCGGCTGATGAGTGGGATTAGGAAAAAGCATGCAGCATGATTATGTTTGATATGAACAACCTCTGGTGACATTAAAAGCAACGGTGGTAACATTAAGAGTGCAACGGGAATTCCACTGTTAAATGCAGAGGAGAGAGCAGATAGGTGGAAAGAATACATTGAAAGCCTCTATGAGGGTGAAGATTTGTCTGATGTGATAGAAGAAGAAACAGGAGTCGATTTAGAAGAGATAGGGGATCCAGTATTAGAATCGGAATTTAAAAGAGCTTTGGAGGACTTACGGTCAAATAAGGCAGAAGGGATAGATAACATTCCATCAGAATCTCTAAAATCATTGGGGGAAATGGCAACAAAACGACTATTCACGTTGGTGTGTAGAATATATGAGTCTGCCGACATACCATCTGACTTTCGGAAAAGCATCATCCACACAATTCCGAAGACGGCAAGAGCTGACAAGTGCGAGAATTATTGCACAATGAGCTTAACAGCTCATGCATCGAAGATGCTTACAAGAATAATTTACAGAAGAATGGAAAAGGAAATTGAGAATGCGCTAGGTGACGATCAGTTTGGCTTTAAGAAAAGTAAAGGGACGAGAGAGGCAATTCTGACGTTACGGCTAATAATGGAAGCAAGGCTAAAGAAAAATCAGGACACTTTCATAGGATTTGTCTACCTGGAAAAAGCGTTCGACAATATAAAATGGTGCAAGCTGTTCGAGATTCTGAAAAAAGTAGGGGTAAGCTATAGGGAGAGACGGGTCATATACAATAAGTACAACAACCAAGAGGGAATAATAAGAGTGGACGATCAAGAACGAAGTGCTCGTATTAAGAAGGGTGTAAGACAAGGCTGTAGCCTTTCGCCCCTACTCTTCAATCTGTACATCGAGGAAGCAATGATGGAAATAAAAGAAAGGTTCAGGAGTGGAATTAAAATAAAAGGTGAAAGGATATCAATGATACGATTCGCTGATGACATTGCTGTCCTGAGTGAAAGTGAAGAAGAATTAAATGATCTGCTGAACGGAATGAACAGTCTAATGAGTACACAGTATGGTTTGAGAGTAAATCGGAGAAAGACGAAGGTAATGAGAAGTAGTAGAAATGAGAACAGCGAGAAACTTAACATCAGGATTGATGGTCACGAAGTCAATGAAGTTAAGGAATTCTGCTACCTAGGTAGTAAAATAACCAATGACGGACGGAGCAAGGAGGACATCAAAAGCAGACTCGCTATGGCAAAAAAGGCATTTCTGGCCAACAGAAGTCTACTAATATCAAATACCGGCCTTAATTTGAGGAAGAAATTTCTGAGGATGTACGTCTGGAGTACAGCATTGTATGGTAGTGAAACATGGACTGTGAGAAAACCGGAACAGAAGAGAATCGAAGCATTTGAGATGTGGTGCTATAGAAGAATGTTGAAAATTAGGTGGACTGATAAGATAAGGAATGAGGAGGTTCTACGCAGAATCGGAGAGGAAAGGAATAGGTGGAAAACACTGATAAGGAGAAGGGACAGGATGATAGGACATCTGCTAAGACATGAGGGTAAGAAAAGCGTTACTGCTGGCAAATGCATTTGAAAGATCGTAGTACTTTAACTGCAAAATTGTGGTTCAAATGGTTCAAATGGCCCTCAGCAATATGGGACTCAACTGCTGTGGTCATCAGTCCCCTAGAACTTAGAACTACTTAAACCTAACTAACCTAAGGACATCACACACATCCATGCCCGAGGCAGGATTCGAACCTGCGACCGTAGCAGTCGCACGGTTCCGGACTGCGCGCCTAGAACCGCGAGACCACCGCGGCCGGCGCAAAATTGTGACAGAAACTCTAAATTAGAGCACCAAACAATTTTCGAGAAAAGAACGTGACACCGTTGACTAAATTTCACTTAAGAAGAACAGAACAGTTCGTTTACTAGTAATATCCTGTTTCCGAACTTCATCGATGTAAAAGGAAGTAGCATGTTTAGTAGGTTCAGTGCCTCTTTATTATGTGAGAACACGAGATACGGTATAATTTCCGCCAGAAAATGCACATAACTGATGCAGGTGAGGTATTTAAGCCTATTTAGAACGGTAAGACTACACGGAAGAAGCTAAATTAAAGACTGGGAGCA
Organism: Schistocerca nitens; assembly: GCF_023898315.1. NCBI lineage: Eukaryota > Metazoa > Arthropoda > Insecta > Orthoptera > Acrididae > Schistocerca > Schistocerca nitens. The sequence goes on along the minus strand of NC_064616.1, from coordinate 238,069,570 downwards.
AATTTGTAAAACAATAGTCTCAAAAGGATGAAGACCATCCACCGTATTTTCCGTAATGCAAGTTAGTCTATGGCAAAAATTTACAGGATGTATATTTATGCGGCGGAAACATTATTACTACTGCCCACTGTGAAGTTTAAAGGTTCTTGGTGGTGTTGCGGGCACATGACGCAGTGAGGAAAACATGCAAGCGGAAGAGACGAATGGGCAGTCATTACAGCAAAGATGCTGGCCGCAAATGCGGAAACCCATTGCTATAAGCGGTTTTGACAAAGGGCATATTGTTGTGGCGCTGCTGGTGGAAACGAGAACCTCTGAAACGACGAAGCTGGTCGGCTGTTTGCGTACTGCTATCGTGAGCACCTAGGGAAAGTAGTTGAAGGATGGTGGAACAGCGCGCGGGCCATATGGTACTGGACGTCCACGTCTCAGTACAAAAAGTAGAGGGCGGAGGATCCCCCACTGTGCAATCCACGATCTGTGGCGAATATGACGTCATAGTACAATGCTGGTGCAGGCACAAGTGTTTCGGAGCACACCGTTCAACGGCCATTGTTGAACACAGAGCTCCACATCACACATCTCCTACGTCAGTTACGACTGCAGTGGGCACAGCTACACTGGGTTTTCACAGTGGATCAGTAGATATGTTTCGTCTGTCGAATGAGTTGCATTTCTTGTTACACCATATCGATCTCTGGGTTCTTACACGCCGTCAAAAAGGTGAATGGCTGCTTGAAATTTGCATTGTGCCACAGATGCAGGCCGGTGAGAGCAGAATTATGCCATGGGGTACATTGAGCTGGGATTCTGTGAGACATATGGTAGTACTCGAAGAAGCCATGACAGCAGGGAGCTACTTGAACATTACTGCGGACCACCTGCATCGCTTCATTCTTTTAAGTCTCCCCCTAGGCCGATGACATCTTCCAGCAGGATAACTCTCCACGATACACGGTCTAAATCGTGCTGCAGTGTGGTTTGACGAACATGATAGTGACCTCACATTAATGTCTTAGCTAGCAAATGTACCTCACCTTTAGCTGCTGGAACACATATCGGGCGCCAGGCGCGTGCCCACAAACCGTGGTTCCGTAATTTGCGATAATTTAGAGACCTGTGAGCACCCATCTGATGCCACATGCTTCTGGAAACCTAGCAAGGACTTGTAGAATACATCGCTGCTACACACTTGTATGTGTTTGAAAAATGCACCAACACTCTATTAAACAGATAGTCATAATGTTTTGGTTCATCGGTGTAAATTGCAACTATTAAGGTATAACTCAGCCTAACAACTCATATTAACCAGTTGTTGTTGTTGTTGTTGTTGTTGATGTGGTCTGTAGACCAGAGTCTGGTTTGATGCAACTCTCCATATTACTCTATCCTGTGTAAGCTTCTTCATCTCAAAGTACCTACTGAAAGCTATATCCTTCTGAATCTGCTTAGTGTATTCATTCCTTGGACTCCCTCTACGATATTTACCCTCCACGCTGCCCTCCAGTACTAAATTGGTGTTCCCTTGATGCCTTATGGAGCCGAGCGACCGCTACGGTCGCAGGTTCGAATCCTGCCTCGGGCATGGATGTGTGTGATGTCCTTAGGTTAGTTAGGTTTAATTAGTTCTAAGTTCTAGGCGACTTATGACCTCAGAAGTTGAGTCGCATAGTGCTCAGAGCCATTTGAACCATTTGAACCTTAATGCCTTAGAACACGTCCTACCAACCGATCCCTTCCTCTAGTCAAGTTGTGTCACATATTCCTCTTCTCCCCAATTCTATTCAGTTCCTTCTCCTTAGCTACGTGATCTACCCACATAATGTTTAGCATTTTTCTGTAGCACCACATTTCAAGAGCTTCTATTCTCTTCTTGTCTTAACTACTTATTGTCCACGTTTCACTTCCATACGAATACTTTCAGAAGAGACTTCCTGACACATATATACACGATGTTAACAAATTTCTCTTCTTCAGAAACGCTTTCCTTGACATTGCTAGTCTACATTTTATATACTCTCTACTTCGACCATCATTAGTTATTTTGCTCCCGAAATAGCAAATCTCGTGACTTATTAGCAGTTTTTCCATTCCTCTGCAAAGAATTCGTGTTAGTATTTAGCAGCCGTGACTTATTAATTTTCACGCCTGTCAACACCTGCTTTCTTTGGGATTGGAATTATTATATTCTTCTTGAAGTCGAGGGTATTTCGCCTGTCTCATACATTTTGCTCACCAGATGGCAGAGTGTCGTCAAGGCTGGCACTCCCAAGGCTATCAGTAGTTCTAATGGGATACTGTCTACTCCTTTTTTCGACTTAGGACTTTCAGTGCTCCGCCAAACTCTTCACACAGTATCATATCTCCCATTTCATCTTCGTCTACGTCCTCTTCCATCTCCATAATATTGCCCACAAGTACATCGCCCTTGTATAGACCCTGTACATATTCCTTCCACCTGTCTGCTTTCCCTTCTTTGCTTAGGACTGGTTTTCCGTCTGCGCTCTTGATATTCATACAAGTGGTTCTCTTTTCTCCAAAAGACTCTTTAATTTTCCTGTAGGCAGTATCTATCTTACCCCCTAATGATATATGCCTCTACATTCTTACATTTATCCTCTAGACATTCCCGCTTAGACATTCTGCACTTCCTCTCGATCTCATTTATGAGACGTTTGTATTTCTTTTTGGTTGCTTCATTTTCTGCATTTTTATATTTTCTCCTTTCATCAATTAAATTCGATATCTCTTCTATTACCCAAGGATTTCAAGTAGCTCTCGTCTTTTTACCTACTTAATCCTCTGCTGCCTTCATTATTTCATTCCTCAAAGCTACTCATTCTTCTTCTACTGTATTTCTTTCCCCCGTCCTGTCAATCGTTCCCTAATGCTCTCTCTGAAACACTCTATAACCTCTGGTTCTTTCAGCTTATCCACGTCCACCGCCATAAATTGCCGCCTGTTTGCAGTTTCTTCAGTTTTAATCTACATTTCATAAACAACAGATCGTGGTCAGAGTCCACATCTGTCCCTGAAAATGTCTTACAATTTAAAACCTCGTTCCCAAATCTCTGTCTTTCCATTATATAATCTATCTGAACCCTTACAGTGTCTCCAGGCCTCTTCCATGTATACAACCGTCTTTCACGATTAGTAAACGAAGTGTTAGATGTTATGCTCTGTGCAAAATTTTATCAGGCGGCTTCCTCTTTCATTCCTTACCCCCATTCCATATTCACCTGCTACTTTTCCTTCTCTTCCTTTTCCTACTATCGAATTCCAGTCCCTCATGACTATTAGATTTTCGTCTCTCTTCACAACCAGAATAATTTCTTTTATCTCATCATACATTCTTCAATCACTTCGTCATCTGCGGACCTAGTTGGCATATATACTTGTACTACTGTGGTAGGCGTGGGCTTCGTGTCTGTCTAGGCTACAGTAATGTGTTCACTATGCTGTTCGTAGCAGCTTACCCGCGCTCCTATTTTTAGTCATTATTAAACCTACTCCTGGATTAACCCCACTTGATTTTATATTTATAGCCCTGTACTCACTTGACCGGGAGTTTTGTTCCTCCTGCCACCGAACTTCACTAATTCCCACTATATCTAACTTTAATCTATCAGTTTTCTAACTTACCTGCCCGATTAAGGGATATGATATTCCATGCTCCGATCCACAAACCGCCAGTTTTGTTTCTCCTGACAACGACGTCCTCCTGATTAGTCCCTGCCCGGAGATCCGAATGGGGAAATATTTTACCTCCGGAATATTTTACCCAAGAGGACGCCATCATCATTTAACCATACAGTAAAGCTGCATGCCCACGGGAAAAATTACGGGTGTAGTTTACCCTTGCTTTCAGCTGTTCGCATTACCAGTACAACAATGCCGTTTTTGTTAATATTGCAAGATCAGATCAGTCAACCATCCAGACTGTTGCCCCTGCAGCTACTGAAGAGGCTGTTGCACCTCTTCAGGAATCACACGTTTGTCTGGCCTCTCAACAGATATCCCTCAGTTGTGGTTACATCTACGGTACGGTTATCTGTATCGCTGAGGCATCCAAGCCCCCGCACCAACGGCAAGCTCCATGGTTCATGGAGAGAGGGGGGGATTAACCAGTAAGGAGCACAAATTTATAACGAATAATTCTCAGAACTGTGTCGTTGTCTTACAAATTGAACCACCGACTTCCAGAAAAAAGAAGCACATTGACAAAGGCTGCTATTTAACAACAAAATTACAGAATGAATGCGATTCAGCTGACTTGTACTGAATCTTGAAACGATTCACCATTTTATCGTCTTTGAGAAGGCACAGGAGTATTTGCCTGAGTTATGACAATACAATTCACGCATTTCCCCTCGAGCGGGCCTCATGTTTTGATGAGGCAGATAAGATTTAAATACGCGAGCTAAAGAAGATAGAAATCAAATACAAGACGATGAAGCACCAGCAGCTGTGAAAATGGGAGGCGCAGACACTCATCCACGGAGAGTTAAATTAACTTAAGATTGCTAAATCATGTGTGAAAAGAATTTACTTACATGGACAGTTGAAGAAGAGGATAATGTCAGAATTACAACAATAAAAACTTAACGCTAACTGAATTTTCGTCCGTTCTTGGTAGAACAACATTATAATAAATGAAAAGCAATAGAGGCATAACTGTACATAGATAAGCTACTTAAGCCAAAGACAGGTATTTTGAGAGGATCTATCGTGTGATCCAAAGAGACAATGGACGCTTTCCATTCAGCTGCCACATCTCTGTTTCAGAGATACCACATTCTTTGAAAGTAGTTTGATAAAGACAAATACATATTAAAAGAAAAAAGTTCAAACATTTTAATATTCAGCTTAATGATTAAAAATGTTTTAATGATGTTGCAAAGGTATATCTGTCTGCGAATAGAAATTGATATTACAGAGGTGACTGAAATCAGACGTGAGCATGGGCTTTCGGACGAAACAAAACCTTCAAAATGCTAACGCAGTCACTCATGTTATTGAACAATGGTGCAACCATGTCAACTATGCGAAATAGATATCAATTACTATGAAATTTCGCACTAGATTGGAAGCCTGCAGCAAAACACGAAAAATGCGAGCATGAGGTACAATGACAGGGAAAGAAAAAATGGTAGTATGGCAGAGACAGAAAAGAGGTTTTTCATTTAAGTCAATTTACCGTCGTAGAACATATTGCAGCTAACTGTGATAAATGGTACACGTAGATAACATGACGCACTTTTTTTCAGCCGTAGCAACCGAAAATTCCAAATGACTGCTTTAAGCATAATCTGAGACACCTGCGAAAGAGTAGCCAATGAAAAGGAACATCAGTGAAAAGAGTTTTATTAGAACCACCCCATATTGCTAGACGCGTGAAAGATCTCTAGCGCGCGTCGCTTGGTGATGTTTGTGATGTCCTTATGTTAGTTAGGTTTAAGTAGTTCTGAGTTCTAGGGGACTGATGACCTTAGAAGTTAAGTCCCATAGTGCTCAGAGCCATTTGAACCATTTGTACTTGGTGATGATCGTGTGCTCAGCCGCCACTTTCGTCATACTTGGCCTGCCAGGTCCCCAGACCTCAGTCCATGCGATTATTGGCTTTGGGGTTACCTGAAGTCGCAAGTGTATCGTGATCGACCGACATCTCTAGGGATGCTGAAAGACAACATCCGACGCCAATGCCTCACCATAACTGCCGTCATGCTTTACAGTGCTGTTCACAACATTATTCCTTTACTTCTTATTGCTATTTCTCGTTACAGTTCCTACATTTTTCGCAAAACATCCGCGAATAACTTTTGCCACCATGTCTTCCGTATTTAAGAAATAAAGGTTTTATCTATCTTCTCTATCTTGAGACCATGAAAATCGTGGAAGCGGGTCGTAGGCGGTCTCTAGCATGACTAAGGTCTTCAGAAACAAGTTCCAATACCGAAGGTACATCGTAATGCCATGAAGTGAAAGAGCTTCTTGCGATGTTGTTTCATCTTCTAGAAAGAAAAAGAAATGTTCGAGTTCCTTGCTACGATAGGTGTACAATTTCTTAAGAAACAGGTAGTGATCAGTATCCCTCAACGTAAGAAGGAAGCAATGGGTTCGATACATGTAAGATACCGTATGCCACATTATCTGTAGTCTGTCAGCTAACCGAGGGAGCTGGTGCATCGATGAAGGTACCTGCCTGCGCGCTTATAAGCAGCTGATGAATGAACTACGCACCCACCAGAAGCGGTATGAAGGTTTGTTGCTCTTCTTGTTACCCTGCCATTCCCCGTGTCGCAACGGCGCATCACTGGTGGAGTTGCTTCATGGACGGCGCCACCGCAACTTAGTCCATTTGCTGCGCCCACCGCGGTGGCCGATGCCTACTCCTCTTCCTCATGCTACGAATCAAACTAATAGCCTAGTTTTTTTTCAGGTCAAGTAGCGATCGGAAGTGCTGGGAACGCGGCTTCGTTATAAGGTTGCTTGGTAATTGTATATTTTTTATACAGGGTCCAGGCAGATTGCAGCGACGGCACCTGAATCAAATTGGCGCCTGTAAATTGCGTTATCCTGCTACTGACTCTTTGTTCACAGATTCATTGCCTGACCGGGTGATGCAGCCGGTATCTTCTCTGGCTACCTGGGGTCCTGCGTCGCCAGCACCTGGCCATGAACCTATGGTCCTGCACCCTACAGGTAATCCGGCGTCTAGCGGACAGCTGACGTCCACAGGCGTTGGTCCTCTCCACTTCACGGCCGACCAGGGGTTCGACGCACCAATTCGAGACACCGTATCGGTTCGACCACCAGGAGACCTCGCACTATTGCTGGATGCAGAGACGCACATTCCGTCTGGTTTCTCGGCTGGCGTTCCAGGACGGCCTCAAAGCGAATGCCGGGACGAATACAGGAGCTCGGCACCAGCCACAGCTTCGGCTCCTGCCTCCTCGTCTCTTCCTGCATCCATGCCTCCAGCCCCGCTGTTGTTGCAGTTGTCGTCACTACACGACAATGGAGAGGAGGTTAGAGGGGAGGAGTGTAGTGTCGCAGCTTATCGATACTGGCAGAGCTGGCGTCTCCATGTAAATTCCTGCACTGCGAGCGGCGCTTTGAATATTGTCACCAATAGGGTGACCTGACCAATGAAGAACATCCAGGCCGCCGACTAATGACCACTACCAGGACGGTGTTACAAGCGGCGGCCACCTCGGCAGCAATCATGTTACTACATGGTGCCGAACATTAGATCGAGCTGTTGATAGCTAGCTCTACGGGCAAACATTCGGTGTACATAGACACACGCATCACTTTGCTTCTCTCGACGCCTATTTTTCTTAGCGCTTTCTGGATATTTTTTATTGAACTTTTACCATTTGTGCTTTCCGATATATCTGCTTCAGATCCGTGCATGCCATTTTCTCTTATTTTACTTGTTCGTGCCGCCACATATTGATTTAGCTTTAGCATTGTTTGCTTTGCCATGGCTATCGCATCGCCCCAAGCCCCAAGCTAGCCCGTCTCATAGTTAGTGGCGCCACAATTGCAAGCGCCTTTGGCACCAACGCTCGATCTAATACAGCTTCTTCAGATAGAGAGGCCACAAATGACGCAGGTTACTGAGCTTATGAAGGGCTTAATTCGGATGCAGACGGCAGCCAATGAGAATCACCTACAGGCGCCACCAATTACGGCAGCGCCACAGCTTACACAGTCATCCTTAGCGCTTCAGTTTCGCCCATTTCAAGAGGAGTGGGTTCAGTAACTGGACCAGTTTGAAGCTCATCTATCTGCACACCAATGCCAAGTACCGTTAAACAGTCTCTCTTTCAACAACGGCCTTTGTGTCAGTTAATAGGATGTATTGCACATTGTTGCCCATTTCGGGGCCAGAACTTGTGATCTATGAAGAATTAATCCGCGCTTAGAATAGATATTATGAGAAGAAATTCCTTTTGGCGGATGCCAGGTTTAAATATGTCACACTAAATATGTGACAGTCTTACAAGAGTTTACGTAAGATTAAATGTGGCTGTGGCAAGTATTATAGTGACCTTATGATACGTGGCGCTGTTACTCAGAACGTGGCTGATAATAGTAGAAGGAAACTTGCTGTCAAGAGTCCCTATTTTTCCTAGCCACGGCTGCCACAAACTATTAACAGTGTAGCACTTCTTCAGTGGCCACTTGAGTAAAATATGTTTATTTATAGTGCGCTTGTGTCAACTAATCTTTAGCTAGACTGTCCAGATTCCTGCGGCGACATATCTCTTTGGCCACCATCTTCACAAAATTTCCATTCTTTTGTCCAAAATCTGATCATTTTCAGTAACAATTCTTTTTTAAGGATAGTTTTGACGAAAGAGATAAGACGCATGTTTTTATCAAGAGCCAGAATTGGAAACACAGAAAAATGACTTAAAACGCATCAAAAGATAATGTATTTCAATTCGATAAGTTATCTGTGCTGAACAAAAAAAAATTTTCTGCAGTATCGTCTCAAAATGTGCAAGTTATGTAAGCTGAATGTGATGTGTATCTCATGTATCTAAAAGTGATGTATGTATCCTGACGAATTTGTTTGATTTTATAAAAGTCATATATTTTACCAAAAACAACTATTATTGTATCACAACGAATGGTATAACAGACTGCTTCGTAAGAACAACTGAAGAAAACCAGACTACTGAACAGGTAGAAGAAGGAAGGTATGAAGAAAAGAAGTCGATAAGAAGAATATGGAAGATACAGCACGAAGTAATTCAGCTTTTCCATTCGTTTAGCTTACAAATATCAAAGAATACTTCCACAGGAATTTAATAATGCAACAGAAAGAGTTTTCTGAATAAATTCCAAATCGGAATACAAGAAAGTTTTGATTCATTATAATATGCTGGATGGACTTTTTACTTGAGAGAAATGCGTGTCACGTTACACTCTGCTGCCTGATCTGTGTGTGTTGGAAGTTCCCAAGGATTGTGTGTAATAATCTCAGCTGATCTACGTGTGTTGCAGAATCCAAGCGTTCTATGTGAAAATATTTCAAGTGATAACATACATTTACATTTCTTAACAGGACTGAAATACTTTAAATAGTTTTAAATGCTCTAAAAAAGAAATATTAGTTCTCGGATAAAAATGAAGATTGTTAAAGAGGGCAGCAGACAAATCAGTGCGGATCTGCCGTCCTCTACTGTCTTAAAACTACAACGAAAAATTTTATGGATGTGCATTCATTGTATTAACTGGAAAATAAAAGAGACCAATTCACAACAAATTAGAGCATTTAAAATTTGGTAGAAGATTACTTTCAAAAGAAGAAACGGATAACTGACTTAACTTTTTAAGAAGAAGAAGGTCGCGCACCTGTCTTGCCTCTGCAAATCCACCTCAGAGATACAGCACGGACAGTGCTGTACAATGATATAGTCGGCTGCTGCAAGCACGATGTGAGGGTCGAGTCTGCTGACTCTGACACTACTGCCGAGGTGCGATCAGCAAGCATGGCCCACCAAAGGGCACTCAAAGAGCCTGTGGTCGCCTAAATGTCGAGGCACCAGCAAAGGAAACAAAGCCGCCGCTAAATCAGTGTGGGAAGATGACCAAGACTTCCCTATCAAGGTGGAAGCTTTCCCTCCGGTCGTGGACCCTAAACCACATTACTTCAGCTGCCGGGGAGAGGGCCGAGTGGCAAAGTACTGCCGCATCACACCGAGATGCGTCAGAAGCTCAGGCTACCATCACAGCCCCGCCAGCAGGCGACACATGGAGCACGCGGGTGCATGCTGCGCCATGCACCGTATCGTCAACTACCGTTGCTGCCCGGCCATCTCTAGCGGCAGCCAAGCCGTTGGCGAAATGAGGCCCCAGACTCAGCGCACGCAGATGCAGGAGAAGAAGACGACGCCAGTCGTAAGCAACCGCTGAACCCCCCCCCCTTTTTCCCTGAGTGGCTGTGATATCCCACCAATTGTGAGGAGAATCGGCCGCCAGTAGGGAGGTGGGAACAGCAGCCACGATCTGAAAAGACGCAGCAGCAGCAGAACACCGCCCAAATGCTCGCCACAATGCGTTTTAACGTCTGAGGAACGGCTACAGCCACCGAAGCCGTCATGGTACAGAGAGAACTGCATTCTTAGCCACACAGAAAGAGTGCGTCGAGAGTTTGCTAGAGACTTTCTAGCAGGCAGAGGGGTACCCGCCCCTGCCACTGCCCCAGCATAGTCATAGGAGAAGGTAGCCGCCAGGCAGACATCGACTCCTCAGGCAATGCCCCAAGCCACTGGGACTGCCCCTGACGAACAGTCTACAGTATTCAAACTATGAGATGAAATGGAAATGAGTGTGTGATATCGTTGGCCGGGAAGCCCCATTCAGGGAAGAATGGCCACCAAGGGCAAGCCTTATTTCATTTGACACCACACTGGGCAACTGGCGCGCCGGTGATGAGGATGAAATGATGAGGACAACACAACACCCAGTACACGAGCAGAGAAAATCTCCATTTCGGCCAGGAATCGAACACGGACCCACTTATATGGGAGGCAGGAGAAGAGAAGGGAGCCAGCCATCAACAACCGCTGCCTACCCCCCCGCCCCCCTTACCCTGAGTGGCTGGAATGTCCCACCAGTTGTGGGGAGGACCGGCCGCCAGTGGGAGGGCGGGAACTGCAGCCAGCATCTGGAAATTCACAGCAGCTGCGGAAGACCGTACACATGCTCGCGACAATGCGCATTAACGTATGAGGAACGACTACGGCCATCGAAGCCATCATGGCACAGAGAGGACTGTGTTCTTAGCCACCCTGGCTACACACAAGGACTGCATCCAGAGTGTGCTAGCGAATTTCGAGCAGGCAGAATGGTATGTGCCCCTGCCCCAGCAGCGTCGTAGGAGAAGGTAGCCGCCAGGCAGACATCCACTCCTCAGACAATGCCCCAAGCCACTAGCACTGCCCCTGACGAACCGTCAGCAGTATTCAAAGTATGAGATGAAATGGAAATGAGTGTGTGATATCGTTGGCCAGGAGGCCCCATTCAGGGAAGTTTGGCCACCAAGTGCAAGTCTCATTTCATTCGACGCCACACTGGGCGACATGCGCGCTGGTGATGAGGATGAAATGATGAGGACGATACCCAGTCCACGAGCAGAGGAAATTTCCAATTCGGCCAGGAATCGAAAATGGGCGAACTTATATGGGAGACAGGAGAAGACGACGACGCCAGTTGTCAGCAACAGCTGCTATCCCCCCCCCCCACTTTCGCGTGAGTGGCTGTGATATCCCATCAACTGTGGGGAGGACCAGCCGCCATTAGGGGGCGGGAACAGCAGCCGCGATCTGGAAAGACACAGCAGCAGCAGAAGACCGTCCACATGCTCGCCACAATGCGCACTAACGTCTGAGGAACGACTGTGGCCTTGCAAGTCGTCATGGTACAGAGAGGACTGCGTTCTTAGCCACACAAAAGGACTGCGTCCAGAGTTTGCTAGCGACTTTCTAGCAGGCGGAGGGGTACCTGCCCCTGCCACTGCCCCAGCATAGTCGTAGGAGAAAGTTGCCGCCAGGCAGACATCTACTGCTCAGGCAATGCCCCAAGCTACTGGGACTGCCCCTGCCGAACAGTCAGCAGCGTTCAAAGTATGAGATGAAATGGAAATGAGTGTGTGATATCGTTGGCCAGGAGGCCCCATTTAGGGAAATTCGGACACCAAGTGCAAGTCTTATTTCATTCGACACCACACTAGGCAACTGGCACGTCGATGATGAGGATGAAATGATGAGGACAACACAACACCCAGTACACGAGGAGAGAAAATCTCCATTTCAGCCAGGAATCGAACACTGACCCACTTACATGGGAGGCAGGAGAAGACAACGACGCCAGCTGTCAGCAACCGCTGCCTGCCCCCCCCCCCTACCACTGAGGGGCTGGAATGTCCCACCAGTTGTGGGGAGGACCGGCCGCCAGTGGGAGGGCGGGAACAGCAGCCGGGTTCTGGAAAAACACAACAGCAGCAGAAGACCCAGCTAAGCAGGTAGACTATGAGATGAGGAACTAACTCGACGGCAAGTGTTTATCAAAGACAAGGGTATCATCAGGAGTGGCCCAGGGATTTGTGATAGGACTGCTGCTGTTCTCTATGTACATAAATGATTTGTCAGACATTGTGGGCAGCAATCTTCGATTGTTTGCTGTAATGTACGGTAAGGTTTCGAAGTTGAGTGACTGTAGGAAGATACAAGATGACTTAGACAAAATTTCTAGTACCTGTGATGAATGGCAGATAGCTCTAAATGTGGGAATATGTAAGTTAATGCAGATAAGTAGGAAGATCAAACCTGTCATCTTCAGATACAGTATTAATATTGTCCCGCTTGACACAGTCAAGTTGTTTAAATATTTGGGCGTAACACTGCAAAGCGGTATGAACTGCAACGAGCATGTATATATGTATCTGTATGTGTATTTAATTTGTACTTGTATCTATCTTAGTATTTCAATGTTTCAATTGACTGAATGAGAGTAATTCTTGAGAACAGGAAGAAAAGGAACCTATGTTAATCCTTGAACACTTATGATGGCTTCATGCCACAACCAAGTTTGTTAATGATCAAGTAACTGCGAGTAGCTTTGACGACTTAGTGTGAAACGTATATAATTCTATGTGCCTTATGTTATGTTTGTTTTGCTCCCTACAAGGAGAGATCCTTAAATACTTCATTCACTAAGTACGTGAATCCAATAATATTACGACTGCGCGTGAGTCGTAACGATCTTTCAGACTGATTACTCCTCACGCGGGAAGCGATGTAATATTATTGGTATTTCCGTCCTATGAAAGCTTTGAGTACCCTTGGAAAGGCATTCACCTATCTTTATTTTAAATGATCAACTTATGAGATGAGACCTATTCTTTGAAAGACATTTGTTTTATATAATTTACGAACTGTAAAGTTGCGCATCTAGCGCGGACGCTAATACATCGATTGCGCAGTCAAAGAAACATTTTAACAGAAGCTGAACTGACGTTCCGCTTCGATCTGAATAAAAGATGACAGTAAAAAACGTTTGTAGATCTTCAGGTTTTAATGTACTTCTGCTTGTAATGTGAAAACGTAAAGGAGGTCGACTTTAAGTTAAAAAAGTGAGCGGTCTTGCTAGCGTGCAGACAACATTATTAATTAATAAAATTAAAGTAATTCATGTTCGAAATTGTAAGTTATTGTTATCGGAGGTGCTGAACAGTGCAAGAATTGTCTTTAACGAAAGGAGAAAAGTAATGACTGTAATTTGTGACAAAAACGTGAACCAAGGAGACAGCACAGGACAGGCTGAAATCTGATCGCACCATACTGTTAAAAAAGTACTTATTTAAGTTATATTGTTTATAAATAAGCCCTAATTTGCTAGTGAGAATTGTTTGAATATATTTAGTGTTTACCAGACTTCTTATTCTGTTCTTTTCCTTTATACGTTTTTATCCTCCATGCCATATTGTTTTTATAAATATCAAACAGCCTTTACTACAGCAGAGAATACTGCGGCATCCTGGTCGTAGACAGAAGGCCGCTCCTTGTCCTCTATACAACTCATAGCTACCCCATTAATTAATGATTTCATTTGCAAATGCAATTTTTTTTTTACTGTTCATTGTTAAAGGTCCCATAGGTAATTATAAAATTCATACTGATTACGTAAAGAAATCCGGGTTGTTCTTTTCCAAATAATAGAAGTCTTTGCGTAATCAAAAACTAGCCTCCTTCTGACAACGATCAGGAGCCGACCAGAAGACGGACGTCTTCGACCGCTTTCGTGTGTCCTGTGGCAAAGCTGTGCCAAACTGGGAACACGGCATTCTAGTATGAAATACAGATTTAAATTGAAAGAATTGAGATATATTTAATAGTAATAATTTTTTTATCATACTAGAAGCCGCACGACTGCTACGGTCGCAGGTTCGAATCCTGCCTCGGGCATGGATGTGTGATGTCCTTAGGTTAGTTAGGTTTAAGTAGGTCTAAGTTCTAGGCGACTGATGACAATAGATGTTAAGTCCCATAGTGCTCAGAGCCATTTTGAGCCATACTCTCGTGCATTCTTCTTTTCCTTGACGCATGCCTTGGTACTTTTTCCCTCCGCCCTTAAAACCACTCTTCTTTCAGACGAATTTCTACCACTTTCTATCACGCTATGGGCCTGTGAACTACTCGATGTAATTCCTAACAAATGCGGAGGCGGCAGTAGATCTTTTGAGATGCTCATCATGCTAGAGCAGGCTTGGGGGGCCTCCACTCAGTGTCCCTTGCGGCGTGGATGACATTCGTCCCGCTCTCCCTTTCCCGCCGAAAGCTACTTGTGTAGACAAAATTATACCAGTGAACTTCGAATACTATGTTACACATTATAATGACAGACCAAGTAACTTTTCTTGAACGCTGCACTACACTACAAAGTGACGTAGATACTGTCGTTCAACATAGTCTCTATAAATACAGGTCAGGAAGTTTTTCCAGCTGTTTAATTGATCGACAATAGAAATGCACTCCTTGGTGACGAAACCATTCGAGAACTGCTGTCTGAATGTCTTGATCGTTGAAAATCTCTTTCCCCCTGATGTTCTCCCTCGATACCTGGACATTGTCGTCTATGGTCGATGTCTATGGCCTTTCTTCCCGACGAGAATAACACACATCAGAGGGACCTGGGTCACATTGTTGACACCATTTCTCATTTGGTCCAAATGCCGCCATAATATCACAGTGAATCTGTGCAATTGAGACATTTTGCTCACAAGAATCGTACGGTCCAGCGTACTTCAACTTGGGAGTGTGTTTCCAATTGCCGCACCATTACACTCCCCCCACCACCCATGTTGTCCGTACTGCAGGAGGGCTCTGTGTACAGTCCTTTGATTTGCTCCATTAATGCTTCAACCAAATGAGCTATTTGTTCTTCAAATATTTAGACCTTAACTTCATCTTTCTTTTCGCCCTTCTGTGTCCCACTTGTGGTAAAGACGACGGACTTCTGTTCATGTGCCCATAAGAACAACTTTCTTAGGGGACGAAATTTAAAATAAGAATGGCCACGAGACCAATGGAGAATTAATCGTGCCTTAGCAATCCAATTGGCTCCGAGGATATAATTGGCAGCTGAATATTCTATCGCCTTCATACCCATCTTCCAGACAAATTCCCAACACTGATTTTAATTTAACACAGCCATTTACTCTTAAATTTGTTTTATTTGCCGTTCAGTACTCTCCTGACTCTCGCCTTAACCTTCCCCATGTGCATATATGTTTATATTTGACAAAACAGTCTTAATTTCCATTAAATGACAATGCGTAAGTTAAGGGCTGCACATAAACAGTAACCGCGAACCCGTCTTTTCGCGAATCGCACTCATAATCTTTCCCTGACTTAATTTTCAAAGTACTTGCTGCGCCCTTTGCGTCTCTGCGCACTCATTCTTTGCGTGTCCCTGCTTACCACAACCCCAGCAGACCCAATTACGCACTCATTAACACAATTCTTGAGCGTGGTCAGCGATTCCGTGCGCTACCATAGCGCTTCGTTTCACACGCCTGTTCTGATTCACACTCTTTGTTCCGTGTCTACCCCGTGAGCCTGTGCCTCCCTTTGGGTGTCGATAAATTCGATGGACTGTACTTGTTTTAACATCTCTTCTAATTAAGTCAACCTTTTCGGAATTACACAGAATACAGCTCGTTGCATGGTTTCGGGGTTTAGTCCCCCTAACATCCGCGTTCCCATCTGCTCCTCCATATACTGGAGAGCAAAGGCTACCGCACTCTTTCTAACGAGTTCCACATGTTCTGCTAATGATTCACCAAGGTCTTGTTCACATTCGGCTGCGAGACTTACCTTCTTGGGGTCCGAAATCTTACATGCGGTGGTAATGGTATTTTGACGTAATGTTTCCATCAGTTCCCGAACAGTACCTTCCGCTTGAATATTCCTTATTTGCAACTCACAGATCAGCTCACCCTCTGCAAACAAGTCCCATCCCCGGACAAACTGAAATCACAACGGTCGATCTTCTTTCTACAAGCAACAGTACGAGGAATAATTAGAATAGTTACACCTTAGTCAGTCAACCACACTCTGCTACTAAAGTGTTTTGGAAGCATGGAGTTGTGGCTCTAAATAATTACTCGTGGAGTCGACTGATTGAGTATACAATACAAGGTCAAATTTTTTCGTCAGATTACACGATAGTGATCTCAAGTATAAATAGCATACTTAATACAACGTAACAAATGCTAGTTAATATAAGGATGACCAATAGGATGAAGCTACTAAGAAATGAATTGCTCCAGCAAAATCTTGTCAAAAAACCCTTTCGAACCTTTACCTTCCGTAATACATTGTATAGTTTCTGATAATCAAAGACAACAAGATGTTAAGATCAGAGTTTTTAAAAACAGCAAACACAAAATCAAAAATTATTATTTTAATGAAACCACCGAACATCCATCTAGAATTTCCCTGAACAAATCATAATCATGGAATCCTCGAGTTTTTCGATCCAGGTTAGAACCCAGTAGCTGAACACGCTTTTCAGAAGTACAGAAATCTACAGTGAATACAAACTGAGGCTTCCCTTCTGTTGCAGCACGCCAGGAGAGCTGCCACTATCCTGTCCAGTAATTCAGCAGCATATGACGTGTATATAGCGTTTTTTCCTTTTACAGAAGCAACATCACATGGAGTTCTTTGGCACAGACCGTGCCCTCATATACGTAGTACTTAAACACTGGTTTCATTAACCTTAATTCAAACGTCAGCTTCGTACGTTCTTACATCAGCACAAAAATTCAGCTGTCACGTTTTCCGATCAAGCAGTGATACTTCTGCAATAACACTGTCTGAGCATGGCCCCAGGTACACCACTGTCCCCGGTCAGTTCCCCCGGCCTACCAGCCACGCTTCCGGCTTGCCCCACTCCAGTTGACAACCACCTCTCTCGCCGCCGACCATCGTGCCAGACAGCCTCCCACAGCCTCCCAGCCCGAAGATAGATCATTGCTCTGTGATGCGACAATCGATAAGTGCCGACATGGTACAGCGAAGAGAGAAGTTAAAATAAGTGTAAGACCAAATGCCTTGTTAATAACTTCGTAGTTTTAAATGCTGTCGTTCCATTTTGCATTTCACATGTCGATAGTGTCGCTTATTTGCGATTCATCGGCCTTAGAGAGACATTCCGACCTAGTATAAAATACTGTATTGCAGATATCTCCATGCTTCCCGGTTCTTTTATTATCAGACTGGGAGGCACAGAGAGATATACACACTTCACCCAAAATGGGTTAAACACTTCTCCTTCATCGAGTTTCTGTTTGTAGATTCAGTTGTTTTATAGCCAGACATTGCTGGTGTCCTCAATATGTATTTGCTCACTTTAGTTAGAGTTTGGCATTTGGTCGCCAGTAAACTGCGAACGGTCCAAAGAGCATACGTCTCTACACATGCTTTGAGCATAAGGTAGGAACGTGGGCTCTTGGATTTTGGGCGGCTTACTGGTCCCCCCCTATGAACCCCAGACCTTGCCGAGGTGGGGGGGCTTAACTGTTCCGTCCTCAATAAACCTGACAGTCTCTTAAGGACTGTACAGGCCTGGGGACGGACCAGGACCAACGAGGGGTTCATAAAAACTCTGTATAGGGAAAGTGTCGCCACCTTTCCGGCTGCTGCTGTTTTGGGACCATCGTGCTGCTGGTCATGCATTAACCACTACAGTATATTTAGATGTTTCTATTGATGAAGCGTGCTCTACTAGCGCACATGTTGCTAAGGTAGAGCAACAGCTTGAAACTGAACGTTTTGAATCTTCGGCAATAGAAATGTGAGCAAAATGTTTCGAAAAATATCTTCTGTGACGACGATAATCCCTAATTTTCACGCAACTAGCATTTGGTGAGTGGAAATTGAAAACGTTCTAAGTGCCAAATCGTATCCAAAAATTTGAGAATGTATTCTGATTGTGCTTAATTGTACTGTTCAATGCATCAGCGCAAGAAGGAGACAATTATATGTGCCAACAAGTTGATTCTTGCAAAGCAGAAAACAGCAAGAACTGTTTACACAAGTAGCGTTGTTACCGGTTTCGAACCGACGGGTTCATCTTCACACGCCTGTTCACGATTATATTAAATTTAGTGTTGTTTGCACTAGTTTTTTTTTCAACAGCTAATGTAAACAACATAAAGTGTAGTATAAAACTGGGCAGCCGTCGGAAGGTGAACCTGTCGATTCGAAAAGAATACAGCGCTATTTGCCTACATAAACAGAATTATGAAAAGTCCCTGGTTACTATTTTGTTCACTGCATGAATCAACTTGTATTCTGATCAAAGCCACAGTCTCAATAACCTCATTTTTCGACAAAATAGACGGAAGATAGTATTTGTTCAAGTGACGTTAATACTAATGCAGTACGTTTTATTTCTGATAATACAAATGCAGATACACAGCATTACGTTTTTTACATTTTGAAATTCCAGAGAGAAGGTCAGCTTGTCACAAAGACCTTGCGCCATCTACTAAAGCATTTTTGAAAGACTGTCGCCGTGGTTTGGCACCAGGATCAAGTCTAGACACACGCAGAGTGCTGCGAACACAGTACCACAGAAAAAGGGTTTTGTGATATAATGGCAAGTAGAATGTTTTCCATTTCCACTCCTCTGTTATTAACGTCGGCATGGATTGATTTCACAGTTCCTGTTACGACAGCTAGCTCAAATAATTACTGGTAAGTGAGTAACGTAAACTGATCATCTCGAATCTTCATTAACAGCAGCAGGAAAAGGTAAGTAACCGCTTTTACGTTCAGAATGTTGTTTCTACAAGGAAAAATCAAAGTTGTGGGACAAACTCCAGAGTTCTGAAACAATTTTCGTTACATAAATTAACATAGCTAAAACTAACTATTTACTGCCCACCTGGCTAGCCGGTCTAACGTGCTGCTTCCCGAGCGGGAAGGGGTGCCGATCCCTGGCACGAATACGCACGGCGGATAAGTGTCGTCGAGTTCCGGTGTGCCGGCCCGCCTGAGCATGGTTTTTAAGGCGGTTTTCCATCCACCTCGGCGAACGCGGGCTGGTTCCTCTTATTCTGCCACATTTACACTGTGTCGGCGATTGCTGCGGAAACACCGTTTCCACGTACGCGTACACCATAATTACTCTACCACGCAAACATTTCGGATTACACTCGTCTGTTATAAGTGACTCCCGCAGGAGGGGGGGGGGGGGCAGTAGGGGCCGAACGCCACAACAACTCTGGGTTCGGTGGGGGGCGGTGGTTGGGTGGCGGTGGGTAGGGTGGACTGCTGTGGGGTTGTGAACCACTGAGGGCTACAGTGGGACGAAGCCTCTCCGTCGTTTCTAGGTCCCTGGTTTAATACAATACAATACAACCATTTACTAGTAAAGAAACCATGCTTCCCGACGACTAGATTTATTTAAAGACATCTGATGAAAAGTTTTTCTTCTGCAAGGTTTTATATTACACCTTTTGGTAAGCTCTCATTAGCAACCAGACTGAATCAGAGTATATTACACACCGTGCATCTAGTAATATTATTGTACCTTAGTCGAGGAATTTTGAATGAAGCAAAACATAAACGCAGTAGGGATAATGGGTAAAAAAACACAGTATCCACCATATAGATTTATAACCCAAATATGAAGCAATCTGAAACGAGCTTTGAAGTTCACAGAAGACACAGGCATATCTCGACTACAATGCGACTTATATATGTCATGCACAGATAACTTTATTCTCTCAACGTACTATAGAAATTAATGTAGCCTACACATTAAATACGAGGGTAGAATTTAAAGCCGGCCGCGGTGGTCTAGCGGTTCTAGGCGCTCAGTCCGGAACCCCGCGACTGCTACGGTCGCAAGTTCGAATTCTGCCTCGGGCATGGATGTGTGTGATGTCCTTAGGTTAGTTAGGTTTAAGTAGTTCTAAGTTCTGGGGGACTGATGACCTCAGAAGTTAAGTCCCATAGTGCTCAGAGCCATTTGAACCATTTTTTTGAAGATTAGAGTGTAACGTCCCGTCGACAATGAAGTCATTAAAGACGAGGCACAAGCTCGCTTAAGGATGGAGAAAGAAATCAGAGACACCCATTTCAAAGGAACCACATAGACATTTTCCTTAAGCGATTTAGGGAAATCACGGAAACCTAAATCTGGATGGCCGTACTGAGATTACGACCGGCGTCCTGCCGAATACGATTCAAACGTGCTAATCACTGTGTCACATTGCTTGCTCACGTCGTTATCAGAGGAACAGGCAGGTTCTTCAGCTACGGAATCCCATGTTAAACAATGTGCGCTGAATAGTGTGCTCCGAAACACTCGTACCTGCACGAGCATTGTACTCTGTCGTCAGATGTGCCACAGACCGCCGCCTATCCCGCGTTATAGAATGGACAAGCCCCTGATGTCCAAGTTCTGTGATGCGGTATGGAAATCCAGCACGCTGTCGCCTACTGTGGTTGCCGCGTCTTAGATTCATTTTCCATAGATGCTCGCGACAATAGCATGCAGAAATGCAATAGGCTTCGCCGATTCCGAGTTGCTCAATCCCAGCTGCTGGACCGTAAAAAATTGGTCTTTGTCAAAGTCACTTGTGTCAGTGGATTTCCCCGTTTGCAGCCCTTATCACAGTACTAGTGATCCCCTTTCATCTCTTCTTTAGTTCGAAATTGCTTAGTGTTACATAAAAATCTGTCCATACAGGGTAGTCAATTGATCGTGGCCGGGCCCAATATCTCACGAAATAAGCGTCAAACGAAAAAACTACAACGAACGAAACTTGTCTAGCTTGAAGGGGAAACCAGATGGCGCTATGGTTGGCCCGCTAGATGACGCTGCCATAGGTCAAACATATATCAACTTCGTTTTTTTAACATAGGAACCCCCATGTTTTATTACATATTCGTGTAGTACGTAAAGAAATATGAATGTTTTAGTCGGACCACTTTTTTCGCTTTGTGACAGATGGCACTGTAATAGTCACAAACATGTGGCTCACAATTTTAGACGAACAATTGGTAAAAGGTAGGTTTTTAAAAGTAAATTACAGAACGTAGGTACGTTTGAACATTTTATTTCGGTTGATCGAATGTGATACATGTACCTTTGTGAACTTATCATTTATGAGAACGCATGCTGTTACAGCGTGATTACCTGTAAATACCACATTAATGCAATAAATGCTCAAAATAATGTTCGTCAGCCTCACTGCATTTGGCTATACGTGTAACGACATTCCTCTCAACAGCGAGTAGTTCGCCTTCCGTAATGTTCGCACATGCCATTGACAATGCGATGACGCATGTCAGGCGTTGTTGGTGGATCACGATAGCAAAAATCCTTTAACTTTCCCCACAGAAAGAAATCCGGGGACGTCAGATCCGGTGAACGTGCGGCTCATGGTATGGTGCTTTGACGTCCTATCCACCTGTCATGAAATATGCAATTCAGTACCGTTTCAATCGCACGTGAGCTATGTGCCGGACATCCATCATGTTGGAAGTACATAGCCATTCTGTCATGCAGTGAAACATCTTGTAGTAACATCGGTAGAACGTTACGTAGGAAATCAGCATATATTGCACCATTTAGATTGCCATCGATAAAATGGAGGCCAATTATCCTTCCTCCCATAATGCCGCACCATACATTAACCCGCCAAGGTCGCTGATGTTCCACTTGTCGCAGCCATCGTGGATTTTTCGCTGCCCAATAGTGCATATTATACTGGTTTACGTTACCGCTGTTGGTGAATGACGTTTCGTCGCTAAACAGA
The DNA here is from genome assembly GCF_023898315.1 of Schistocerca nitens. Lineage (NCBI taxonomy): Eukaryota > Metazoa > Arthropoda > Insecta > Orthoptera > Acrididae > Schistocerca > Schistocerca nitens. The sequence goes on along the minus strand of NC_064616.1, from coordinate 238,047,714 downwards.
ACGCGTGCAAAAAATCTGTCATCGTCCCGTAATTTCTCTTGTGCCCAGTGGCAGAACTGTACACGATGTTCAAAGTCATCGCCTTGCAATTCCTGGTGCATAGAAATATAGTACGGGTGCAATCGATGTTGATGTAGCATTCTCAACACTGAGGTTTTTGAGATTCCCGATTCTCGCACAATTTGTCTGCTACTGATGTGCGGATTAGCCGCGACAGCAGCTAAAACACCTCCTTGGGCATCATCATTTATTGCAGGTCGTGGTTGACGTTTCATATGTGGCTGAACACTTCCTGTTTCCTTAAATAACGTAACTATCCGGCTAACGGTCCGGACACTTGGATGATGTCGTCCAGGATACCCAGCAGCATACATAGCACACGCCCGCTGGGCATTTTGATCACGATAGCCACACATCAACACTATATCGACCTTTTCCGCAATTGGTAAATTGTCCATTTTATCATGGGTGATGTATCACGAAGCAAATACCGTCCGCATTGGCGGAATGTTACGTTATACCACGTACTTCAACGTTTGTGAGTATTACAGCGCCGTCTATCACCAAACGAAAACAGTGCTCCAACTAAAACATTCATATTTCTTTGCGTACTACGCGCATATGTAATAGAAATGTGGGTTGCTATTTAAAAAAACGCAGTTGATATCCGTTTGACCTATGGCAGCGCCATCTAGCGGGCCACCCATAGCGCCATCTGGTTTCCCCCATCAGGCTAGACGAGTTTCGTTCTTTGTAGTTTTTTTCGTTTGATGCTTATTTCGTGAGATATTTGGCCCGGTCACTATCAATGGACCACCCTGTATATTGTCTCTCACAGAAAAAAGGTAAATTGAGGAAGAAAAAAGTATTTCAAAAATTAGTTCAATTAGTTTTTAATAGTAAAAGGGAATATAATCTTAGCAATATTTTCTCTGCTGTATCAGTATTACAAACGTCTCTGTATTCTTATACCATCGTCCGCAGTAAATACTGCAAACTACACAATCTAA